>NW_022436964.1:20680548-20864541 GCF_009761245.1 Sapajus apella
ACACACACACACACACACACACACACACACACACACACACACACACACATTTCTTCCCTGGACAGCAAGATGCTACCCACTGCCTTACCCCTAACCTAAATCATGGTCTCTCAGCTTACTGCTTATTCAAGGCCTAGGTAATAAACTCCATTTCCTTTTGAAAAAAATTCCGACACCAGCTAGTTAATATACACAGAGTTGTGGGTCTTGCCTTCCTACCATCCCATGTCTCCCACTCCCACTCGATTCAGGCTCCCCTGAACACATGCAAAACATCAGACCTGAACACATCCAAAACATATCAGATAAAAGACTTTCCTTTCCTTGGGTTCCAAACTGGGAACCTGGAGCCAGATGCTGTTGCACAACCTTGGGTTCTAACTGTCATTGTCACAATTTCAACTCACCTGTCAGCATTCAGCTATACCACCTTCATAATGTTGCTCAACAGAGCAGCAAAAACCAAGGGCAGACGCCTCAGCCTTTTAGAAATTACTTGTAAATCTATTTCATGTGGTTCGAGATTAAAAAAAAAAAAGAAATTGCTTGTAAAACAATAACTTTTGAAGTGTGTTTTGAATTTCTAAAAACAGGAAAAATCTCCTAACACTCCTCAGGAACAGTTTACTGTACCCAGTGAACTGATAACGGCTAGGATCTCATGGGTTGCAGTTTGCCTGCAGGACTGTTTCTGCAATTCCTTGAATTTCCCACATTCCATTTCTCCATGGATTCCCTCTGCAACTAAAAATTTCAAGTGTTTTCCTAACTCCTAAGATAGAAATTTATACCTGAAACCCAAAAGCTGCATTTTCCAAGCAATATAGATGTTAGACACATTCATGAACCTCAGACCTAGCCTGGGCTTCTAGAAAATACAGTTCTTGGCAAGGTGCAGTGGCTCACACCTGTAATCCCAACACTTTGGGAGGCCTAGACAGGTGGATCACCTGAGGTCAGGAGTTCGAGACCAGCCTGGCCAACATGGCACAACCCTGTCTCTATTTAAAAATATAAAAATTAGCCAGGTGTAGTGGTGGGCACCTGTAATCCCAGCTACTCGGGAGGCTGAGGCAGGAGAAATGCTTGAATCCAGGAGGCAGAATTTGCAGTGAGCTGAGATTGTGCCATTGCACTCTAGCCTGGGAGACAAGACCGAAACTCTACCTCAAAAAAAAAAAAAAAAAAGAAAAGAAAAAAGAAAAGAAAAAAAAGAAAATGCAGTTCTTTTTCTTGGTCCACAAGGCTCACCCCACCCCTGAGCCCATCTAGAGAGAGATTCTAATCTCTGGATAGGCTTACCATCTATACCAATCAAGTGACACTTAACAGAGAATGCCTCAGGACACAAAGAAATACCTTGAGATCCCTATTCCCATCATCTTTGCTTCCTCACCACTCGCGGTCAACCAGTGACAAACCACCCCTTGGGATGAGGAATTTATCCCTTCCTTAAATGCTTTATTTGGATTATTCGCTTTATTGTAATAGCACATGTTCACAGCAGAGATTAAGGGAGGAAAAAATAGAGAGAGAATAAAAATAGAATCTCCTCTAATCACCCCACTCAGAAGGAACTTTGTTTACTAAGCTATATTACAGTTATTATAATAATAAAAATTTTATCTTTAAGTGTGTATTATAGGGCTGCAATGAACATTTTCATGGCCAAATTGTTTGCGTATAGCCGGGAATATTTTTATTTTTGTTTTTATTTTCATTAGTTTTTCTTTTCCCTTTTTAAACAAAATATTAAAAATTACTAAAATCTTTTTTTTTTGAGACATATTCTTGCTCTGGCACCAGGCGCCAGGCTGGAGTGCAGTGGCGCCATCTCAGCTCACTGCAACCTCCACCTCCCAAGTTCAAGCAATTCTCCTGCCTCAGCCTCCCAAGTAGCTGGGACTACAGGCGCACACCACCACACCCAGCTACTTTTTGTATTTTAGTAGAGATGGGGTTTCACCATGTTGGCCAGGATGGTCTTGATCTCTTTTTTTTTTTTTTTTTTTTTTTTTTTGAGACAGAGTTTCACTCTTGTTGCCCAGGCTGGAGTGCAATGGCGCGATCTCGGCTCACCGCAACCTCCGCCTCCCGGGTTCAGGCAATTCTCCTGCCTCAGCCTCCTGAGTAGCTGGGATTACAGGCACGAGCCACCATGCCCAGCTGATTTTTTGTAGTTTTAGTAGAGACGGGGTTTCACCATGTTGACCAGGATGGTCTCGATCTCTTGACCTCGTGATCCACCCGCCTCGGCCTCCCAAAGTGCTGGGATTACAGGCGTGAGCCACCGCGCCCGGCAAGGTCTTGATCTCTTGACCTCATGATCTGCCTGCCTTGGCCTCCCAAAGTCCTGGGATTACCGGGGTGAGCCACCGTGCCCAGCCCTATTAAAATATTTTTAAATGAAACACTTCACAAATTTGAGTGCCATCCTTGCAGAAGGAGCATGCTAGTTTTCTCTGTATCCTTCCAATTTTATTATATGTGTTAATGGTGGAGGGTGTATAGACTCTTGGTGTCTTGAACAAAGAATTGAACAAAATGCACAAAGAAAGGAAGGAATGAAGGGTTTTATTGAAAATGAAAGTACACTCCACAGTTTGGGAGTGTGCCTGAGCATAGGAGTTAAAGGCCCCATTACAGAATTTTTGGGAGTTTAAATACCCGCTAGAGGATTCCACTGGTTACTTGAGGTATGCCTTATGTAAATGGAGAGGACAAAATAAGGTTACAAAATCATCTACTTGGCCTACGCTCTATGGAGAGGATATTTCCTGTCATAGCTGAAGTGTGAATCGAACTTAGGTTCCCTGCCTCCAGACCCTATTTTCCTGCCTCATCTCCCCACTGAGAGATGTGATTCCCATAAATTTTATGGAGGCAGAGGGATCGATGGTCTTTTTTCTGTAATTCCTTCATGCTGGCCTGGGGTGTAGTCCCTACCTATTGAGGATTATCTACTCTGTCTAGAGGAGGCAGGGTAGCTCCTTAATGGCCAGGGGTGGTGTCTTCACCTGGAACTGGCTGGAAAATTTGTTGCATAATCATGCCAGGCTTGATGATCTCTGGGTGACAAGAAATGAATTTGGTTAAAAGATTTAACAGGAACTTCCCAGGGTGGATACCTATGCTGTCAGAAATGCTTGTTATAGAGATTCGTAAGAGGAAAAATACAAATCTGTTCTGTTCTAGAATCTATGTGTTTCCTTAAGGTCTTAGCAAGAACGATTCCATTTTGGTTTTGTTTGGCTTGCTGAGGCCTAGTACCTGAGCTCAATCCAAAACAATGGCCTCCCAGAATTTTTTTTTAATTCCCCCTTTTTTTGGTCAGGTTCTTACTTAGGTGAGAGTGTGACAAAAACTTATGGCCTTACCACCACTCTCAGTTACCATCATTTTGGGTTTCCGGTTTCAGCATGCCATTCTTAGGTTACAGTGAACTCATGGTTGCACATTTCTTTCAGCTATTGTCATTCAAATTGAAAAGAGACCATATGACGTTCTAGAGATGGCTGCGTGCAAGCATGTAAAACCTTTGAGAGAATACAGAGCACCAGGGAGACTATTGCTATGACTACTGTGAGAATAACGCCAAGAGTCTGGAGTACGCTTCGTATCCAAGTTACCGTAAACAAAACCTCCTAGAATTAAATAGATCAAAGAATGAACTAGGTAAAGCGTTCACACACTTGACTAAGCAATTTCTTCGTCAATCCCCTACCAATGAATTTCCATACTCTTCATTTGATGTATTTCCCCATAGGCCACAAGTGCCAGCAGCTGCACAGGTACTTTTCTGTTTAGCCAATTCTATTATTTGGCATAACTTTCACGAGAGGATTTAAAGTCTGTTACGTAACTATAGCCTTTACAGTAGAATTTGCTATAGAACCTATCATGAGAGATACATTTCTAATCATAGTTTCTTTTATTTTAAACCATGGAAAAAGGACTTAACAAATGATGTCCTTTTTTGAATAGTGAAGGCCTTCTGGCAATGTTCTCTTTAACCCATGATGTGGTTAAGAGGAGTGAACCAATGTTTTGTTTTTGACTGATTATGAGACAACACATGTACCACTAAAGTTTCGTACCTGCATTGGGCCTTTGTCTTTTATCTATCAAAGTATACAGTTATCCATGTATAAGACTGGCTGCAAACTTCTTCACAAATAAAAGTATACCCCGTAAGTGCACATAACAGACTCCTTTTCCACGTCTATGTTTGTAGAGGCATAAGCAAGAAAAGGTAAGAGTTTAATGATAGCAGAAGTCTTAATCTGTGAACTCGAGAAAAGCTGTTCACTTCAAGGATGCCATCGACTTCTTGGGAGAAATTTTCCTGGTTAACTTTACCTCCAGGGTTCCAATGGGTGCACAATTCCAAGAGCATGGAGGGACCCTTCTCAGTTGTGAGACCATGAACCCAAAGTTCAAGTTTCCAAAGTTTTGTTGTAGTGTGGATGGCAAAGACAGTCTTTCTCCAATGTTCTCAGAAGATCCAAACCATAAAAAGCTTTTTTTTTTCCCCATTTATTTATTTTATTGCATTTTAGGTTTTGGGGTACATGTGAAGAACATGCATAGGTACACACGTGGCAGTGTGATTTGCTGCCTTCCTCCCCATCACCTACATCTGGCATCTCTCCCCTTGCTATCTCTCCCTAGCTCCCCACCCCCCACCGTCCCTCCCCCATAAAAAGCTTTTTTGCCTGGTGAAAATACCCTGTAGCATAATAATCTACTTTATAGGCCAGGTGTGGTGGCTCACGCCTATAATTCCAGCACTTTGGGAGGCCGAAGTGGGCAGACCACGAGGTCAGGAGATCGAGACCATCCTGGCTAGCATGGTGAAACTGTCTCTACTAAAAACACAAAAAATTTGCTGGGTGTGGCGGCACAGGCCTGTAGTCCCAGCTACTCGGGAGGCTGAGGCACAAGAATTGCTTGAACCCAGGAGGTAGAGATTGGAGTGAACCAAGATCACGCCATTGCACTCCAGCCTGGACGACAGAGTAAGACTCCATCTCAAAATAATAAGAAGAAGAATGATCTACTTTATAATATCAGCCCTCTTGCATGGGAATGCTTTTATACAACAAGGTAACATGCATTAAAAATAACAATTGAATGAAATCCCCTTAAAAAATGTTTAAATGGCCCACCAGGTTACCAAATGTACCTGAAACTTTAATTGTTTTCCCAGGAATATGGGATCAAATGTTGGTTATAAACTATTTTAGTAATTTATAAGTCACTGTACCAATGTATTAAATTTGGATCATTATATCCTGGTTCTCCATCAGTTCATGCTTAATTAACATTAGACTTATATCCTCTTGGATACCAGTTGTTTCTCCAAATTAGGTACACAGCACTGACAAGAGAATTTGGTTATTTTTGTGGTTTACTATAACTTAGTATAACTGTAATTATAATTGATAGCATACACTTAGATATTAGAATTTTAGAACTCTCATAAAATTTAAGAATATATATTAGTATTATTCACAAAAATATAACCTAAAGAAGATTAAACATCATTTTGGCAATCCCCTGTACCTAAACACGTCAAATAATCCTTTTTACCTCTTTTCTGGCTGTTTTCAGGGCCCTCAGATTCATCCAGAAAGCCAGGAATTGTTACTTTTACTGATAGCAATCTTTCTCTCTCCTGTTCCCCGCTAGATATTTCACTTGTTGGACTACTATAACAATTAGAAAATTCATTGTATTTTGAGCTGAAACAATCTCCTTTCAGTCTCCATTCATGAGTGCTAGGTCTAGGCCATAAAGACATTGCCCCTCTTTTCTGTGATGTGACAGTGCTTCCCAGGTTTCATCCATTCCCCATTCCCTCCCTACTCAGGCCTTTCTCAAGCTCAGAGTTTCTTTAATTGTTCTTCTATCACCAATGGGGACACATCTACTGACCATGTTCCATGCTATGTCTCCAAGAGACAACATTGGGCACATTCAAGTTGGTGTGGCTATGGACTGGGCTGCATCTCTTTTAACAAAGCCAGGAATCAGCTGAGACACCAGTATGGCTATGCCATGGCAGCAAGGAGCATGAATCAGAGGAAGGCATACTCTTAAACCTGCCCTAATAATGCTCATAACCAAGCTCCAGCAAGATCTACAGAGGAGACAGAGTTTAGAAGTTGAGTTCTGCCAAGTGAGAGGGGCTTGGGAAATGCCATGGGCTTTCCACAGATCTTCCTTAACAAAGCATAAGGATGACAACAACGAATGAAACATTCAACGGAAGGACTTACTGGCAGACTGGAGTGGCAGAAGAGTCTGTGACTTTGAAAACAGATCAATAAAATGTATCTTAAGAATAGAGAGGCAAAAAAAAAAAGGTTGACAAAAAATAAAACAGCCTGCAGAATTCATAGTACAATATAAAATCATCTAACATATATGTAATTGGAGTCCCAGAAAAAAGAGAGTGAGAATAAAGCAGGAAAAGTATTTGAAATAATAATAGTCAAAAAATGTTCCAAATGACATTAGATAGTAAGCTGCTCCTAGAACAAGAGATATGCTCTAGATAACACATTTGGGAAATCTAAGCTCTTAGATTTTTCAAAATGTCAGAAAGTGAAGAAAGTGGGGTAGAGTGAGGGTGCCAACAGTTGTTGATTTTAAGGGGATTCTATATGTAAAACCAAAGTAAGAGCACTTAGGTCGACTGAGGTGCCACAGCCTTTGTCCACCTGAATTGGATGAATGACCCAGCATTTACTGAGTACCTACTCTGAGCTGCATGTTTGATGTGCATTAACTCACTGAATCATTAGGGAACCCTGTCACATAGGTATTATTTGAGGCTAAGAGCTGTTCAGTAACTTGCCCAAAGTTGCACATCTGATAAGGTTTGGAGATGAGATTCAACCTCAGGGCTAATTTCAAAATCTATTCTCCTAACAGCTCTGCTGTCTTGCCTTCATCTAGGTTGCTCATTCATGAATATCTCCTCCCCTTCAAGGAAGTACTGGATTTCCCCCCTATACAAATGTGAGGAGTGACATGACTCACAGCCTAGAACTCAGAGGCTATGAGGGAGTGACATGACTCACAGCCCAAAACTCATAGGCCCATTCACTTCTTTAGTCTGTAATATTTTGCTGCCTCTGGATTTAGCTCGAGGCCAGTGAGGCTTCCTCTGATCTCCCTTTCAATTTGCCTGGACATCCCACAGTGCATGGAGCCATGTGGGACTTCCAAAGGCTGCTGGAACTTAGAAGCACATGTTTGTGAAATATGGTCCTTTAGAGTCTGCATGTCCAAAGGTTCTTAGATCTTGAACTAATTAAAAAACTTAGAGTTCAAGAAAAAAATCTAAATCAAAATAACCAGCTGGATATACTTCTTAGTCCCGAACACTGGAAGTGTGCTGACTTCTTCCCAGGACAATCACATCATGTCAAGCCAGAAAACCCTATTACAAAGATACCTGCATTTGAAAAAATACACACGTACTGCACCACACACAGACATACAGGTGCCCAAGTGTGGTGGATAAGCTCAGACTTTCTTTAATCGTTCTTCTATCACCAATGGAGACACATCTACTGACCATGTTCCATGCTGTGTCTCCAAGAGACAACATTGGGCACATTCAGGTCGGTGTGGCTATGGACTGGGCTGAGGAGATGTCCAAGAGTGAGTGAAGAGTTCAGATCAATTCAGCAATAATTTGCTGAACATCTGCTATATTTCAGGCACTCTTCTATTGGTTTATCCTGCCAGGCAACAGTGCTAGCTATCAAGAATCTGTGGCAGATAAGTAAGAGGCAACACAGTGTGATAAGTAAAATGAGTGACACATACAGTTTCTAAGGCAGTGGAGAAGGGAATCATTCATTCATTCATTCATTCTTTCATTGTATCAACACTTTCTGAACAAATACTATGTGCTGCAATGGGCTAAAACCCAGACAAATAAAAAGTTTCTAAGAGAGACATTTGAGGCATAGGAAACTATAGATATGTATAGATGCCTGAAAGATCATAACATGTTTGAAGATCTCTGAAACATTTCAAATTGTGGAGAATAAAATTGGAGGGGGAAAGCAGCAGCTGCAGCTGAGGTATGCAATCACTTCTATGTATTGAGAGCAATCATTCATAATATGCAGAGGGTGCAATACTTTGCACTAAGTGCAGGAAACAGCACAAGTAGACTTTGTGGCAGTCCAAACCCAGACATTGTTTTTTATATATTAGGTACTTGACAAAAGGCTTTCTTTTTTTTTTTTTTCTTGAAACAGGATCTCGCTCAGACTTCCAGGCTCGAGTGCAGTGGTGCCATCATATCTCATTGCAGCCTCAAATGTCTAAGCTCAAGTGATACCCCCTCCTGTGCCTCCTGAGTAGTTGAGACTATGGGCACGTGCCATCGTGCCCAGTGGTGCTTGATAAACTTCTCAAACTGCAGGTAGAGTTTATATGCTTATACCCACGGGAGTGCCCAGCCTCTCTGGCCCCATACAGATATCTTCAGTGACACTCTGAAGAGGGTAAGAAGTCAAAGGAGTAAGGAAATTGCCCTTCTCTCAGGCTGGATGATCCAGAGTTGGTGGTGGCTCTTCCCCAACCAGTAGTCCACTGTGGGACTGGACAGATGCCCATCCTATACAAGAGGGCTACCTTTCCTCATCCCAACTTTCTACCTTCCTTGGATTCCACTGGGAGAGGGTTTAGATCATTGTCTTTCTGAAGGATTCATGTACAACCAAAGCAGTAAAAAGCTGGAGACAGAAACAGGAATCGTATCTTTTTTAAAAAGTTAATGCCCTTTCTTATGTCTCAGAAGGGAAGTAAGTTCTCCACATTTGGGGCCTTTGTATCTCCACAAAGCCTTGCTTCCTGCCTATTTCTCTGTCTCCTTATCTTCCTGTTTTCTTCTCCTCTGTTTGGATGTCGTTCTTCTCTGCCTCCCCTCTCCCTTTCTAGTTCTGCCCACTGTCCCTGCAAGGATAGAAAGCCTTAGATCCAGTCACTTCTTTAGTCTGTAATATTCTGCTGCCTCTGGCTTTAACTGGAGGCCATTGAGGCTTCCTCTGATCTGTCTTTCATAGAAACATTTATCTTTGGTGGAAGGGACAGTGGGGGGCAGGGGGTACTTCACCTCCAGAAGAGCCTGCCTCTAGATTTCCTTCAGAAATTCCTTACAGACAATCAAATGTGTCTGTGAGAAAAGCAATTTCTTCCAAAGATTGCTTTGTCTAGTCTATATAGGGGGTGTGTTCTCTTATTGGTATAACTTTAACTCTACTTCTTTTGAATTAATAACAGTAGACTTTTTTCTTTCCCTCTTCTATTAAGGTTTTCCCCAATAACTGAAAATCGCTCTGCCTGTGTCAACTAACACCAAGTTCAAGTAGTTTCTTCCTCATTGCTAGATTTCTTCCATTCTAAGAGGGTGTGTGTGTGTGTATGTGTGTGTGTGTGCGTTGGGCTGGGGTAAGTTGAGATGTTCAGTTTATTCCACCAGATATGTAAAGATTTAATTGAAATTTGGGGGGAAAATCACATTTAAATAATCTCCATTAAGAGTAGGAAATTCAGATAGAGATTTGTACTGTCAATAGGGTTTTGGTATAGCACTCAGTACAATAAAACAAACATCCAGGACCTGGTACTGTTAATATTCTTATAAATGTACATTTCTGGGGGGAATGTAAATTAGTTCAACCATTGTGGAAGACAGCGTGGCAATTCCTCAAAGACCTAGAACCAGAAATGCCATTTGACCTAGCCATCTCATTACTGGGTTTATGCCCAAAGGAATATAAATCATTCTATTATAAAGATATATGCATGCATATGCATTGCAGCACTATTCTCAATAAATAGCAAAAACATGGAATCAATGCAAATGCCCACCAATGATAGATTGGATAAAGAAAATGTGTTACATACACACTATGGAATACTATGCAGCCATAAAAAGGAATAAGACCATGTCCTTTGCAGGGACATGGGTGGACTTGAAAGCAATTATCCTCAGCAAACTAACACGGGAACAGAAAACTAAACACCACAGGTTCTCACTCATAAGTGGAAGCTGAACAATGAGAGCACATGGACATAGGGAGGGGAACAACACACACTGGGGCCTGTCGGGGGTGGAGGGAGCAAGAACATCAGGATAAATAGCTAATGCATGCTGGGCTTAATACCTAGGTGATGGGTTGATAGGTGCAGCAAACCACCATGGCACACGTTTACCTGTGTAACAAACCTGCTCATCCTGCACGTTTCCCAGAACTTAAAATTAAATTAAATTAGAAAAAAAAACCATACATATTTCCCAGGGAATCTTAGGATGGTCTAGGTAGACCCTGCCTCCTCCCCACCTCACTGGTATCTGTAAACTCTTCTGGGGAAGGGAGATTAAAGTCAATTACCTTTCAGTATGGCACCAAACCTTAGATTCTAACAGGGGACATAGTTCCAGCTTTTTCTTTCTTATCTGGTCCACAACTTTAATGTTTTCTTCTTTCTTCCAAATTACCTGGTAAATGTAGCATCCTTTGAAGTATTAAAACTAAGGGAGAAGGGACACCCTGTTCATGACATTCTTATCTTTCTGAATGAATGAATGATTTGCTTCTGCTATCACCCAAGGGAGCACCTCAAAGTAGCCCCATTCTCTGAGTCAATCCTACAAGTGCTTACAATGATAAGTAGAAACACACAAGAGGACATTATGCATAGATGCCCTTTGCCAGAATGAAATAACTGGAAAGAAATCCAAAACTATGTCTTTAGGTCACTATTCTTCCTGAATCACCGCATATTGGATCTTAACTTGTTTTTTAAAGTGAGCATGTTTTTCCTGATCCACCAATCCCACTTTGGAAAATTTGATAGAAAAAAATGACTTGCATAATGATGTGTATAAAAATTTATTGTAATCAATGGCAGTCTTTTTATATTATAAATTAATTTGTATATTTTGCAATAATAGTACAAGAAATGTTTCACATCTTTTACACAGGTTCACTGGTTGTTTACATTTTCTACTTTCTCCATTTGTTATATAGGCACGTCTGTCTCTCTCTACACACACATTTCTGTTTCTAGTTTTGTTACTATTTCTATTTCCAGCTCTAACTCTAGTTATGACTTTTATCCCCTAAGTCATTTGGGAGTAAGTTTGGAGACACTATGCCCCTTACTAAATATTCATTGTATATTTTACTTCTTTTTAAAAGGAATATCCTCTTATATAACCAAACTGTGACTATCAAGACCAGGAAATTTAACATTGATACAGTATTATTACCCAATCCACATTCCATATTCTCTTTTCATCCACTGCTTTAAAATATCTTTTCTAACCATTTGGTTTTTCCAGCCCAAGATCTAATCCCACATTGCATTACTTGTCATGTTTTGTTAGTCCCCTTTAATCTGGAACATTTTCTCAGTCATTCTTTCTGTTTCTGACCTTGATATTTATGAAAATTAAGAGCCAGTTATTGGGCTGGGCATAGTGGCTCACGCCTGTAATCCCAGCACTTTGGGAGGCCCAGGCAGGTGGATCACGAGGTCAGAAAATCAAGACCATCCTGGCCAACTCGGTGAAAACCTGTCTCCACTAAAAATACAAAAAAATTAGCTGGACGTGGTGGCACGTGCCTGTAGTCCCAGCTACTCAGGAGGCTGAGGTAGCAGAATTGCTTGAACCCAAGGGGCAGAGGCTGCAGTGAGCCAAGATTGCACCACTGCACTCCAGACTGGCAACAGAGCAAGACCCCGCCAAAAAAAAAAAAAGGAAAAAAGGAGAGAAGGAATGAAGGGAAGGAAGGAAGGAAGGAAGGAAGGGAAGGAAGGAAGGAAGGAAGGAAGGAAGGAAGGAAGGAAGGAAGGAAGGAAGGAAGGAAGGAAGGGAGAGAAAGGAGCCAGTTATTTTGTAAAATGTCTCCCACATTGAATTTGGCTGATGTTTACTTGTGATTAGATTCAGGCTATGCATGTTTTTTGGCAGGAAAACTAAAGAAGTAATTGCTGTCCTTCTTCCTACATCATATCAGGAGGCACATTATGTTAGTTTCTCCATTGTTAGTAATGTTAACTTTGATTAGTTAAGAGGAGACGATCTTTTTCCTTTACTGTTGTTAAACGTGTAAGAAGGGCTCTGTTTTAATCTGATTCTCTTTTTACTGCCAATAAGAAATTATCTTTTCTATGACCTTTATGACCCAGTGGGCCTGAGTTTGAATTTACTACCCTAATTACAGAGCTGCCTAAACTGAAACAGAAAATGGTCAGTGAGCCAGGTAGGGGGAAAATTTGGACTTGCTGAACCCAGTTCCATTAAAGGCCCAATCCCAGAAAAATTTGCCTTTAAAAAAAATAAAAACAAAATAAAATAAAATAAAATAAAAAGGATTCTTTCATACTTTGAGTTTTTGACTGAATTTATTCCTGAATTTGTTATGACCGCCTTGGTTGCTAACCCTGAAGACCCAGAATTCTTCTCAAGGAGTGCATAAAGCCCAGAATGGCTTGAGATTTTCTTTTAGGAGAACTTGAATCAATTTTTTAAAATTATTATGTCACAGCCCCTAACTCCAGGACTAAAGGAGTCATGTGAGGTTGTTGTGAGTCTTCATTCTCTCAGAAAACATGGCATTAGGCTTTGGGATCTGCGCATCAAATATAGAATTCTTTATGGTAGAAGTTCTTGAACAACAAGCACAGGAAACCTGTAACTGTCTAGCTTTAATTTGGTGATGCTGTGTATTGTTGAGTGGGTAGAAGTAAGATTTACCTTTAATTCAGGTGAAATATATCTGAGAAACAATTCATAGCCATTCAAAAGGGCAGCTTCATATCTTATACCAAAGTCTTTCAGAACAGGAAGCCCACTGCATTCATTCCATTTTTTCTGAAGAAAAACCTAATTCTGCACATTTGACTCTACGTTTGTTTTTGCGGAGTACAGACTTATGCAAGCATACTTTTCATTCTTTTCACCACTAATGAGAAAGATTATAACCTCATATAGCTCTCCCTGTATTATAGCAATAACAAAGCACTGCCAAATATAGCCATGTCTAACTATTATGAATGTCTTTATACTTGAAGACCACAGCCGTAAGAGCTAGCACTATAATTAGCTACCTAATCAGTCTGGCTAGGGAAAATACACTATTATTTATGAGTGCTATTCTTGCACTGAATATCCTGTAGATGACTAATTGCTGATTTAAAAATTGGGATCTATGAATCTAGAGTGTCTATAACGCTGTAAAATGTTTTTGAATTATTCATTAAGAATTAAAGGGGCATTCATTGCATGTCTCCAACATACTTAAAGGTTAATGTTAAGGGTTTTATGCAGACCATGTTCATACATTTAGAAATTGTGCCCATGAATTTAAGTCTTAGTAATTCAGAATATTAAACTCCAGTCACATCTTCTCCCTTAAAAGGCACTATTTTACAAGTAGAATGTAAATATATTCATTGACTCACAATTATTTACATGACCTCCAAAACTAGGTGAGTGTTGCATATAGTCTGGGTATTTTGTTGAGGCGCTGACATGATTTTCTATTTCTACCTTCTCATTTACTACAGTATTTTAGTGTGAATGTGTGATCCTTATAGAAATTTTAATTCACCTGTCTTCTTAGGCCTCCAGTAGGCAGCCTGAGATACCTGGTGGTGTCTGCTACCCAAACCCAGCCCTGATGCTCTAGCTAAAGAAGAAGAATTTCCTGTAACTCCTTAGTAATTTTGGTACTGGTGCCCAGGAAGGTGATACCTCTCCTTCATCCCTTACCTCTACCCACTTGATGTCAGTATATCCCCCTAGTTGAGGCAACCAAAAATATCTCCCGACTTTGGCAAGTGCCCTCTGTGGGGCAAAACTAACTGATCTAACTTGAATTTACTTTATGTCTGATGCCAAGTTTTTGTTGCCATTTACTATGGACATTGAGAATAACTGGTCACCATTTTCTTTTTTTTCTTTTCTTTTCTTTTTTTTTTTTTTTTTTTTTTTTTTTTGATGGAGTCTTGCTCTGCTGTCAGGCTGGAATGGAGTGGCGTGATCTCAGCTCACTGCAAACTCCAACCCCCTGGTTCAAGTGATTCTACTGCCTCAGCCTCCGAAGTAGCTGGGATGACAGGCATGCACCACCACGCCCAGCTAATTTTTGTATTTTGAGTAGAGATGGGGTTTCTCCATGTCGGCCAGGATGTTCTCAATTTCTTGACCTCGTGATCTTCCCGCATTGGCCTCCCAGAGTGCTGGGTTTTCAGGCGTGAGCCACCGGACCTGGCCTCATCACCATTTTCTATTGAATAACATCAAGGGAGGCCATTTTTACTTTTCTTTTTCTTTTCTTTTTTTTAGATGGAGTCTCGCTCTGTCACCCAGGTTGTGGTGCACTGGCATGATCTTGGCTCACTGCAATCTCTACCTCCCTGGTTCAAGTGATTCTCCTCCCTCAGTTTCCCAAGTAGCTGGGAATACAGGCGCCCACCACCATGCCTGGCTAAGTTTTGTGTGTGTGAGTGTGTGTGTGTGTGTGTGTGTGTGTGTGTGTGTGTGTATTTTTCAGTAGAGATGGAGTTTTACCATGTTGGCCAGACTGGCTGTTCTTGAACTCCTGACTCAAGATCTGCCCACCCCGGCCTCCCAAAGTGCTGGGATTGCAGGCATGAGCCACTGTGCCCAGCCCATTTTTACTTTTCTAAGCAGATACAAACATCTCATTATCCTCTAACTGGACTTCACTATTTTAAAATAAATGACAATGTTACCTCTGAACTGATTACTTTGATTTCTTAGTAAAAAAAATTCTAGTTTCCTTTCATTCCTACTTTTTTGTTGTTTTCATAGACAAGATGATCAAAGACAGACTTCTACGTGGTTTTAATTTTGAAGTCAGTGATTCTTAACCATTTTAATATCACAATTTGATATGCAATTTGATGAGAGCTAAGTAGCCTCTCCCTAGAATGATATGTATATGTACAGACATAAATTTCACATATGATTTTAGGAGATTCTAGGACATACCTCTTTAGTCTTTTTCATGGACCCCAGGTTAGAATTCTCTTTTAAAATTAATGCCAGTCCCTTGAGTTATGGGCTTGTGAGGTTCTGAAACAAAGCAAGCCTGGTTATGTCTGATCAAATTTGATTTCATCAGAGTTTTGCCCCTTTGCCTCCTCTTTTCTAGGAGAACACCCAGGCACTGTTACCCTTTTAATAAACAGCCTATCCTCTTGTCTCCCATGTCATTGTCTTCCCCTCTGTTTGTGCCAATCCATTATTTTTATTCTGTGGGTTTTGTTTGGTTGGTTTTTAGCCTACCGAAAGTTTGAAGATATTTTCCAACACATTATTGCTCTTTTCTTCAATTACTGATTTTGATAGCAATATAGTCACAATATTCAACCATAGAAGGTGGGATGTGTCCCACTGCCTCCTCCTGCCCCCCCACTACCCAGAAGCTGTTGAAGAAAACCTAGCAAGGGCCTTCGAGGCTAGTATTATCCTGCTGTGAGCTGTCCCCTCATCTATCTCTTCAAGCCCTTTCCCCCTGAAAGAAATAAAAGAAAGGAGAAAAAAAGGAAGGAAGGAAGGAAGGAAGGCAGAGAGGGAGAGAGGGAGGGAGGGAGGGAAGGAGGGAGGGAGGGAGGGAAAGAAAGAAAATTACATACACAAAAGCACTGCTGAGCAATCCAAAGTATTCCTTGGATGGAATGAAGAAAAATGAGCATAGTGTCAAGTAAACAACTTCTGAATATCTCTATAGACAGTCCTCCAATGTGGGTCCTTACATCTCCAGTTCCCCACTCAGACTCTGTTCCCCCTCGTCTACAGACAGCCATTCTGCTCTGCCCTCAAACCCAAATGCCCCTCTCATGCTGATGCAGAAACAAACAGACTTTGAGTCAATGTGACCCCTTCCTGAGAAAGCAGTTTAAGATCCTCAGTTCCTATTTCAATGCATGCTTTGGTGAGTCATCCCACCTACACCTCAATCCCAAGTGATTTATCAGAATATTTTTTCCAAACACAGAATATTCTTCCCCAATGGAATCCTCATGAAATTCCTAAGAGGTGAATGTATATATATATATATATATATATTACACAGTAGGAGGTAGCATAAGTGGTTATTTTCTACATCCTTGATATTCAAAATATGATCCCTGAATTAGTAGCATTAGTGTGACCTGGGAGCTTGTTAGGAATGCAGAGTCTCAGACTCCACCCCACATCTATGGAATCAGAATCTGGATTTTAAACAGAATTCCCAAGTGATTCAAGTGCACATTAAAGTGACCTCTACCACTATCCTCATAGCCTTATCACCCAGGCTGGAGTTGCCTTGGAGTCCTGGACATTGCATTGAGGGGGTGGGGGCCCGGAGAACACTGCCTCTTTCTTCTTCCACCCTCTGCTCCAGCTCAATTTAAGGGCTAGGTCAGTAGCCCTACCTTTAGCTGAAAGTGATTCCTCATTCACCCTCTTCTCCTACCCCACACCTCATTATTATCCTCTGGACTTTGAAGCCATTGCTCAAGCTCTTAGATTCCTTTGTCTTCTGCTCCACTTTCATATATTTCATGCTTGGGGCAAGACCAGAACGTTTTACAGTAACAACCACTTCTTAGTATTCTATACCATTGTAGGATGATTATAGTTAACACTAACATGTATTTTCAAATAGCTGAAAGAAGTATATTGACTGTCACCAACACAAAAAATGATCACTGTTTGAGATGATGGATATGCTAATTATCCTTATCTGAGCACTACAGATTATACATATCAAAACAAAAAAATTATTTTGTAAATTGATAAATAATATATATATATATATATATATATATATATAGGGTACATAGTGATTATTAAAAAAAAAAAACTGCCTCTTCTGAGCATTCTAATATGTGCCAAGCATTGTGCTAAGCCCTTTTATATGTATCATTAAACTGACCCTCTTACAACAGCCCTGAAAGTAGATAGTTTCATCCCCATTTATGGATGAGGCAACTAAGGCTTAGGAAGATAAAATAATTTTCCAAGATCTCATGCTGGCCAGGAGGCAGAGGCAAGATCAAGTTCTCGTCTGCCATTTCCCCTATACCATGCTACCTTTCTTTTATAACCACGATGCCAGGTGTAATTTTGTAATTTGTTACCAGGTGCTCCGGATTGAGATAATTTATATCTAAATCTGTATATCTTTTATGAGACAAACATCATCCTGATACCAAAACCCGGCAGAGACTCAACAAGAAAAGAAAACTTCAGGCCAATATCCATGATGAACACAGAGGCAAAAATCTTCAATAAAATACTGGCAAGCCAATTGCAACAGCATATCAAAAAGCTTATCCACCATGATCAAGTAGGCTTCATCCCAGGGATGCAAGGCTGGTTCAACATACACAAGTCTATAAATGTAATTCACCACATAAACAGAACCAAAGACAAAAACCACGTGATTATCTCAATTGATGCAGAGAAGGCCTTTGACAAAATTCAACAGCCCTTTATGCTAAAAACCCTCAATAAACTAGGTATTGATGGAACATATCTCAAAATAATAAAAGCTATTTATGACAAACCTACAGCCAATATCATACTAAATGGGCAAAAACTGGGAGCATTCCCTTTGAAATCTGGCACTAGACAAGGATGCCCTCTCTCACCACTCCTATTCAATACAGTACTGGAAGTTCTAGCCAGAGCAATCAGGCAAGAAAAAGAAATAAAGGGTATTCAAATAGGAAAGGAGGAAGTCAAATTGTCTCTATTTGCAGATGACATGATTGTATATCTAGAAGACCCCATCGTATCAGCCCAAAATCTCCTGAAACTGATAAGCAACTTCAGCAAAGTCTCAGGATACAAAATCAATGTGCAAAAATTACAAGCATTCCTATACACCAATAACAGACTTAAAGAGAGCCAAATCAAGAACAAACTGCCATTCACAATTGCCACAAAGAGAATAAAATACCTAGGAATACAACTAACAAGGAACGTAAAGGACCTCTTCAAGGAGAACTATAAGCCACTGCTCAATGAAATAAGAGAGGACACAAACATATGGAGAAACATTCCATGTTCATGGTTAGGAAGAATCAATATCGTGAAAATGCCCACATTGCCCAAAGTAATTTACAGATTCAACACTATCCCCATCAAGCTACCAATGACCTTCTTCAGAGAACTGGAAAAAACCACATTAAATTTCATATGGAACCAAAAGAGAGCCCACATAGCCAAGTCAATTCTAAGCAAAAAGAACAAAGCAGGAGGCATCACACTACCAGACTTCAAACTATACTACAAGGCTACAGTAATCAAAACAGCATGGTACTGGTACCGAAACAGAGATATAGACCAATGGAACAGAACAGAGGCCTCAGATGCAACACAACATATCTACAACCATCCAATCTTTGACAAACCTGAAAAAAACAAGCAATGGGGAAAGGATTCCCTGTTTAATAAATGGTGTTGGGAAAACTGGCTAGCCATGTGCAGAAAGCAGAAACTGGACCCCTTCCTGACGCCTTACACTAAAATTAACTCCAGATGGATTAAAGACTTAAACATAAGACCTAACACCATAAAAACCCTAGAAGAAAACCTAGGCAAAACCATTCAGGACATAGGCGTAGGCAAGGACTTCATGACCAAAACACCAAAAGCATTGGCAACAAAAGCCAAAATAGACAAATGGGACCTAATCAAACTCCACAGCTTCTGCACAGCAAAAGAAACAGTCATTAGAGTGAATCGGCAACTAACAGAATGGGAAAAAATTTTTGCAGTCTACCCATCTGACAAAGGGCTGAGATACAGAATTTACAAAGAACTAAAACAGATCTACAAGAAAAAAACAAACAAGCCCATTCGAAAGTGGGCAAAGGATATGAAAAGACACTTTACAAAAGAAGACATACATGAGGCCAACAAACATCTGAAAAAATGCTCATCATCACTGGTCATTAGAGAAATGCAAATCAAAACTACATTGAGATACCATCTCACGCCAGTTAGAATGGCGATCATTAAAAAATCTGGAGACAACAGATGCTGGAGAGGATGTGGAGAAATAGGAACAGTTTTATACTGTTGGTGAGGGTGTAAATTAGTTCAACCATTGTGGAAGACAGTGTGGCGATTCCTTAAGGACCTAGAAATAGAAATTCCATTTGACCCAGCAATCCCATTACTGGGTATATATCCGAAGGATTATAAATCATTCTACTATAAGGACACATGCACACTAATGTTCATTGCAGCACTGTTTACAATAGCAAAGACCTGGAACCAACCCAAATGCCCATCGATGATAGACTGGACAGGGAAAATGTGGTACATATACACCATGGAATATTATGCAGCCATCAAAAATGATGAGTTCGTGTCCTTTGTAGGGACATGGATGAACCTGGAAACCATCATTCTCAGCAAACTGACACAAGAGCAGAAAATCAAACACCGCATGTTCTCACTCATAGGCGGGTGTTGAACAATGAGAACACATGGACACAGGGAGTGGAGCACTACACACTGGGGTCTGTTGGGGGGAAATGGGGGAGGGACAGGGAGGTGGGGAGGTGGGGAGAGATAGCATGGGGAGAAATGCCAGATATAGGTGAAGGGGAGGAAGGCAGCAAATCACACTGCCATGTGTGTACCTATGCAACAATCTTGCATGTTCTTCACATGTACCCCAAAACCTAAAATACAATAAAATAAATAAATAAATAAATCTGTATATCAGAGAGTTATTTTTTTTCCCTCAAGACTTTGTCCCTTTCCTCAAGCAGCCCATATCTGGAGGCTGTTACTATCAAGTAAAGTAGAATACAATGGGATACATGCTACAATGGTGCAATGTGTGGGTGCTATGAGCAGCCACAGAAGGGGCATTTAACCCAGCCTTGGGCATGAGGTTAAGTTTACTTTGAGGCATGACGCTGTAGCTGAGGCCTGAAGGAAAAGATGGAGAGAAGAATATTTAAGTGGAGGAAATATTGTTAAGGTCATATGGTCTGTTCAAGGAAGAGAGAGCAATATAGCATGCTTGGAGCAGAAATAGAAGGTGGGAATGAGAGTGGAGTGGAGAGTGAGGAGGATGGGCAATGGGATGAGAGAAGGCCCCAGGGCAAGCAGGATTCATATTATGAAGAATCTTGGAAGCCATGTAAGGAGTTTGCTCCAAATCCCAAGGACCAGGAATATGATTGACATTTTCAGTGCAGGAGGTACCTGTGTGTTTGAGAAATATCACTCTTCCATGTGATGATGGATTGAAGGGAGAACATGTAAAGAAAGATGGAGAGGAGTTAGGTGGCAGCTGAAATAATATGGACAAGAAATGATGGTGACCTGAACTGGGATAAAAGCAGGCAGGCTAGAGAAGCAAAAGGTAGAGCTCTTTAGGAGGCTGTAAAAATAAGTAATTCAAAATCAAAGCTATTGGAACTTAAATTATTTTGAGCCTTAAAATAATGTGATTATGGGACCTGAGTTATGTGACGGCCAGCTGTAACCTACACACCTGTATCCTCTGTTCTTCTGATTATAGATGAGTCATTTATTTACCTATACTCTTTGGTCGAATGTTGTAAAAGACTAAAGGGCACCAGAGAAGACTCCTTTCCTCTTCATTCTTGATCTTCATTGTAGGTTAACTTCCCTTACTTCTCCTACACAAAAACCGCACAAATATCACATTGACTAAAATGGAATGCTAAACATACTCTTTTAGAGGACTTCATCTTGCATCTCTAATACCAGCTCAGCCACAGTAGGATAGGGCCCTGGGCAGAGTCATGAGGACCCTACTCTAGGCCCTAGCTCCTAGATGACATTTCTAGATGCACCCTGGGCCAAAAGGGTATCTACTGCATCAAAGGGAATGACTCAGTCTTGGCAGGATTCATCACTTGCTGACTAAAGAGCCCTTGGTCCCTGAATAACCAGCAGCTGTACCCAGGGAGTATGCCATAGGCCTTGGGCTCTGAGGCGTGCAGGCCTCAGGAGAAACCTAACACATTGCTAGCTATTGTTATGATGAAAGATTCCTTCTGTTTGAGAAAAGCAGAAGGAAAAATAAAGAGGACTTTGTCCTGCACCTTAGGTATCAGCTCAGCCACAGTAGGACAGAGCAACAAGCAGGCCCTTGGGGTGGCCAAGTGCAGACCTAGGCTCTTGGACAGCATTTCTGTACCTGTCCTGGAGCAGAGGAGAGCCCCCACTTCCCTGAATGGTGAGTCCCAGGCCTGGCAGCATTAACCATGAGCTGACAGAAGAGACCTTGGACTTTTTTTTTTCTTTGAGACAGAATTTTGCTCTTGTTGCCCAGGCTGGAATGCAATGGCGTGATCTTGGCTCACCACAAACTCTGCCTCCTGGGTTCAAGCAATTCTCCTGCCTCAGCCTCCCAAGTAGCTGAGACTACAGGCATGTGCCACCACACCTGGCTAATTTTGTATTTTTTTTAGTAGAGATGGAGTTTCTCCATGTTGGTTAGGCTGGTCTCAAACTCCCAACATCAGGTGATCCACCCACCTCAGCCCCCGAAAGTGCTGGGATTACAAGTGTGAGCCCCTGTGCTTGGAGTTTTTCTGTTTTTGTTTTTGTTTTTGTTTTGAGACAGAATCTCACTCTGTTGCCCCGGCTGGAGTGCAGTGGCATGATCTCGGCTCACTGCAACCTCTGCCTTCCAGGTTCAAGTGATTCTCGTGCCTCAGCCTCCCAAGTAGCTGGGACTACAGGTGCATCCCACCAAGCCCAGCTAATTTTTTTTTTTTTTGTATTTTTAGTAAAGGCAGGGTTTTACAATGTTGCCCAGGCTGTTGGCCTTGGGCCTTAAGTGAGCATTGGTGGTGGCCTGGCAGAATCCCTGTGGATCATGGTGATGATGGCCCCAGAGAGAAGCCCCTCTGCCTGTGGAAAGGGGTGGAAAGAGCAGGAAGCACTTCATATTGTGGTGTGAGCACCAGCTTAGCTATAGTATAATAGAACAACAGATAAACTGCCAAGGTTTTTTTAGCACAATCCTTGGCTCCCAGATGACACCTCTGGACGTGCCCAGGGCCTAAGGGAACTCACCATCCTGAAAGGAAGGGCCTTGGGCAAGACCCAGTGCTGTGTTGGCTTTAGATCTGACCCAGCACAGTCCCAGTGGTGGTAGCCACAGAGGTGTTCAAATCATCGAACTTCCAATTCCAGGCAATTTTAGCACAGAGAGTAAGGCAAAAGAACAAAAGTCTCCAGAAAATTCTTCCATATCTCATCCAAGACCACCAAGGTGGTACCTCTACAAGTCTTCAAAAACCACAGCATTATTGGGCTTGAGGACCAAGTCCCTTCAAATACCTGGGATGCCTTCCCAAGAAGGACAGGCACACACAGGTCCAGACTGTGAAGATTACCACAAATACCAAAATCTTCAATGTCTAGACAGTGATTAACATCTGCAAGCATCAACCCATCCAGGAAAACATGACCTTACCAAATGAACTAAATAAGACACCAGGGAACAATCCTGGAGAAATGGAGATATATGACCTTGCAGACAGAGAATTCAAAACAGCTGTTTGAGGAAACTTTAAGAAATTTAAGATAACACAGAGAAGGAATTCAGAATTCTATCAGATACATTTAACAAAAAGATTGAAACAATTAAAAAGCAGCAATTTTAGAGTTGGAAAATGCAACTGACATGCTGAAAAATGCATCAGAATCTCATAATAGTCGAATTGATTAGGCAGAAGAAAAACTTACTGACCTTGAAGACAGGCTCTTTGAAAACACACAGAGGGGGGAAAGAAGAATAAAGAAACAAGGAAGCATGCCTACAAGAGCTAGAAAATAGCCTCACAAATATAAGAATTATTGGCCTTAAAGAAGAGATAGAGCTAGGAATAGGGGTGGAAAATTTATTCAAAGGGATAATAGCAGAGAACGTCCCAAACCCAGAGAAAGATACCAACATTCAAGTATGAGAAGGTTATAGAACACCAAGCAGATTTAACCCAAAGAAGACTACTTCAAAGCATTTATTAATCAGACTCTCAAAGGTCATGGATAAAGAAAGAATCCTAAAAGCAGCAAGAGAAAACAAACAAACAGATAACACACAATGGAACTCCAACACATCTGGCAGTAAACTTTTCAGTGAAAGCCTTCTAGGCTATGAGAGAATAGCATGACATATTTAAAGTGCTGAAGGAATAAAATGTTTACCCTATCTGGTGAAAATATCCTTCAAGCAGGAAGGAGAAATAAAAATCTTCCCAGACAAACAAAAGCTGAGGGATTTCATTAACACCAGACCTGTCCTACACAAAATGCTAAAGGGAGTTCTTCAGTCTGAAAGAAAGGTATGTTAATGACCAAGAAGAAATTGTCTGAAGGCAAAAACTCACTGGTAATAGTAAGCACACAGAAAAACACAGAATAACATGACACTGTAATGGTGGTATATAAACTACCCTTGTTTTAAGTAGAAAGACTAAATGATGAACCAATCAAAAATAATAATTACAACAACTTTTTAAGACATCAACAGCACAATAAGACATAAAGAGAAACAACAAAAAATTTAAAAGCAGGGGGACAAAGTTATAAAGTGTAGAGTTTTTATTAGTTTTCTTTTAGGATGTTTGTTTCTTTGGATATACAATCAGTGTTAAGTTGTCATCAGTGTAAAATAATGGATTATAAAATAATATTTGCAAAACACATGGTAACCTCAAAACAAAAACACAATGACAAACACACAGAAAATAAAAAGGAAGAAATTAAACCATATCACCAGAGAAAATCACCTTCATTAACAGGATAACAAGAAGGAAGGAAAGAAGGAAGAAAAAACTGCAAAACAACCAGAAAACAAAGAATACAATGGTAGGAGTAAGTCCCTACTTATCAATAATAATATTGAAGAAAAATTGACTAAACTCTCCAATCAAAAGACAGAGAGTGGCTGAATAGGTTAAAAAATAGGATCCAATTATCTGTTGCCTACAAGAAACACACTTCACCTATAAAGGTACACATAGGCTGAAAATAAAGGGATGGAAAAAGATTATCCATAACAATAGAAACCAAAGAAGAGCAGGGGTAGCTATACTTATTAGAAAAAGTAGATTTCAAGATAAAAACTGTAAGAAAAGACAAATAAGGTCATTAAATAATGACAATGGGGACAATTCAGCAAGAGGATTCAACTGTAAATATATATGTACTTAACACTGGAGCAACCAGATATACAAAGCAAGTATTACTGGAGCTAAAGAGAGAAACATGCCCAAATACAATAATAGCTAAAGACTTCAACACCCTACTTTCAGCATTAGACAGATTTGTCAGACAAGAAATCAACAAATAAACATTGGACTTAGTCTGCACTATAGAACAAATAGACCTAATAAGCAGTCACAAAACACTTCATCCAACAGCTGCAGACTATACATTCTTCTCAGTACATAGATTGTTCTCAAGAATAGACCATGTATTAGGTCACAAAACAAGTCTTAAAACATTTAAAAAAATTAAAATAATATCAAGCATCTTCTCTGAACACATTGGAATAAAATTAGAAATCAATAACAAAAGGAATTCTGGAAACTATATAAACACATGATAATTAAACAATAAGCTCCTGAATGACCAGTGAGTCAATGAATAAAATAAGAAGGAAACTGAAAAATTTATTAAAACAAATGATAATGGGAACACAATATACCAAAACATATGGGATACAGTGAGAGCAATACTAAGAGGGAAATTTATAGCTATAATTCCTACATCAAAAAAGAAGAAAAACTTCAAATAAATGACCAAATGATACATCTTAAAGAACTAGACAAGAAAGAACAAAATGAATCAAAAATTAGTAGAAGAAAAGAAACAATAATAAAGATCACAGCACAAATAAATGAAATTGAAATGAAGAAGGCAATACAAAAGACCGACAAAACAAAAAATTAAGTTTTTTGAAAAGATAAACAAAATTGATGAATCTTTAACCAGACTAAGAAAAAAAGAGGGAAGACCCAAATAAATAAAATCAGAGATGAAAAAGTAGACATTACAACTGATACCACAGAAATTCAAATGATCAGTAGTGGCTACTATGAGCTGCTATATGCCAATAAATTGAAAATCTAGAAGAAATGGTTGTAAATTCCTAGGCACATACAACCTACCAAGACTGAATCAGGAAGAAATCCAAAACCTGAACAGGCCAACAGCAAGTAATAAGTTTGAAGCTGTAATAAAAAGTCTCAAAGTAAAGAAAAGCTCAAGAGCCAATGGCTTCACTTCTGAATACTACCAAGCATTTAAAGAAGAACTAACACCAACCCTACTTAAAGTGTTCTGAAAAATAGAGGAGAAAGGAATAATTCCAAACTGATTCTACAAAGCCAGTATTATCTTGATACCAAAACCAGACAAGGACACATTAAAAAAAAAAAAAAAAAAACTACAATGCCAGTGTCTCTGATGAATATTGCTGCAAAAATCCTCAACAAAATACTAGCAAACCAAATTCAACAATACATGAAAAAGATCATTCATTATGATCAAGTGGGATTTATCCCAGGGATGCAATGATAATTCAACATACACAAATCCATCAATGTGACACTTCATTTCAACAGAATAAAGGACAAAAACCACATGATCATTTCAGTGGATGCTGAAAAGGCATATCATAAAGTTTAACATTCCTTCGTGACAAAAACCCTCAAAGAACTGGGTATAGAAGAAACATACCTCAACATAATTATGACAGGCCCACAGCTAGTAGCATACCAAATAGGGAATAACTGAAAGCCTTTCTTCTTAGATCTGGAAGAAAACAAGGATGCCAACTTTCATCACTATTATTCAACATAGTACTGGAAGTCCTAGCTATAGCAATTAGATAAGAGAAAGAAATAAAGGGCATCCAAACTGGAAAGGAAGAAGTCAAATTATCCTTGCTTGCAGATGATATGATCTTATACTTGGAAAAAAACTAAAGAGTCCACCAAAAAACTATTTGATAAATTCAGTGAAGTTGCAGGATACGAAATCAACAAGCAAAAACCAGTAGCATTTCTATATGCCAACAGTGAAAAATCTAAAAAGGAAATTTAAAAAAATACTATTTACAATAGCCATACATAAAATTAAGTACCTAGGAATTAACAAAATAAGTGAAAGATCTCTATAATAAAAACTATAAAACACTCATGAAAGAAATTGAAGACACACACAAAAATAAAAAGATACACCATGTTCATGGATTGGAAGAATCAATATTGTTAAAATGTCCATACTACCCAAAGCAAGCTACAGATTCAGTACAATTCCTATCAAAATAACAATGATATTCTTCACAGAAATAGTAAAAAACCTAAAATTTACATAGAATTACAAAATCCCATAATAACCAAAACTATCCTAAGCAAAAAGAACAAAACTGGAAGAATCACATTACCTGACTTCAAATTGTACTACAGAGCTACTGTAACTAAAACAGCATGGTACTGGTATAAAAATAGACACACAGATATATGGAACTGAATTGAGAATAAGAAATCCACATATCTACAGTAAACTCATTTTCAACAAAGATTTGGAAGATTTGGGAATGTAAATTTGTACAACCACTATGGAGAACAGTGTGGCAGCTCTTCAGAAAACAAAAAGTAGAGTTACCATATGACCCAGCAATTCCACTGCTGAGTATATACCCAAAAGAAAGGAAATCAGTGTATCGAGGAGATATCTGCACTGCCATGTTTGCTGCAGCTCTGTTCACAAGAGCCAAGATTTGGACTATTCGCTATAGGCAATAGAATGATAGTTACCTGGGGCGGTAGGGAGGAAGTTAGGGATGGTTAATGGGTATTAAAAAAAAAAAAATAGAAAGAATGAGCCAGGCATGGTGGCTCACGCTTGTAATCCCAGCACTTTGAGAGGCTAAGGCGGATGAGTCACTTGAGTTTGGGAGTTTGAGACCAGTCTGACCAACATGGAGAAACCTCATCTCTACAAAAAATACAAAATTAGCTGGGTGTGGTGGCTTATGCCTGTAATCCCGGCTATTCCAGAGGCTGAAGCAGGAGAATCACTTGAACCTGGGACGTGGAGGTTTCAGTAAGCCGAGATGGCACCATTGCACTCTAGCCTGGGCAACAAGAGTGAAACTCCCTCTCCAAAAAAAAAGAAAAATAAAATAGAAAGAATGAATAGAGCCTAGTATTTGATGTCATAACAGGGGGATTATAATCAATAATAATTTAATTGCACATTTTGAAACAGCTAAAAATATAATTGGATTGTTTGTAACATAGGATAAATGCTTAAGGAGACGGATACCCAATTTTCCATGATGGGATTATTACACACTGCATACCTGTCCCAAAATATCTCATGTACCTCACACATATATACACCCACTATGTACCCACAAAAAATAAAAATTAAACCATTAAATAGATATGTATATATGTGGGTGTATGTATATATATATATATATATATATGCACACAGACACACACACACACACAATCTTTTAAATTGGAAAAGAGGAAAGCAAGGTATAACTTATCAAATTTCTATAATTCATACACCAGTCTTGTTTGGGAAATGTTGTAATCCTGGTAAATTTCTTTGTTTTCTGCCTATATAAGCAGACCTTAACTTCTCATCTTGGAGCACTGAGACCATTCTTTTGGAGTCTGTGTTACCAGAATGGCTATTATCAGCTTTGTCTTTGAATGAACTCTTTTAAACTGGATTCTGATCCTTTAAATTATTTCAGGTTGACAAGGTAAACTTTAACAGGGCTTAATTGATGAGATGTGAGTGAGGGAGATGGGACATCAGGATAATGTTCTCCATTTTTCACTTACTGGATATTACTATCGTATATTTAGGTATATTATCTAAAATATTCTAACAATAATCTCCAAATCAAGATATGAATATCATTTTACTAATATACTTACGGCCCAATTTGCCCTTGTCATGACTGCAAAGGCAGTCTCCTATGTCATTCATTATCAGGTGAACATGCTTACTAGTATAATGATTATTATGGAACATACACAATGAGAATTATTGTCACAGTGTGATGTCATAAAGATAATTAGAGAAAATATTGAAGATTCTAGTAAGTTCAATCAAATTATGCTTCTAGATGCAAACAGTCATTTGGTTAGGGAATTATTAAATATGGGTTAAAGAAGCAATGAACAAGTAATAAATCACAAACTATCAATGTAAAAAAAGGTAATTTCTCATAAAACAAAGATTATCAGAGAAAAAAATATATTGTTTACAGGAAAAACAAGCCTGAACTTGCTTGTTATTGGCTAGTTCCAATTTCAGACATGGCTACTAGAAGCTCCCCCATCTCCAGTTGCCTATAAGTTATTTTTGTATCTTTTTTGACACAAAAACACATAAACACAGAAATAATGTGGTTTAAAAACTAAGTTTTTGGAGGTCTTAGGGGGTGGTGATTTGAGACAGGGTCTCACTCTGTCACTCAATCTGGAGTGTAGTGATGAGATCTCAGCTCACTGCAAACTCTGCCTCCCAATTCAAGCAATTCTAGTGCCTTAGCCTCCTGAGTTACTGGGATTACAGGCGTGTACCGCCATGCCCCGCCATTTTGTGTGTGTGCGTGTGTGTGTGTGTGCGTGTGTGTGTGTGTGCGTGTGTGTGTGTGCGTGTGTGTGTGTGTGCGTGTGTGTGTGTGTGTGTGTGTGTGTGTGTTTAGCAGAGACAAGGTTTTGCCACGTTGGCCAGGCTGGTCTTGAACTGCTGGCCTCAAGCAATCTGCCTACGTTGGCTTCCCAAAGTGCTGGGATTACAGGCATGAGCCACTACACCTGGCCCAGAAAAACTCGTTTCTTTATTAGGTTTGAATATTAAGAAAAAAGTAGAATAACAGAGAAGCAGTTGCTTTTTCTCTTTAGCATAGAGGTGTAGAGAAAAAACATCCTTATTTTAGTTACAGTTATAGGCCAAAAAGGAAAAAATAAAATTATGGAAGTAAAATATTAGAATCATAAGTATATATAAAGAATTCACGCATCTATTGAAACTACAATTTTTTAAAATTCATAAGAATTTCACATAAATCAGTTAAAATTTTATTGAATTTATTAAAAACTAAAAGAGGTCAGATGGCTGTACATTTGCTTTCATCCAGCACAAAGTTATTTTAATTGTCATGTAGCCTCCATTGTCTTGCATAAAAGGTTGCTATAGAAATAGCAGCATTAAATTCACTGTTTTAGTGATCATGGGATGTTGTCAAGGATACTGAACTTTGCATTCATCAGCATCACTCTGATAGGTACTCTCTGGCAAAATTTAGCTCATATTTAACTGCCAGCCAAAGTTGTCCTTCTGAGAAAATGGGATATTTTAAACTTACCGATAAGATTAATCTTTAGCTGATCAAGTTTCTCTGCTAGTTTTAGCCACGAGAAAGGTCAATGCAGATTTCTGTGGCCCACCTTTAGTCACAGTGAGAAATACATTTCTCACAAACCTTTAGGTTCTTTTCTTAAATTGTGTATGAGCCTGAAAAGGATTATAATTCCTTATGTATATAACCTTTAAGAATTTGTAAGAACCAAAACAAGTATATAAAATTTAAACCAAACAAAATGATAAAACTAGTACAATTCATCTAAATAGTCTTAGTAAACACAATAGATGAAGCCATGTTGTCGAAATTGGTTACTACTCACGATATCCTCCTGAACTTCGGGCCTAATCTTACATGTGTGATGTGATAACTTAATTCTCTCACACACACCTTTTCTCCATTTAAACTACTGTGAAACCTTCGCTCCTACAATGTGTTGTAATGACTTCTGTCCTTCATTTGGTACAAACATACCATTTAGATCTTAGATCTATCTTCACACCTTTTTCTTTTTTTTCTTTTTTTTTTTTTTTGAGACAGAGTTTCATTCTTGTTACCCAGGCTGGAGTGCAATGGCGCGATCTTGGCTCACCGCAACCTCCACCTCCTAGGTTCAGGCAATTCTCCTGCCTCAGCCTCCTGAGTAGCTGGGATTACAGGTACGCACCACCATGCCCAGCTAATTTTTTGTATTTTTAGTAGAGACGGGGTTTCACCGTGTTGACCAGGATGGTCTTGATCTCTTGACCTCGTGATCCACCCGCCTCGGCCTCCCAAAGCGCTGGGATTACAGGCGTGAGCCACCGCGCCCGGCCTCTTCACACCTTTTTCATTCATCCACACGACCTCCCAACTGTAAACAGAAACACAACCTCGGGCACAAAATGTCATGGCAGTACTGCATTACGAGGTGGTGATACAGATGACCCATAATGTTCTTGTACGTATTTTTTAGTTATTGTGAAAATCAACATGCAAACAAACCTATTAAATGCTCACAGAAAACTGGCAATCCCTCAGAATTTATCTGTGTATTCCAGTTTGGAAATCACTAATTTGGGAGATAGTGATGTATCCATTTTCCCTTTGATCCCATCTTCTCATTCTACTTTCATTTTCCATTTGACCTTGTTTTTAGAAAATCCATACTTTTGATTTATGGTGCTGTATGCTCTATGGTAAACAACCTTAACAACTCTTCTGAAACAACAAAATAAAAACTCACAGCTCATTCTCCCAAAGAAATAACCCATTGACAATTGGTTTACAATACCATCCACCACAGTCTTACGTTAAAGTTTTTGCATTTTTCTCTGCAATCCTCCTCTCCTATGAGCTTTCAATATGTGGTCTCAAAGTCAGAGAAAGCTAATAGAATAATTTTTTAAAACATTTTTGGGACTAGGCGTGGTCACTCAAGCCTGTAATCCCAGCACTGTGAGAGGCTGAGGCGGGTGGATCACGAGGTCAAGAGATCGAAACCATCCTGGTCAACATGGTGAAATCCCGTCTCTACTAAAAATACAAAAAATTAGCTGGGCATGGTGGCGCGTGCCTGTAATCCCAGCGACTCAGGAGGCTGGGGCAGGAGAATTGCCTGAACCCGGGAGGCGGAGGTTGCGGTGAGCCGAGATCGCGCCATTGCACTCCAGCCTGGGTAACAAGAGCGAAACTCTGTCTCAAAAAAAAAAAAAACATTTTTGGTTAAAATGCCATTTAACATTTTGGCTCATGTATGGTCCTAACTAGTTTAGGACCTACTAATCTGGCCTAATACCAAATGAGCTTTAAACACAGAAAACATTTATTTTAAGAGACAGCACACAATCTTAAGTATCAAGAGAGAAGGTTCAAATCATCAAGCAAAATTGTCTAGCAAAAAAGTCTCTAAATGGCACCCCTGTCCTCAGTGAGTTTCTGAAAATGTCCTGCTTGTCCTACCACCCACACAGCCCAACAGCCAACCCAAAGGTTAAGTGGCACTCTCCTAAGAAGGCATACCTTCAAGCCAACCAAGGTGGAGGGCTTATTCTATGATAGCTTCATGCCATAATATGGAAGTAAGTTGTGAGAGGTGAACAATATGACTTTGTTACATTTGGGGGTGTCTACAAAGCAAAAACAAACAAACAAAAACCAAGCACGAGCCCCAGTGTACTAGTCCATTTTTTGCATTGGTACAAAGAAATACCTTAGACTGGGTAAATTACAAAGAAAAGAGGTGAGAATCCACACGTCTTATGTTATACAGGTTGCACATATAACACAGAAAGATGGATTGCACTGTGCAATTACAATAAAGCTAGTCCATGTATAACACCTAGTTATAACAGCCACCTTAAGTTGTTATATATTTTCCCCAAGCTATTTATATCTTCCCATTAAAAAATAGAGCCTTCATTTTTGTAGCAGTTGCATGAATATTTATTTATTCCTGTCTTAGCATTCTAAAATTTTAAAGAAGTGTCTGCTACCAAAAGTTGCATGTTTGCTTCTGCACTGCTGATATAGTAAGAATTTTTCTGAGGCATTGAATAGTGAATTTGACATCTTTGCTAGCACTGAGTTTTAAGTACTGTCAGTGACTGCTAACTTGTAAAGCACTGTGAACGCAATAACCTACATAGCAGTGGTCTTTCTAGTCGATATTCATGAAAACCTAAAATAATCTTTGTCACATGACAGGGTCAGCTTCTGAGTGAGCCTGCTATGCCATGGGACTCTCTCTTCCTACAGAATAGGATATGGGGTCTATCCAAGACAATTCTCCAAGAGCAGGTGGTGAAGGCAAGGCTGGTTCCAACCGAGAGATGCTGTCGGGTAAAAGACATTGGCTAACAAAAACTGCTGAGGCTGCTGATGGGAAAGGAAACCAAAGGATGCCCAAAGAGAAAGCTGGCTGGTCTGATGGAAGTCCCAATGCACTGAGCCATCATACCTGATCAATTACAGATGGTGCTTGTCTCTCAGGTTTAGAGGCATTTCAACATTCAAATACTTAGTGTTAGTTCTGGGTGAGGCACTCAATGGATTTCACTAGAATACAAAGGATCTCGCCCAAGATACAGTTATTACTGGAACTGCCAGGGGAAGACAGTACTCTCATTTATTACTGAATAGCTCACTGCCTTGTCTGCAGAAATCACTAATTCATTCAGCAAACTTGTTCTGAAAATAGTGTTAGACACAGAAAAGTCTCTTCTTTCCTTCCTTCCGTCCTTCCTTCCCTCCCTCCCTCCCTGCTTCCCTCCTTCCCTCCTTCCTTCCTTCCTTCCTTCCTCCCTCCCTCCCTTCCACAAATATGTAAAGAGTACCAACTATGTCCTAGGTGTTAGTGTTAAAATAGTGAACCAAACCAAATAAGTGATATATTCTAGTGCAGGAATTCTTAACGTAGGATTCAGGGATGCCCCCTAGAATGCATGGATTGGCTTCAGAGAGTCATTAAACATAAGTGGAAAAACAATCAGACCTTTATTTTCACTCATCTCTAACCAAAATTTAGCATTTTACTCAATTGTGAATGTAAGCAACAAACCACAGCAGTAAAAAAGGTCGTGTGCCTCTGTCACCAATAGAAATCACAGACACTTTCATATCAAGTTACAATGTTTGCAAATTTCCCAAAAAGTCAGTTGTGCTCATCACCACTCAAGGATTACGGTAGATTTAAGTTCCTCTGCCAGATTTTGTGTAAATGAAAAAGCACACAGTGCAACCATATCATAAATTTGTATTTCAACACTTTAATGATTATATTTCAGTATAATTGGTTTTCTTCATAATCCTATGTGTTTTATTTTATACATCGTTCTGAGAAGGAGTCCATAGGCCTCACCAGATACCAAAGCAAACCTTGGCACAAAATCATTATGAGTCCTTGTCCTAGTGAGAGATGGGCCTTAAAGAAATAATCTGACAGATACATACTTATAGACAGTGCTAAGATGTCTAAAGAAAAAGTCCACATATGAGATGACAAAAAGAAGCTACAGCTCTCCCAGAATCTGGGGTTAGTGGGCTGCCCCAGGAGTCTAGTGGGATCCACCTGGATTCTGTTTCCCCAGGAAAACATCATATTCTGCTGCAGTCAACAAGTCTATCAAAAATATCAGTTACATATATCTCTTGTGCCAGGTCCTGTATGGGCACTGGGGATACAACATCTCTGCCTGCCAATCTACCGGGAGAAGTCAGAGCAAACCACACATAAGGAAATACAGATCTCAGATAAGTTCAGTTAGAGATCAGAGCCCTGAAGAAAGTGAACCAGGGTAATGAGATAAAGAGTGAATGTCAGGGGGTGCTGGAGGCAGGGCAGCACAGGGAAGTTTGAGACCAGCCTGGACAACACCTCTTGCAGAGTTGACATTTGCAGTGAAATCTAGAGGAAGTGATATGGGGGATACATTTAAGACACAAGACAAAGACCCTGAGATGGAAAAAGTAAACCCTCAGTTCCTTTGAACCCCAGGACCCAGACTTCTTAAATAGTGCTTATTGTTGCCTTCCTATGCCCTGCTTTTGGAGAAAGGAGCACATCACAGGAGTCAAAAGAGGAAACTAGGGGTGGTCTAAGGGTCAGGTGGACACAAGGGGCCAGAGGCAGCAGTGGAGACATGTATCAAGTGCTGGAGTATATACCTCCATGGGTGGAGTTCCCTGAAGAAGGTCAGGGCCCACCCCCCCAACCTCTGGGCAACTCTAAGCCTTTCCTAGCCCAGTTCATCACCGTCTGCCTTTTAAACAACGAGTTCTGATTATCAGAAGACCCTCCTCAGGCCTGGAGAGGATCCACAAATATTTATCACCTAACAGACAAAGCCTGAGCCCCCTAATTTTCAGGGAGCTGAAGCAGAAACTACCCTCTACCACACCACATGGAAAGGCAGCTATTTCCCTCTGAGTTGCATCTTAGTCTAAGCTCCCAAGGCCTCCTGGTGGGCACAAGAGTTCCCCTCAACCCATCTTGTCCCAGCTGGATCCAGAGAAAGCTATTCATTCCCTCACCTTCCAGCACCCCTCCCCTAGACCTTTAGAAAAACCGCTCTCTTTCCTAATAAAAAATGACACCAAAGCTCTTATCTGGCAGCAGCCTATAGGACATCACTTATAACTTACTAAAATCCACAAAAATCCTACCTAGCAGCTATTAAACAAGCTCATATAAGGGATTTATTTTTGAAAAACCAATAATTTCTAGAGGATATCACAAGGTCACAGACTGTTCAGCCCAATGCCCTATAATAAATGTTGGCTAAGTTATTGCACAAATGCCATAAAGGGTACACGGAATCATTTTTATTGAAAAAGCCAATTTCTTCTATCAGGCTGTCTTTCCTGGTATTTCTAGACCTTCAGCTGCCTTACTCTTGATCACAACATCCGCACATACCAGACATACTTATAATGTCAGAAGAAAATCAGTGAAGATTTTGCATCTCGTAGAAAACATTTCTAATCTTTCGTTTGCAGTGAAGTGGAAAATGTGAGCTGATGAACAAACAATGACCCTAATCCACCAAAAAATAGTACAAACTTAAAGAAAATAGAAGTTCCATCTATCACACTTCACTTGAATGAGGACAGGAAAAAGAATTGGTAAATGTTAGAAATATCCTCTAAAATCAATTGAGGCAAAAGGACTTTTGACAGAAAGTTCAATTACAAGCAAACTCCCAATATGCTTGAAATTCTAGTGAATCATTCTTTTTTAAGTGATATTTCAGAAAAAGCCTGTGAGGTAGCAGGAAGAACTTTGGACTTAAAATCAGTTGATGTACGTTCCAGAGCAAGTTCTGCTGCTGATTTTCTTGGTGACTCCAACCTGCTTTTATTCTGTATTTTTAAGTCTCTATGGGTCTCTGTTTTCCTATCTGTGAAATTATACAGTTAGAAGGAATAACTTTTAAGCTCTCTTGAAGCTCTAAACCATTATAAATCTCTGCCTCTTTTATTAGAACAGGCCTGTAAGTACCAGGCAACAGATTCTAGCCTAGATTCCTAACAGGAGTGTGACCCCAAAAAATAATCTTTAAAGGTCTAATGTGGTCTCCTAGAGAATACTTGATTATTGCCACATTCATTTAGAAACTACAGCAGAGAGTGAATTTTTTTTTTTTTTTTTTTTTTTTTTTTTTTTTTTTGTTAGGGACGGAATTTCACCCTGTCATCTAGGCTGGAGTGCAGAGGGATGATCACACCTCACTACAGCCTCAAACTCCTGGGCTCAAGGGATCCTCCCACCTCAGCCTCCTGAGTAGCTATGACTACAGGCATTTTCCATCATACTTGGCTAATGTTTTTTATTTATTGTAGAGATGAGATTTTGCCATGTTGTCCAGGCTGGTCTGAAACTCCTGAGCTCAAGCAGTCTTCCTTTCAAAGCACTAGTATTAGAGGTGTAAGCCACTGTGTCCAGCCAATTTTTATTTTTTTAATCAGAGATTTTCTGATGAAAAGAACACACCAGCCATTATATTAATGGCCAACATGTTCTGGACAATGAAATGTAAATAGACTGAGACTTGAGGCTTCTGGGGAAGTGTCCTTAAAAGGAAGGGAGCTCCCGTATTCCCCTCTTCTTCCTTCCTCTGGGCTGGCATATGAACACAATGGAAGTTAAGGAGTCATCCTGGATCATGAAGCAGCCCCCTAAGTTTGGGAGAAGAATAAGCCAGGAGCCTTGGTCCCTGCTCATCATGGAGTCATTGCCAAAACAACCCTGATTGCTCAACTCCAGATCTGTTTTACATGAGAGCGAGATAAATTTGTATCACGTTTAAGGCACTGCTTTCTTGAGTTTTCTGTCATATGCAGAGAGTCTTAACCCTAAGTAATATACACAAGACTGCTTCCCTTTATCAAAGAGTATCATTACGCAAAATATGCCACTAATGACCAAACCAGCCTCTACCACAACTGTTTCCGTGAATCAAAGGATTTGTCTGAACACCTTGTTTTCATCACTGTATCTGCCTTGCTGCCCTCAGTCACCTCATCTGGTATTGGGAATGGCAGGGCCTGCTGGGCAAGTTTTGAAATGATGTGATGGAGAGAAGGAAATGCAGGATTTTCTCATAGGCTTTGCCCACAGATTGCCTCATTCTCAAGACTGCTTTCTTGCTGAGTGACTCCAGTGGGTTGGGCTTGCAATGCAGTGGGTAGAGATCCTACGAGACAGCTGTCATCTGCCTGGAAATTTCAGTTTCCTATTACTCTTGTAAACCTCCTGGGACAGAAGCTCTAGTTCCTGCTGACACCTCACATGAGATGTCCCCTTACCTGGTACCACCTGGGTAGTCTGCAATCCCCAGGCAGAGGTGAACACTAGGCAGGCCTCCACTGATGCACAGTGGTGCTATTTCCGTGGAAAGCTTTACTTCTGAATCTGGAAATTAAACTCTCAGTTCTGACTTTTGCAGAACATTGATTCCAGTTCCTTAGTTCAAGGAAGGCCCCAGAAAGATGGTTGCTGTCTCTGTGCTCAGAGCAGTGGTTTACAATCTTTATTTGATCAAGAGCCCTTAGAGAAAGTGATGTGTCTCATGAACCATCTTCCTCGACAAAAAGCACATATGTTCATGCAATGCAAAACTTGGCCCACAATTTCCTGAGGTGCCAAGCCCCCGACACCCATCCATGAGTCCAGAGACCCCAGGTTAAGAAGCCTTGCCTTTGAACCTCAGAACAGATTTTAAAACCTCTAAAGTCATCTGATTTGCTCCTTGGGATAAATGCCCCACTACTGCTCCCAAACAGAGAGAAGACTGAGTCAATTTTAGAAGCTTCAGTTGTTCACATGCTTTACTGTTTTTATGAGAGAAATGCCACTTGCCTCCTCTCCACTTCCTGCTCCAAAGTTCTTCATCTGAAACTTAAGTCCCAACCAACTCTTCTTTCCTGTCTTATCTCACACTCAGCCACATTGAACTGTTTATTTTCAGTTTCCCATGCATGCAGTGATGCCTTCTTCTGCCCCCCGTCTCCGCTCAGGCAATTTCCTACTCCCAGGACACCTCTTTGCCCATCACTGTTTGTCAGAATATTACTCATTCTTTAAGACTGTTGAAAAACAGATTTCTCCATGAAGCTTTCCTGAGCCTTCCTTTGTGCACACAGCCTGAGCTTGAACATCTGTTCCAGAACATATCACTGTCCATCATGGATTATTTGGGCAACTGTGTAGCAAAATATTTGAATCTTTGAGGTCTGAAACAAGAATGACTGGTATAACAAAATATTTGAACCTTTGAGGTCTGAAACAAGAATGACTGGGTTTCAGTCCTGGCTCTGTCTCTTTCTTGCTTTGTGACCTTGTGTAAGTTTCTTAACTTTTCTGTGCATCAGTTCTCTCATTGGTAAAATGGAGACAATAACAGTTCCCACATCACAGGGTTGTGTAAGGGTTAAATGAGCTGATCCATGTAAAAGTCTCAGCACAGTTCCTGGCACATTGAGAGTATCTGATAAGGAATCATTACTTTGACGTCAGTTACTTATGAACTTTTGTCCACATCCACTGCAGTTAAACTGTAGAGTAGATGAAGACAGAGAGTAGAGCCTGGGTCTTAGTCACCATTTTGTACCTGATAGAATCTAGCACAAAAACTTTGCATATAATCAGTGTATAATACGTGAATGAAAGTGAATTATCCATAAAAGTTTTATCTAAGAACTTCAGACAGCACCATTGCCATCTATATTTTATACATGGGTAAGAGGCTTGGAATAGTAAGATGGATGCTCCATTGAGAATACAAATCATTCTGGGGTTTGGAAAAACCATCCTGATTGCAATTCTCTGTTCCAATCCCAGGATTTTTACATCAGCATGAAGGACACAGCAAGAATTCCCATCTTCTCCACTTATAATTGCTTCCATTTCAATTCAATGACACAGACATTTATTTAGTGACTATTAGATGCCAGACACTGTGGTAAGGGGTGGGAATCAGTGATGTCCTTCCAAAGGTCCTGCAAAGCAGCTTCTATCCGACATCAAACTACAAGCTCAGCGCTCAGGATATATACACACTTTTATATTCCTTGAGCCTGAAGCCCAGTCCCAGATAACAACTGGTCTGCAGGATTTCCCCACCGTGTGACAAAAGATGCATACTTATGTCAAATGGCCCAACAGTGGCCAGGCACGATCACTCATGCCTATAATCCCAGCACTTTGGGAAGCTGAGGCAGGGGATCACTTGAGACCAAGAGTTTGAGACCAACCAGGCCAACATGGTGAAACCCTGTCTCCACAAAAAATATAAAACTTAGCCGGGTGTGGTGGTATGCAGTAATTCCAGCTACTCAGGAGGCTGAGGTGCGAGAATCACTTGAATCCAGGAAGCAGAGGTTGCAGTGAGCTGAGACTGTGCCACTGCACTGAAGCCTGGGTGATGGAGCAAGACTCCATCAAAAAAAAAAAATGGCATAACAGTATGTCATCTTCTGATTAGAAAATAATTGTACTAATATATGTAGGAAATTTAGTAGGTTGCTGCTGACCACTCAGACCACTGACTTGGCATAAACAGGCCCCTTACAACACAGAAATCCTGAACAAAATATAGTAAAAATATTTTTCACATAACTAAGTTCAATCAGAAAAGGAGAAATGTCCAGTGCCAGGAATAGCATGAAATCAAATCAGAGAAATAAATATGAGCTGATAACAGGAGGAGACCATAAGAGTTTCTTATGGTAATATAGACCCCCTAGGGCAAGAGAGCTAGGTTTCTCATGCCTACCAAAACATAAATAATTAAATAAAATAAGGCCAGGCGTGGTGGTTCATGCCTGTAATCCCAGCACTTTCGGAGGTCGAGGTGGGAGGATCATTTGAGGGCAGGAGTTGGAGACCAGCCTCATCAACATGGCAAAACCCCATTTCTATTAAAAATACAAAAATTAGCCAGGCTTGGTGGCAAGCACCTGAAGTTCCAGCTACTTTGGAGGCTGAGGTACAAAAACTGCTTGAACCTGGGAGGTGGAGGTTGCAGTGAATCAAGATTGTACCACTGCACTCCAGCCTGGGCGACAGAGCAAGACTCTGTCTCAAAAAAAAAAAAAAAAAAAAAAAGTCAGTTCAGGCCTAAAAGAGGGAAAGAATAAAATTGAGCTATCTGCATAAACAAGCTATTATTTGTGGTTTTGGAAGAATAAAAAAAAAATCACCAATGAAAATCAACCTCTGAGCCTGTACTACTCACAAGTCTGGGGTCTGAATTTATAAAACTTTCATGGTGTAGAATCTTAAACTGTTAATTTAACATAGCATACAGGGTCATTTAAAGCCCTAGGAATCCAGCAAAAGCCAAGGCAAGATATTTCTATAGAGACACTTGAGAGACCATCTCCTCTTAGTTGTTGCAAAGGCACTTTCAGCTAAAGGGAAGTAATTCCTGTCTACCAAACCTGTTCATCTGCCAATGTACCCTACTCATGAATGACACCGCTTCCCATTAAGGCACATGAGCCGAGGAGTTGTCCTTGACACCCCCACACCAATTCATCACTAAGGCTCATTGATTTTACCTTCTAAAGATCTGCCCAATCTGCCCATTTCCAAAACCTCATTGTAGTTCAAACCACTATCATCTCTCACCAGACTCCTAAACTGGTCTACCCTGCATCTACTCTATCAGGTGGTACCATATAAAATTGCTGTCTTGTAAGTCCAAAACAGTCTGGAAGTGGCAATTTCATAGGGTTCAACCTAATATCTCTTCCCATCTGATTTCCACACTCCAGATAGAGTTATCTTTTCATAAAGGAAATTTAATCATGTTGCACCTACCCTTCACTGAAATCTTTTGTGGCTTTTCCACTATTCTTTTATATATATATATATATACACATATATATATACATATATATACATATATATACATTTTTTTTTTGTACCTTAGGTTCTGGGGTACATGTGCAGATCATGCAGGATTGTTGCATACATGGCAATGTGGCCTGGTGTCTCCATCCCCCCATCACCTGTATCTGGCATTTCTCCCATGTTATCCCTCCCGCCAACCTCCCTACCCCTTGCTTTCCCTCCCTTAGTCCCCACCAACAGCCCCCAGTGTGTGATGCTCCCCTTCCTGTGTCCATGTGTTCTCATTGTTCAACACCCGCCTATGAGTGAGAACATGTGGTGTCTGATTTTCTGTTCTTGTGTCCGTTTGCTTAGAACGATGGTTTCCAGATTCATCCATGTCCCTATAAAGGACATGAACTCATCCTTTTTTATGGCTGCCTAGTATTCCACTGTGTATATGTGCTACATTTTTCTTGTCCAGTCTATCATCCATGGGCATTTGGGTTGGTTCCAGGTCTTTGCCATTGTAAACAGTGCTGCGATGAACATACGTGTGCATGTATCTTTCTAATAGAACGACTTATAATCCTTTGGATATATACCCAGTAATGGGATTGCTGGGTCAAATGGAATTTCTATTTCTAGGTCCTTGAGGAATTGCCACACTGTCTTCCACAATGGTTGAACTAATTTACACTCCCACCAACAGTGTAAAAGTGTTCCTATTTCTCCACATCTTCTCCAGCATCTGTTGTCTCCAGATTTTTTAATGATCACCATTCTAACTGGTGTGAGATATATCTCAATGTGGTTTTGATTTGCATTTCTCTAATGACCAGTGATGATGAGCATTTTTTCATGTTTGTTGGCCTCATATATGTCTTCTTTTGAAAAGTGTCTCTTTATGTCCTTTGCCCACTTTTGAATGGGTTTTTTTCTTGTAAATCTGGTTTAATTCTTTGTAGATTCTGGATATTAGCCCTTTGTCAGATGGCTAGATTGCAAAAATTTTTTCCCATTCTGTTGGTTGCTGGTTCACTCTAATGATTGTTTCTTTTGCTGTGCAGAAGCTCTGGAGTTTAATTAGATCCCATTTGTCTATTTTGGCTTTTATTGCCAATGATTTTGAATGTTTTGGTCATTAAGTCCTTGCCTATGCCTTTGTCCTGAATGGCTTCGCCTACATTTTCTTCTAGGGTTTTTATGGTGTTAGGTCTTATGTTTGTCTTTAATCCATCTGGAGTTAATTTTAATGTAAGGCGTCAGGAAGAGGTCCAGCTTCTGTTTTCTGCACATGGCTAGCCAGTTATCCCAACACCATTTATTAAACAGGGAATCTTTTCCCCATTGCTTGTTTTTGTCAGGTTTGTCAAAGATCAGATGGTTGTAGATGCCTTGGAGGCAAGTCACACATCTACAACCCACTATTCTTAAGATGGTAAAGTTCCTGAGCATCACCGGCAATGTGATTTGGCCCCTACCTCTCTCTCTCTCCAGTCTCATGCCCCCAATTTTCCTTATTCCCTCTCCTCTTGACCCACCAAATTTCTTCTAGTGCCTTGTGTTTTCCATGTTTTCTCTTCCCACAGAGCCTTTGCATATGTGGTTCCTACTGCCTAGAATATTCTTCTCACCCCTCTCCAGCTGAACAATTTCTTCTTACCTTCAGAATTCATCTTAGCAATGCTCCCCACAAGAGCCTTGTCTGACCCCCTGGCCTTGTCAAGAATCTTGTCACATGTTCTCTTAATGGTGAGGTCATCCACTTCATAGTTCTGGACCCCATGACAATTTTACTTCTGTGTGTGTGACTATTTGATTAATTCTGCCTCCCCTAGTAACACTGTAAGGTTCATGAGGATACAGACTGAGTCTGTTTTCACCAAACATTGAATCCCCAGCTCTGCATCAGACACAGAGTGAGTGTTCAACACATTTCTAAACTAAACAAAACATTTAAAATTATGGAATTGAGGAGTGATGAAACTGTATGCAGGGTGACCAAGGTGAAGACTGATGCAGTGGCCCTACAGGAAAAGATGAAGGCCTGAATCTAAAGCAGGTTTTTCAGGCATTACCTTGGCTAATGTTCTGAATACTCCATCTTTTGCTTTAGGTATTTTACAGACAAGGAAACTAGAGACATCAAATAACTTGTGTTCAGGGTCAAAAAATGGTAGATCTAAGATGCCAATACAGGTTATCTGAATCCAAATTCTGTCCTCTTTCTATTAAAAGACATACACACACACACACACACACACACACCCCAAAAAACAAACAAAACTTTGAGACAAGCAGAGGAGACAGCAAGGAGCACAGGAATGAGATCCAGGAATGAGATGCCTACAGATTCCAGTAAGGAAATGTAAGAACTAGCAGGCCAAAGCTAAGGTAAGAGAGGGCATTGGAAACCACACCAAGCTAGAGGGCGCATGCCCATCTATTTCTAGATCCAACTTATCATTAATGCATGAGACTATGGGTCCAGTATTTTTAGGTCATCCTATTTTTTTTAGAGAAGTTCAAAGCTCCATTTTTGTGTTAAGTTTTTCTGATTTTGAAATACTATATGGATCATGCATAACATATCTGCAGGAGGAATGCAGATTGTGGATACCACTTTGCAGCCCCCAGTCCAGATGAAAGGGAGATCAGCTGAGAAGCTGCACTGTTGCCAGTAGTTACCTGTGCTTATGTCTTCCATGGAAAATATTTGGGCAGGGCCCTCATAAATAATCTTAGCAATAGTTATCCAACTTGAACTTTGATGATTCCATGAAACTGAGAAGCTAGGATCAGTTAATTTATAACTGGCTTTATGGTTTCAAGATCACTATGTTCTGATAAATCAAAGAACAACTAGCAAGAGGATAGATATCTCACAGAATGAAGATATCTATCCTCTTGCTAGTTGTTCTTTGATTTATCAGAACATAGGAAGGCAATGGTTAGGTGCCCCATGGCCACTGGAGAATGTATAAATTACTAACAATGCTATTCTCCTTTCAAAGAAAATACAATCCAAAGATAAGCAGATAAATGTTGTTTACTTAATTCAAATTACCATTTGGGCACTGTAGTCACTTTCAGCATGCCAGAGACCATGGGAAAGTTCATATTTATCTCTGGGTTCATTTCTCATTAAAGAAATAAAAGGATGTCACAAACTGCTCTTCCAAGAGAGAAGCTATGAGAAATGAATATCTGCTCCTCAGTTTCAGTTCCTCTAACTCTGGAGGATCCTGGCATACAGAAGAGCTTCACACATTTTGTACATCTTTCCTTCCTCAATTGAACCCCAGCAAAATACATGGATCAGAAATTGTTGTGTCTTTTTTGCTACAGTTCTTACTGACTCAGTTAAATCACCAGCAACCCAATCACCACTCACTTCATGAAAGTTATTTTGTGGGGCACATTCCATAAAACAAAAGGCACAAAATTTTGAGGTCTTAGAATTTCCCTTATCCTCCTCTAATTTTAAAAGACATTTGATGCCAATGGAATAATTTAGCAATAACTTTCACATATTCGTGAATCATGGATAGAGGAATTGTTTGGTTGCCTTCCAGATAGTTAGCAACCTTACTTTGCTCTTCTATTAGTGAAGCCAGGCTACATACAGGAAAAAATAACTAGGAGGTTTCGGTGTATTAACAGAATAAAAACTTGTTTCTTACTTGTATTACAGGTCAGTGTAGATTGGTAGGATGATTGGGGGGATGGGGAGTTTTGCTCTACCTAGTCAATCAGGGAGTCAGGATCTTTTTATCCTGTGGTTCCACCATACTTAGTTCAGTGGTTGGCAAATGTTTTCTGTAAAAAGCCATGTAGGGCTGGGTGGGGTGGCTCACATCTGTAATCCTAGCACTTTGGGAGGCTGAGGTGGGTGGATCACTTGAGGTCAGGAGTTCAAGACCAGCCTGACAGACATGGTGAAACCCCATCTCTACTAAAAGTACAAAATTAGCCAGGCATGGTGGCGCACACCTGTAATCCCAGCTACTTGGGAGGCTGAGGCAGGAGAATCGCTTGAACCCAGGAGGTGGAAGTTGCAGTGAGCCTAGATGGCAACATTGCATTCCAGCCTGGGCAACAAGAGCAAAATTCTGTTTAAAAAAAAAAAAAGCCATATAGTAAGTATTTTAGGCTTCGTGTGCGCTATGGTCTCTGTCACAACTATTTAACTCTGCCACCGTAGCACAAAAGCAGCCATAGATAATATGTACATGAATGGACATGGCTGTGTTCCAGTAAAACTTGCTTTACAAAAGCAGGCAGCAGGACCGATTTGCCCCGTGAGCCAGTTTGCTGACTTCTGCACTCAAACATTGTTCTCCTGTGCATTTGGCAAGTCAGTAGAGAAAGGGAGAGTGCCACGAAAGAGACACATCTGAAATTAATGCCTATCCCCATACAATGCCATGATGATTATATTAAACAATGTTTGTAAAGTGCCTCGTGCAAAGGTCAGTGTATAGGAGTTGCCAATAAATGACAACTGTCATCATTTTTAAATGATAAAGTACCTTTAGTACTTACAGGAAGAAGCGGTCATTTTTAATTGATCAGGAAAGGCCAGTTGATTCTTAAAGCTAGGGTAGGCTTTTAACAAACAAAAGTTGGGGGACAGCATGAACAAATGCATAGCAGCAAGAAAGCATTGTAGGCTGACTAAGCACATGTAGTTCAGTTTGGCCATAACACAGCTATGTGGAGCATTATGAGAGGTAAGTCTGGATAGGTAGGAAGTCTTCAAATGCCAGGTTTAAAGTTCAGATGTTCAGCGGCAATAGGGAGCCATGTAACTTTGTTGAGAACTACATACACAAGTTTTGTGTTCCAAAAATGTTTGTAAAATCATTGTTTGAAAGACAGATTATGTTTTCTAACACAGTGTAAGCAATGAGAGTTCAAGTCCCAGCCTGGTTCACAGAAGCCTGCTTCCCAGGTATTTAGAACCCTTACCTATCTACAAAGGAGAATTGTTTTACTCAATATGCCCAGAAAATAGTTCAGCTATGGAGCTATACAAATGTTGCTCTGATTATCATGATCTTAATCTAAAATGTCCAGGCATGGTGGCTCATACATGTAATCCCAACACTTTGGGAGGCCAGGCAGGCAGATCACCTGAGGTCAGGAGTTTGAGACCAGCCTGGCCAACATAGTGAAACCCCGTCTCTACTAAAAATACAAAAATTAGCCAGGCATGGTAGCACACACCTGTAGTCCCAGCTACGCAGGAGGCTCAGGTGGAAGAAACCACTTGAATCTGGGAAACAGAAGTTGCAGTGAGCAGAGATCAAGCCACTTCAATCCAGTCTAGGCAATAGAGCGAGACTCTATCTCAAAAACAAATACATAAATAAAATGAGGTTTCATAGAGAAGTTTCTAAGTTAACACATACAGAGATTTACAGCCAACTACTGAAATTCCTGGAAGGGCGTGCCGTGATAAAATATGAACTCCTGTGCTCGCTTCGGCAGCACATATACTAAAATTGGAACGATACAGAGAAGATTAGCATGGCCCCTGCGCAAGGATGACATGCAAATTCGTGAAGCGTTCCAATTTAAAAATATATATATATATATATATATATATGAACTCCTTTTTTTGCCAACTCATTTGGATACTGAGAAATGATTTACATAAGGTGAAACTATGAAGTCAGAAGTATGTTTAGCTAGGCCTTCATTTCTAGATCCCTAAAAAGAACTACTTAGCTCTAAGTGATGCAAACCTATTGGGCTTATTGTCAGAGCCCATCTGTGTTGAAAGCTTGATTTTGGCTGGCTTTTGCACAGAAATCCCTGCTTCCACTTGCTGGTGGAGCAATTTGTTCTGATATTTAAGAGTGGTCTACCTAAATTGCAATTGTGTAAAAAGCCTCAAAATTTGGAATACTGAGGCCATTGCCACATTTTAACATTTAATGTATACAGTTATTTGTCCATTTATTTATTCCACATATATTTTATATATTTTCAAGCACCTGCTGTATATCAGATACTTACTCTACTGGTGTTAGTGATAGCAGAACTAGTCTGTAGGGATCAGACCTGAAACAAGTGTTAACATGACAATATTATAACTTATTTTATGGGAGTATGTCCAAGTCAAAGCAGTACATAAGAAAAGATGCACCTAAAACTATGCAGTCAAAAACATCTTTCTTAAGAGATAGTATCTGAGCTGAAACATTAAAAATAATAGAAGTTTTGGGGAGAGTAAGAGAATAGCATCTCAGGCAGGGAAACCAGCAAATACCCAAAGCATGTGATTAGGGAGGGTTATGTATATTCAAGTAATGTTTGCTGAGGGGATGAATAGGTGGGTGAGTGGATGGGTGGGTGGGTGGATGGATGCATGGATGGATGAGTAGATGGATACATGGAGGTGAAGAAATCTCTAGAGGTTGTGTATTTTCCAAGACTCCCCTCAACCCAGATGTAAGCCAGTTCTTCTTCCTTACAGATCTCCAGTGTGTCTTGAAGTTTTATTACAATTTCCCTAGAAGACATTTAGTTTTTCTCACTCCATTAAGTTAAAATTTAAAAATCCTGACATTGAGGGGGGTTCATTCTAATGCCCATTTTAAGCAAGTGGGATGCTGACTACAACCCATGTGAGACCAGTGCTGAGCTGGGTGCTACAGAGAGATTCAAAGAAGATGCGATCCAGGCCACCAATAAATTATTAAGTCACTGGAAAAACAAGAGTATATACTCAAAAAGTAAAATAAAGCTGTCAAGTACCAAATTGTATGATTTGGACTCAAAGTTAGGTTTGGGTTGTTCACAATCATTAATACAGCAGAAGCATCAATGTTTCTCTCACAGACAATTCTCTGGAACACCTTGGAGATAAGATTCTTTGAGCTAGTTGACAGAGAATGAATATGGTCAACCTGAAGAACTCCAGATTCTTCTTCTCAATGACTGAATGCTTGGTCTGACAGAAACTTTCTTTGCTTGCTTTTTCCCTTCTCCTTTTCCCACTCCCCAATGACTCTCTCCTCTCCTCATTGTCTGTTTCACATTCATAATTATAATGGATAGTGTAAATTGAATGGGATTATAGTGTAGATCGAATGGCATTATGAAACTCAGCAGCAGCAGACAGAAGGAAGGCTGGGTAAAGTCTCAGGATGACTAATCAAGAGGCAGAGTTTCTGGAAGCTGAGCAGATCCTCGCTTCTTCACTGGCAAGTGAAGCACATTTCTGTCTGCCAGACCAATTCCCTTTGTCTTCTCTGCATCGGATGATGATCTTCTGACTCTTGTCACAAGATCATCAAAAGGCATTGTTTTACAAAGGTCCTTGGATGTTAATTTTTGTACCATCCGGGATCTGTCCAGTACTTAAAGACAGATTTATCATTTCTCTAAAGACTCTTGTATTTAAATCTCTGCAGAGAAAGTTGAGACAATAACTGATAATAAAAATCTTCCCTAAATTATCTGTGCATTGTAATATATTAAGAATATTAGTTATAAATGTTAGTATTTGAAAAAAGCTCATTTGTAGCTCACAGAACTAATGCTGACATATTTTAACATTTGCTGTATCTTTGGACTCAACAATGCTTCTTCTAAGAATTTATGTATAAACATAATTACATCTATGAAGATGATCACAAAGCTTTGTAATTAAAAAATTGGAAACAACTATAGGGAAATGTTCAATACCTATTATGGGATATTATGCAAAGAAAAATGGTGGTATAGAAAAATGTTACAGACAAAGGAAATATTTGTAATATATTAAAAGTTAGTTTTAAATTACTATAAACAATATCAGCTTGTGTTAATAGGAAATAAGATAAAATTGTAACACGATGATATTCACTTTCTACCTCCAAAGTGAATTCAATCTTTGTCTGCTCAGGTTCCTCATATCACTGCCACCATGACCCTCAAGCTACCTTCACCATCCCCATCAGTGACATATTATCTTAAGAGAAGGCAAGGGCTAAGCCCAGTGGCTCAGCCTGTAATCCCAGCAGTTTGGGAGACCGAGGTGAGTGGATGACCTGAGGTCAGGAGTTTGAGATCAGCCTGGCCAACATAGTGAAACCTGTGTCTGCTAAAAATACAAAAAATTAGCTGGGCGTGGTGGTGGGCACCTGTAATCCCAGCTGCTCAGGAGGCTGTGGCAGGAGAATTGCTTGAACCCAGGAGGTGGAGAGTGCAGTGAGCTGAGATTGCACCATTGCATTCCTCCCGGGCAAGAGAGTGAGACTGCATCTCAAACAAAAGAGAGAGAGAGAGAGAGAGAGAGAGAGAGAAGGCAAGAATTTGCCTTGTTTTCTCAGCCAAATTATTTATGTTTTGTGATGTGTAATCAGAATAATGGATAGAGAACAGGAACTAAAGAGGAAGAAAAAGGAGCAAGACTTCCACCAAAAGGACAACTAAATCTACATAATAAAGTGCTACAGTAGGAGTATAGAGAAAAAGTATCTTGAGCTGGGGAAAAGGAAGAATTTATCTAGGGGGTGTGGAACAGCATCAGGATATGAGGAAACAGAATAGAAGAGGAAGAGAGTCTTTAAAGTTTATTATGAAAATGTATTTGAAACCTTTCATGGTCTTGGAAAAGTGGCAATGAAGAATTTGAGTTCTTTAAATATTACTTTTGATTGCTGGACCCTAAACCACATGGAGGTCTTGGGTTTATTATATTTATATGCACAACCACAATGAAATAAAAGACAGCAGGTTTAGCCATCAAAATATTTATATGATTTGAATGAGACTGTTTTATGCTTTTTATGTATTCATATTTTCTAAATTTTCTAGATATTTGACTGTATGTATATCTAGATAGATAGACAGGTCAGATAGCAAGCTAGCTAGCTAGCTAGCTAGATTAGATAGATAGATAGATAGATAGATAGATAGATAGATAGATAGATAGATAGATAGATAGATAAATTTCATTTAATCCCCAAATACCTCCAAGAATTAGGCACCATAATGGCATCTATTTTACAGATGAGGAAACTGAGGCAAAGAGAGAGATTTGGCAGTGGGTCCAAACTTTAAAGAGTTACAGAACTATTTTAGTTGACCTTTGAACAACATGGGCTTGAAGTGCCTGGGTCTACTTATACGCAGAATTTTTTCAATAAAACTTTCAGATATCAAGTGGGAAAAAAAAGAGAGAAAAAATTTAAAAAAAAAAACAACTGTTATGCCAAGTGTGTCTGCCTTCTCTGCCTCCCCTCCACCTCTCACCACCTCTTCTGCCTCTGCCACCTTTGAGACAGCAAGACCAACCCCACCTCTTCCTCCTCCTCCTCAGCCAACTGCCTGTGAAATCAGTGAGGATGAAGACCTTTACAATGATCGACTTCTACTTAATGAATAGTAAGCATATTTTCTCTTTCTTATGATTTTCTTTCATATATATATATTTTTTTTTTAATTGCATTTTAGGTTCTGGGGTACATATAAAGAACATGCAGGATTGTTACATAGGTATATATATGGCAATGTGGTTTGCTGCCTCCATCCTCATCACCTATATCTGGCATTTCTCCCCATGTTATCCCTCGCCAATTCCCTACCCCCAGACTGTCCTTCCCCTAGTCCTCCCCACAACAGACCTAAGTGTATGATGCTCCCCTCCCTGTGTCCATGTGTTCTCATTGTTCAACACCTGCCTATGAGTGAGAACATGCAGTGCTTGATTCTCTGTTCCTGTGTCAGTTTGCTGAGAATGATGGTTTCCAACTTCATCCATGTCCCTACAAAGGACACAAGCTCATCGTTTTTTATGGCTGCATAGTATTCCATGGTGTATATATGCCACATTTGCCCTGTCCAGTCTATCATCGACGGGCATTTGGGTTGGTTCCAGGTCTTTGCTATTGTAAACAGTGCTGCAATGAATATACGTGTGCATGTGTCCTTATAATAGAATGGTTTATAATTCTTTGGATATATACCCAGTAATGGGATTGCTGGGACAAATGGAATTTCTATTTCTAGGTCCTTGAGGAAGCGCCACACTATCTTCCACAATGGTTGAACTAATTTGCACTCCCACCAACAGTGCAAAAGTGTTCCTATTTCTCCACATCCTCTCCAGCATCTGTTGTCTCCAGATTTTTTAATGATTGCCATCCTAACTGGCATGAGATGGTATCTCAATGTAGTTTTGATATGCATTTCTCTAATGACCAGTGATGATGAGCATTTTTTCATATGTTTGTTGGCCTCATATATGTCTTCTTTTGAAAAGTGTCTGTTCATATCCTTCACCCACTTTTGAATGGTTTTTTTCTTTTCATTTCTTGTAAATCTGTCTTAGTTCTTTGTAGATTTTGGATATAAGGCCTTTGTCAGATGGGTAGATTACAAAAATTTTTTCCCATTCTGTTGGTTGCTGGTTCACTCTAATGATTGTTTCTTTTGCTGTGCAGAAGCTGTGGAGTTTAATTAGATCCCATTTATCCATTTTGGCTTTTGTTGCCAGTGCTTTTGGTGAATTAGTCATGAAGTCCTTGCCTATGCCTATGTCCTGAAAGGTTTTGCCTAGGTTTTTCTTCTAAGGTTTTTATGGTGTTAGGTCTTCTATTTAAGTCTTTAATCCATCTAGAGTTAATTTTAGTGTAAGGTGTCAGGAAGGGGTCCAGTTTCTGCTTTCTGCACATAGCTTAATAGCATTTTCTTTTCTTAGCTACTTCATTGTAAGAATACAGTATATAACACATATAACATACAAAATATGTGTTAATTGACTGTTTATGTTTCTAACAAGGATTTTGTTCAACAGTGGCCTATTAGTAGTAAAGTTCTCAGAGAGTTAAAAATTATATGTGGATTTTTGACTGCATAGGGGGTTGGTGCCCCTAATTTCCTATGTTGTTCAATGGTCAACTGTAGTTGAGGAGGTAGAAAATAACCCCAAGAAACATAACTCCAGAACCAGTGCTTTGAACACTATGCTAACTAAATGGCTTCTTTTGTATTTTGGAAATTTATTTTTAAATAAAATATTTCCATTCTACACAGAAGTATAATAATGAGGTTAAAATTATGAATGCTCAAGTACCCCTCATGACATCCTAATGAATCTTAATGTTTTGCAATATTTTGCTTATGTAAGTAATATCTAAAGAAAAAATTACAGATACAGCTAAAATGTTTTAGTAATGAAGGTTATATTAATCAAAAGCAATTAAAGGTGAAATGACAAATAGACTTCATTTGTTCATGTCCCAGTGACGCCTCTCCACCCAATAATCATTTTCCTAAGGAGGGTGGAACGAGTCAAAAGGATGATGAGAGAGTGGCAGTGTGAAGACTTTCTCACCTTCATCTCATCTCACATCAGAAGAAATAGCTTATCCTGAAGTTGGTGTTTTTCTTACTTTGCACGTTGACATGCTTTGGCTGTGTGTCCCCACCCAAATCTCACCTTGAATTGTAATAATCCCCACTTTTCAAGGGCAGGGCCAGGTCAAGATAATTGAGTCATGCAGGTAGGTTCCCCATACTGTTCTCATAATGGTGAATAAGTCTCACGAGATCTGGTTGTTTTATAAATGGGAGATCTGCACAAGCTCTCTCTTGCCTGCTGCCATGTAGGACATGTCTTGCTTCCCCTTCACTTTCTGCCATGATTGTGAGGCCTCCCCAGCCACATGGAACTGTGAGTCTATTCAACCTCTTTCCTTTATAAATCACCCAGTCCTAGGTGTGTCTTTATTAGCAGCATGGGAACAGACTAATATACATGTTTTGTATAATCCTACTCTATATGTCAGTTTTCTTCAAATATAGCACTGCTTGACCAGCTTTTAAGAATTATATACATGGGGCTATAATGTGCCATTAAAATGTTATGGCTAATGCTGATTCCTCACCACCTAGCATCTGTTGTCTCTTCAACATGCTTTCATGTTTTACCCTTTTCTCTCTCTCTGCTGCATGCTGAGGGCATTCTTCAGTACTACCTTTCAAATCCCTAATCATCCTTGTAAGTATAAAATTTTTGTATTACAAAAGCTGTATTTTTTTTATTTTCCAAGATTGCTATTTTTAAAATCGTTTATTGAGATATAATTCACATATCATACAATTCACCCATATAAAATGTACACTCCAATGTTTTTAGTATGTTCACAGAGCTGTGCAATCATCAACATGATCAATTTTAGAACATTTTCATCATCCAATAAAGAAACTCCACAACCATTAGCAGTAATTTCCTCATTTCTCTTCTTCTCCTCCTATCTTCGCCCCAGTACCCCCTGGGCACAGGCAATCACTTGTCTAGTTTCTGTTTCTATATGTTTGCCTATTCTGGGCAAAATTTTTTTACTCCTCCAATCTAACTGTGTGATTGATGATATTTCCTCTAACCAACATCTCCTCATCCTCTCTTTTTCATAACCATTCCAGTCTCTGGTAACCACCATTCTACTCTCTCCTATGAGAATAGCTTGTTTAGATTTCACACGAGGTTATGCAGTTGTTTTTTGGCTTTTGGTTTTTGGGTTTTTTTTTTTTTTGAGACAGTCTCACTCTGTTGCTCAGACTGGAATGCAGTGGTGTAATTACAACTCACTGCAGCCTCAACTCCCCAATTCAGGTGATCCTCCCACCTCAACCTCTCAAGCAGCTGAGACTAGAGGAACATGCTGCCATACTAGGCTAATTTTTGTGAGTGTTTTTGTAGACACAAGGTTTCACCATGTTGCCCAGGCTAGACATGAACCCCTGAGCTCAAGCAATTTGCCTATCTCAGCCTCTCAAAATGCTGGGATTACAGGAATGAGCCACCATATACAGCCTACAGATCTTCTTTTAAGAAGTGTCTGTTCAAGTCTTTTGCCCATTTTGAAATAGGGTTGGTTTGTTGCTATTGAGTTGTTTGAGTTCCTTTCATATTTTGAATATCAACCTCTTGTCAGATGCATAGTTTTCAAAAATTTTCTTCCAGTCTATAAGTTGTCTCTTTGCTCTACTAATTGTTTATTTGATGTGCAGAAGTTTTTTAGTTTGCTGTAATCCCATTTTTCCAATATTGCTTTTGTTGCCTGTGATTTTGAGGGCTTATCCAAAAAAATGTGCCAATATTCATGTCATAAAGCATTTCTCCAATGTTTTCTTACAGCAGCTTCATCATTTGGGGTCTTAGATTTAAGTCCTTAATCCATTTTGAATTCATTGTTTATATGATGATGGTCTAATTCCCTTCTTCTGAATGTGGATATCCTGTTTTCTTAACACAATTTTTGAAGATTGACCTTTCCCAAAATGTGCTTTTGGCAGCTTTGATGAACACCAGTTGGCTATAAATTGTGGATTTATTTCTGGGCCCTCTATTCTGTTCCATTGGTTTGTCCGTTTTTATTGGTTATTTTAGCTTTGTTGTATATTTTATAATCAGGCAGTGGTATACCTTCAGTTTTGTTCTTTTTGCTCAGAATTGCTTTGACTATTCAAGATTTTTTTGGTTCCATTCAAATTTTAGAAATTTTTCTGTTTCCATGAAACATGTCATTGGTACTTTGACAGGAGTTGCATTGATTTTGTAGATCAGTTTGGGTAATATGGACATTTTTAACACTATTAATTATTCCAATTCGTGCACACAGGGTATCTTTTCATTTACTTGTGTAGTCTTCAGTTTCTTTCCTCAGTTTTTTGTTGTTTTCATTGTAAAGATCTTTCACTTCCTTGGTTAAATTTATTTCTAGGTATTTTTGGTAGCTAATATGAATGAAATTGTTTTCTTAATTTTTTTTCAGATAGTTTACTATTAGCATATAGGAAAGCTCCTGATTTTTGTGTATTGATTTTATATCCTGCAACTTTATTAAATGCATTTATTAGTTCTAATGATCCTTTGGTGTAGTCTTTAGGATTTTCTATATGTAAGATCATGCTGTTTGCCAACAGGGATAATTTTACTTCCTCCTTTCCAATTTGGATACATTTTATTTTTTCTCTCTTGCCCAGCTGTTCTAGCTAGAATTTCCAGTACTAGGTTGAATAAAAGTGGTAAAAATGGGCATTCTTGCCTTATCCAAATCTTAGTGTAAAAGCTTTCAGCGTTTCCCTATCCAATAGATGTTAGCTGTGGGTCTGTCATACATGGCCTTTATTGTGTTGAGGCACATTCCTTCTATGCCTAATTTGCTGGTATAATACCTAAGTGATTAAGTGATGTTGAATTTTGTCAAATGCTTTTTCTTCATCTTTTGAAATGATCATATGGTTTTTGTCCTTCATTTTGTTAATGAATCACATTTATTGATTTGCATCTATTGAACCATCCTCACTTGCCTGAAATGGATTCATCTTGATCTCATTTGATCATGGTAAATAATCTTTTCAAAGTGTTGTTAAATTTGATTTGCCACTGTTTTGTTGAAGGGTTTTGTGTCAAAATTCATCAGGGATATTGGCTAGTAGGTGTTGTTTTTTGTTGGTGGTGGGTTGTTTTTTTTTTTTTTTTTAAGACAAGATCTGGCTCTATCGCCCAGGCTGGAGTGCAGTGGTGTGATCTTGGTTCACTATAATTTCTACCTCTCGAGTTCAAGCCATCCTTCCACCTCAGCTTCCAGAGTAGCTGGGATTACAGGTGCTCACCACCAAACCCAGCTCATTTTTGTATTTTTTGTAGAGACGAGGTTTGGCCATGTTCCTCAGGCTGTTCTGGAACTCCTGGGCTCAAGTGGTCTGCTGCCTAGGCCTCCCAAAGTACTGCCATTACAGGCATGAGCCAGCTAACACAGGTTGCCATAATTTTGTTGTTGTCTTTGTTAGGTTTTGGTATCAAGGTAATATATGTCTTATAGAAAGAGTTAGGAAAATTTCCTGTTCTTCAATTTTTTGGAATAGTTTAAGAAGAGCTAGTATTAGTTATTCTTTAAATGTTTGGTAGAATTCACAGTGAAACCATCAGGTTCCAGGCATTTCTTTGATGGGAGACGTTTTACTCCTGATTCAATCTTATTATTGAGCTTTTCAGATTTTCTATTTCTTCACAATTCAGTATTGGTAGGTTACATGTGCCCAGGAATTTATCTATGTCTTGTAGATTTTTCAATTTGTTGGTGTATAATTGTTCATAATTGTCTTTTATGATCCTTTGTGCTTTTCTGGCATCAGTTGTCATGTCTCCTTTTTCATTTCTAATTTTATTTATTTGGGTCTTCTCTTTTTCTGTCTTAGTCTAGATGAAGGTTTACTGATTTTGTTTATCTTTTCAAAAGTTCTCTGGCTTCTCTTCCCTCCCACCCCCCAAAAAATTTCAACTGGCAACCATCCAGTGGCAAGTTTACCACCCTGAGTATTCCAGAATTTTGGAAGGAAAACACAACCAGATAATAAGCGAAACAGTGCTCTACTTTCCAAAATTTCTAATTCATTTCATTTCAGATTTCATTTGTGTTGCTTTTATTTTATGATTTCTTATTTTTCATAAATTTTATGCCTTCCTTTTTCTCCTTAAATACCTTAAACATATATAGTTCAAAGTCTTGGTCTGACTAGGTTAATAAAATAAAATTAATAAATTAATCTTATTGGTTATTAATCCATTTCCTTTTACCATTAGATTCCTTTACATGTTTACAGCTATTAAAATGAAGGCTTATTTTAAATTGAATGGATTTTGTTTTCATTTTCTTTCTCCCTTTTTGCTTTCCCTCACTATAGGAGTTTTGAAGTTGCCTCCATCTAGTTTCCCAGACCTCAATCCAGAACACAAGCTCATAAGGAGATTCCCTAGGGTGATAATTGGGGTATTACAAATCTAGGCACTGAGTCAGCAGGCAGCTAGTTTCAGCTGCTGGTGAAGCTCTTAAGTTTGTGTCCTCCCACCTCTCAAGTCATGCATTTGCCAGGATGTACAGGCTCCAAGCATTGATTGGTAGCAGTTTCCCACCCCCTAACCTTCTTTTATGTAACATTGAGTCCCATTCCAGTACCTACTTTCAAGTAACAAATTTGTGTCCAGGCCTCCAACTCTCATGGAACATTCTTGAGTCCCTGCTTCCAGTAACAAGCTACTGTCTGCTTCTAGAGGCAAGCCTGTAATTCCAGAACCACTCAATGCTTACATTGTTCATTTCTGATAAGCAAGGACTTTCTTTAATTTTTTCTATCCATGTCTACATTATAGAGCAGTGAGAAAGTATTGAAATATAAATTTACTTTTCCAATTTGACCGGAAGTCTCTTATCTCCCTAGAATGAATGAATGAAAGAATGAATGAGAAAATAAAATGAATGAATGAATGAGAAAGAGAATTCTCATTCATCATAAATTAGAAGTTGACTAACAGAAAAATAAACAATGAAGATGCAGGTTCTTAAGGTCAGACAGAACGATCAAGGGAAAGCAGTGTCACCCATTTAAGGAGACCAATATAGGAGGGAGTAATCATGAAGAAGAAAGTAACCAGGGTTGAAAGGGGAAGTAAGATGACATGAAAGGAAGCAAGAGCACACTGTTAAAAAAGTCACTTGCAAAGCACGTTTCCAGTTCAAGAAGTGGCTGTGGGAAACAGGAAAAGAAATAAGAAGCTTATATGTCAAATGATTGCAAAGAAAGCAGCTTTTACTTAAATTCCAGATTGCCCAGGAACTTAGAAAGGCCCTTGTTTTTCCCAAATGCAAAAAGAAATAGCTTAGTGGGCCTGGTGTCAAAAAGGTTGACTCATGTCAAAATTATGTTAATCTGTCTCAGGTTGACACTCTATAATTCCACTGTGTCTGTCTGCATCTATTGTCCTGCTGTAGAGAGGTTATATCTCAGGTTTCTCTACATTACAGTCAAAGAGTCTCGACTAAAGCTGTGTAATATGTTGATGATCCACCACAGAGCAGACACCCCAACAAGGAAAGGATTAAGGGGTGGGATCATGGTCAAAAGAAGAGTAACCTCTTGATCTGGTGATCAGTCGTAGAAGTGATGAGCAGAACAAAGTGAAGGGAGCTATTTGTCTGAAATGTGATCCAGTTTTCATTCAGTTCAGAATGCCCTTCTACCAATCAGCATACAAAGACATACAAAGGGTCTTCTGCTAAATAAAATATACACTGATCCTAACTCACAAGAACAGCATAACAATTACTATGCTTATCATACACAATAATAAAGACACCTAAGCAATGTCCTTCTATCCTTTCCATCAGAGATATTATGTAATCATATGTTCAGCTTATGTTTTACCCCAACCTTCCTGTCTGAGTTAGTTAACATCATTAGCTCAATTATCTTTCAGTATACACACTTTTTGAATGAACAGAATGACAAGCTCTTGGTTCTAATCTGTCTGTCATATGCAAATCATTAAGCCAGGTTCCTGTAATTGCTTTGTATTCCAACAACTTCAAACTCACCTACATATGAAGTAAAATATCTGGCTGCTGATGTGATTTTGCAGGTCTGGTAATCTGATAACTTTGTTGGTTATCATGAAGAAAGCAAGCCATCTTCCACTCCCTTCAGATGAACACGTAAGTAGAGCCAAAGTCCCTGGGGTATATGGAACCAGTGGCATTTGCATTCCTTACACACACCCACTCTCTCTAACTATACAGGCTTTGCTGCATCTGGGGATTGAAATTTTGTTTTCAGACTTGATTACAAAATTGCTTCAAAGATTTCAGGCTTGGATAAATTGTCTGAAAAGAGGTAAGTGAAAACCTCCATAGGGGCTCAGTTCAGCTCCTTCTTGCCTAAGATGTCAAAGCATCTTACAAGAAACATGAGGGTTAAAAAATACATGACTATTTTTTGTTTTTCACATGGAACCTCTCCCGTTGCCTTGGAGTTACAGCTCACACATTTTATCTCATATATGCTAGTTGGTTGCATTTCATTATTTTAATCATTATGAATCAGCTCTGGAGAATATTAAAAAGATGGAAATTCAAGCATGGCACAGTGATGCAATAAAGTATGGGAGAAAAGGCACAGGATTTGTTTCTTCACTTCACTGACTTCAGTTTTTTCATGTGTTCTATCAGGAACATTTTATCTAACAAAGGCTGTAAGAAATGTATATGAAACCTTTGAAAACTGTAAAGTACTATAGCGTTTTTCATCACTATTTTTATTATATAAAGTCATAGAGTGATGAAGCAGGAAGTGACAATAGAAATAAATTTGCCTAGGCCAGGTGTGGTGGTTCATGCCTGTAATCCCAGCATTTTGGGAGGCTGAGGCTGGCAGGTTGCTTGAGGCCAGGAATTCAAGACCAGCCTGGGCAACATAGTGGGACCTTGTCTCTACAATAAGTAAAAATAAAAATAATTAGCCAGGCATGGTAGCACACACCTGTAGTCCCAGCTACTTAGGAAGCTGAGGTGGGAGGATTGCTTGAGGCTAGGAATTCAAGCTTCCAGTGAGCTATGATTGCACCACTCTAAAAATAAAAATAAGTAATAAAAATAAACTAGAGAAAACTGAGGACAAGAGGGACCAAATGACCTACTCATGGACACAGCATGTTAGGGGCAACTCAAACTTTCCATGCAGATGTCTGAATCCTCAAGTACACACTCCACTATGAGGGCCACGCAGTTAAAAGGAGAGAGAGAAGCTGGTTGCTAGTTGAGGAATCAACAGCATGGTGGGGACTGAAGGAAACTGGAAATGGACCTGTCCCATCCAAGAGGACAGCTTATATTTATCTCCAAGTAGTTTTCACCATATCAGAATATAGGCCCTGGATTCCCAGACTTCCTCATTTTCCCTAGAAAGACCAAAATTATAGATTTTTTGTTATATGAAATCTCTCAATTTTTAAATTATATTTCAATTTTTAAGATAATGTTGTGTTGCCAAACAAAATATCTGATGGCCAAAACCAGCCCCTGGTTTAGCAGGTTGCAATCTCTGATTTACAGGTGTTCTGGTCTGAATGTGTCCCTCCAAAATTCATGTTGAAATTCTATGGTGGTGGTATTAAGACGTGGGGTCTTTGAGTAAATAATTAAGCCATGAGGCCTCTTCTCTCATGAATGGGATTATTTCCCTTATAAAAGAAGTTGAAGGAGGCACCCTTGCCTGCTTCCATTATGTGAGGATGCACCCAGTGGCACCATCGATGAAAGAGAGAGCTATGCTTTCATCAGACACTGAATCTGCTGATGCTTTGATCTTAGACTTCCCAGCCTCCAGAACCATGAGAAATAAATTTCTATTATCTACAAATAACCAAGTGTAAGCTAGTTTATTGTAGATGCCCAAGTGGACTAAGACAGCAGGGAAACATCCAATTCTTTTTTTTTTTTTTTTTGGAGATGGAGTCTTGCTCTGTCACCCAGGCTTGAGTGCAGTGGCACGATCTCAGTCTCTGTTTACTACAACCTCCACCTCCTGGGTTCAAGTGATTCTCCTGCCTCAGCCTCCTAAGCAGCTGGGATTATAGGCATGTACCACCATGCCTGGCTAATTTTTTTTTTTAAAGAAGAAACAGGGTTTCAACAAGTTGGCTAGGCTGGTCTCAAACTCCAGACCTGAGATGATCCACCTGATTCACCTCCCCAAAGGGCTGGGATTACAGGCATGAACCATTGTGCCTGGTCCCAAATTCTTTCTCATGATGTGAAAATCCTTTCATTATGTGACCTCTGCTTCCTTCTTTAGCTCACTTTCTACCTCTCTTTGCCTGTACTTAGGTTCCAGATGCACTGAATGGCTTGTGGTTCAACAAACACATCCACCAACTTTTGCAAACATCTCCAGTGATTCTCATTCGGCTACCCTTGTTCCTTGCTCATGATGTACCCTATGCCTGCAATGGACCTCTATGCCATAATGCTTACTTTCTTTTTTTTTTTTTAAATAGAGACAGGGTCTCATCCTGTTGCCTAGTCTGGAATTCAGTGGCACAGTCACACCTCACTACAGCATCAAACTCTTGGGCTCAAATTATTCTCTCACCCCAGCCTCCTGAGTAGCTGGGACTACAAGGCATGTGCCACCATGCCTGGCTAGTTTTATTTTTTATAGAGATGGGTCTCACTATGTTGCTCAGGCTGGTCTCAGATTTCTGGCCTAACCAGTCCTCCTGCCTTGGCCTCCCAAAGTGCTAAGATTGAGTCAGTTTTGAGCCACCATGCCTGATACAGGAGTGAGCCATCACGCCTGGCCTTAAATTTCTTTTAAGATAGTTCAAATCTTATTCCTACGAGGAGTGGTCCCTGAACTATCTCCCAACCACAACACTACCACCAACATGTTCACCTTATTTCATTCACCCCAAAGTACTACCGGTACTTGTTTTATGCCTGCTGTCCCAAGCAGAATCTCAGCTAATGTTAAATTAAAATTAAATTCTTCATTCTTGCTCAGAAGTAACCACGAATCTCCCTTCCTGAACCTCAGTCTGCTTCTAGGCTGATTTTTGCCTCTAGATACTGCTGATCTGCTGAAAGAAATGCTGACATTTTTTTCTCCATTAGATGGCTTCATGGAGGACATCCTCCCCCAAGGACTCAGATGACTTTACCTCTTCTTTTGCTAAGGAGTTACGGAAAGCAGCCAGCCTCCTAAGGCCAGTCCTCTGTTCAACACCTAAGACCAGCCTGTTCCATGTTCTGGTCCTTCTTTTTCTGGTTCCCTTTTACAATATTTTTCACTGTTTGTGTCTGTCCTTTTGACATGTATTTCTATTATTATTTTTAGCAAAGATGAACTCTCACTATGTTGCCCAGACTGGTCTTAAACTCTTAGGTTCAAGTGACCCTCCCACGTCAGCTTCACAAAGGGCTGAAATTACAGTCATGAGCCACTGCAACCGGCCTGTTTCTATTTTACTCTGATAGAGCCCTGCTTTCCTTGACTGATACGAGTTACTAAAGTTATCTCCTTAAAGCTCTCATATGATTCCTTGTTTCCTGTCCCACCTAAGGTTGATTATCTTCTAAGACAATCTCCTTAGTTGCAGATATAATCTGGTTCCTTGCTAACTCCCCAATCCCATTTGTCTATTCATCTATCAGGGATGACATCATCTAGTGTTTTCCTAGAACTTGAGAACTTGGGGCAAATCCACGCCCAGCAAACCCACACAAGTAGAGTTGGCCAGCCCAGCTACTCAAACAACCAGACCCATTCCCATGCCTGTGAGCACAGAGGCTGAAAGTGTCTCAACAGCTTCATTATCTCCTGATGGCAAAGAAGTTGAACCACTTCTCAAAGCTGAGCCAATGAACAAAGTGGCTTACAGGCAGTCGATCTTTAAGTGATGTCCCCACTTCAGCCTCACGTTCTTTCTTTCACACATTGTGTTTGTCATTAGAGACATTTACAGATATTTCCAGCTTCTTCTGGGCATGCTGTGGGATGCATTTCTTTTTCTGCTTTGAAGTAGGTATGACCATATAACTTGTTCTGAACAATAAAGTCGAAGTAACTTATATCACTTCTGGGCAGAAACTCTAAGAGCCTGTGTGAGAATCATCATTCCCTTTTGATCCCTGGAACCATGATGAATTGAAGTTTCCAGTAGCCTGGATGTCTATGCTAAATTTTGTTACCAGCTTACTTTGTGGGTTGTTTAAAAAAAGAAAAACTAGAGACAGGATATCCCCATGTAGCCCAGGCTGGTCTCGAACTCCTGAGCTCAAGGGATCCTCCTGCCTTGGCCTTCCAAAGTACTAGGATTACAGGCCTGAGCCACCATACCTGGCCACCACACTACTTTGGAGATATGCCTTGATGTAGGAGTAACCTTTTGTTCCATAAAGAAACAATATTTTGGAATTGTGATTGAAGTCTAGCCTATCTTGATTATACATACATAAATGATTATGAAGTCATATAGCTTTTATATGGGACCTCACCACAAGAGTTCATTCACTTAAGAATTATTGGCCTGTTGCAGTGGCTCCTGCCTGTAATCCCTACACTTGGAAGGCCAAAACAGGAGGATCACTTGAGCTCAGGAGTTTGAGACCAGTTTGGGCAACATGGTGAGACCCCCATCTCTATTTTTGTTACTACAAATATTTTTTAAATGTATAAAATAATTATTTGGGAAAGTTTTGGTTTTATTGTATTTTTAAATCCCATGTGGTTAGGTTTTTTAAAAAGTATCTTTCCATCATATTTTGCAATTTAAGAAATGTAGCCTGAAGCTTTCTACATTTGAAATTTTAATGAGTTTTCCATCTTGACATAAAGTTTAATCAATGTTATAAATGCTCATACGGTGGAAGACATGTCTTGTTAGTAGCAGCTACACTTATATCAGTATAGCTTTCCAACCTTTGTAAGAACTGCCTCCTAACAACTCTGCTTTAGTCAGGAAGTACATGCTTGATTTTTATTGTAAAATGCTTCCCTTCTCTGTCATAATGTGCAAAGGTTCAGAATCAGGAGATCATAGTTTCTACATGAGGTATATATTCTGTCTGAAAGGAAAGGAAATTCTGAAAAAAAAAATCTGGAACTAGAAACACCTCAACTAGCTCATAATTCACAAAGTTTGCCGAGCAGTTTGTAGTATAAATTCCAAGTTTACTGAGAGGCTAATCTTCAAATCATACAAGCCATGAGTTCAGGTTTTCTTTTTTTTTTTTTGCCTGATCTCTGGTTTGTTAAGAGGAAGAGGCGGGTGACTGTTTTTTCCTTGGTACCCCCAGCATCCTGTGCCAGAAACCCTGCAAGTTAACTATGATCATCCTTAATCTATGGGAAGAAAATGAGGCTCTCCAGAGTTAAGTAATTGTATGGGTAGCAAGTGGTAGAACTGGGGGGTTCACCCAGAGTGGAAGTTCTGCCCAGCCTCTCCCCTTGCATTTTATCTCATCTGCACCTGCCCACTGATGAGAGCGTCTGTCAGGAAAACAGATGGAAACTTTTTGACCATGCATTTAGATAGAAACAACAGCCAATAGGAAAATGCCCTGTGCTAGTTGATGTCAAAGGCTGAGAAGTACAGAGATTAACACAACTTTGTTCCTTATCTGTAAAAGCTTAATGCTGGGGAAATGAAGACTAGCAACATACATCTAAAGAAAAGGTGGTAGAAAATATAGAGCTAACCTGGTTAGGAAGAATCTTAAGTTCACTTCATACAGTAAACAGTGGAGAACAGGTGAGTGATCCATCCCAAATTGTACAAAGATTACACTGGCAGAAGTTTGGAGGTTGTATTGGAGTGAGCAGAGACTAGAGAGATAGCAATGAAACCATCTAGGAGACTGTTATAGTAACCATGGTATATGTACTTAGGGTTCTTTAATTTCATGAACTGAGAAGACCACCCTAGCTAACTTACACCAAGGAAAAATTTTGGAAGGATACTGGGTATCTGCTTTGTATAAACTAAACTATGTTGTGGTAACAAATCAACCCCATAATCTCATGGTTTAAGACAAGTATGTATATTTTCATTTCTGTAATGTCTGAGATCATGGTGACAACTCTTTAGAACAAGTCTCCTGCATTTGGCAATTTGAAATTCTAGGGTTATCAAAGTAGTGTAAGCCAGAGAATCCATGCCCACTCTTAAGTGTGCCGTGTCACTTTCATTTACAGCTCATGGCCATATCTAACAATATGGACCCATATAAACATAAGGAGGCTGAGAAATATACGCATGCATAAGCATATTTGGCAAACACAACTATCTCTTCTACATAGTGTGGCCCAGAGATTCAAAAGAAATGTTGAACCATCAAGCCATATGAAGGTCAGAAATCAGTGGAGCTCCAGCCGTCTTGGGAGAATGAATTAATGATATGGTAGTGGTTCTTCTTTAAAGAACCACTACCGGAATGACGCAGCTATGTAAAGGGTATTATTGAAACGAGGCAAAATTTGAATATAATCTGTAGATTACATAAGAATATTATATAAATATTACTTTCTAATTTTTGTAATTTTTCTATGGTTACATAAGAGAATGTCCTTGTTTTTAGGAAGTACACACTAACATGCTTACAATTAAAAAATATATTTTGTGACCATGCATGGTGGCTTATGCCTGTAATCCCAGCACTTTCAGAGACCAAAGTGGCTAGATCACTTGAGGTCAGGAGTTCAAGACCAGCCCAGCCAACATGGTGAAACCCCATCTCTACTAAAAGTACAAAAATTAGCTGGGTGTGGTGGCGGGCACCTGTAAAACTAGCTACTTGGGAGGCTGAGGCAAGAGACTTGCTTGAACCCAGGAGATGGAGGTTGCAGTGAGCCAGGATCATACCACTGCATTCCAGCCTGGGCAATAGAGAGAGACCTTGTCTGTAAAAAAAAAAAAAAAAAAAAAAAAGGTTATTTTGTCTATATCTTACTATCAAATGATTCAGAAAACTAGATAGATGTAGATAGATGTAGATGAATATGAATGATAGATGTAAATAAATACATAGATAGATAATTGATAAGTAGATACAGAGAGAGAGTAAAAGAGAAACAGAGATGAAAAGAAAAGCTGTAAAATGTTTTCATTTGGGAAATCTGGGTAAAAAGTATTTGAGAATTTTTATCCTATTCTTGTAAATGTTTTGTAAGTCTATAATTATTTCAAAATAAATATTTTTAAAATGCGTTCGTAATATACCATAAATAAAGAAGGAATCAGCTACAGCTGTTTTTGCAACCTTGTGACACTAAAGACTCACATTCCCCCAAAAGTCTTGACCAGCTGGAGGAGGTTGGTGGGATGTCTTGACTGATAGTCTTAGCAAGACCACGTGAATTGGGAAACAAATCGTTCCGCAAAGAAAAAGTAGGGGGCTATGCCGTAAGAGGGAATATGGGATTGTGAATGAACACAAATTTATACAAATCTAAATTAATCACTACTTGAGTAGAACAGCCGAAGTTCACAAATTTCTGACAGGCCAGGATCCTTAATTTTACTTTGTTCAAACTCTTGAACCCTTAGCAGAGACTGGAATTATCCTGGGATTCAAATTTTACCTCAGTGTTGACATCTGCACCTTTATCTCTAAGAGTAATTACCTGCATCTATCAATGGAATATCTCCAAAGAGTATCTTTAAAAAATTGTATTTCATTGAAAGAGGACTTTGAGAAAGCATGCTGGTTCAATGAAGAACTAAAGAATTGCAGAATTGATTTGTTTATTCTAGTATTTTCCAGGTGAGTGGGTGGAAGTTCAGAGAAGGTAAATGACCTAGGACTGCCAGAGTTGAGCCACTATTCTGGATGTACTTGGACATAATTCTGTTAGTTTCAAGCTCTAAAACCAAATTTATACTGCCTTAACAACAACAACAAAAAGAAAAAGAAGGAGGAGGAGAAAGAGGAGAAGAAGAAAAATTGTTAGTATTTATTGGCTTATAAAATCGAAATAGTCAGGTATGAGTTATGGGTTCCAGGTATAACTTGATTCAGATGCGTAAAAAATGTTATTTCTTCCTATTTCTCATATTTGATTTTTTTTCTATGTTGTGTTTATTCTCACAAGATTTCTTCCCAAGTAGGTCCAAGATAACATGCTACTAGTTTGTCAACCTCAGTTGAAATAGCATTTAAATTTTTTTCAGTTGAAATCCCAGGATTGTCTTTAGCTTCAGTCATCCGGGGTTGGAATTGTGTACACAACTACAGTCACTCACTGCAACAATGAGGGGTACAGGGTGGGTGGGAGAGGTGGGAAGGAGGCCAACCCAACCTGAATCACATGGACTAATAGGAGATGATTGATCAAAGGAAAACTGTGGTGCTGTTAACTGAAGAAGGGCATATGAATGCCACAAAGACAAAAGCACAGATGAGCCTGCACTACACCTCTTAAGTCCTGGACCAAGACCGATATAATATGATCCACCTGGGATAACTTATTTAGTGACGGGGCTGGAGCCAGAACCTAGTTCCACAGCTTTTAGTCACCGTAAAATGGGTGACTATTTGACTCCCTGCCTTCAGAATCTTGCTGTTTTTTGTTTGTTTTATCTGCTCCACGCCAGAATCTTGCTGTTTAACCAGGATAAATTCTAAAGTCTTTGAAGTACCTTTACCAAATTTCACTGTAAATTGGCAGAACCATGGACAGCACCTAAGTGTGCATGATAAACTCATCTGCAGAAGAAAGAAATCTTTGCAATAATATGCTAAAGTCCTCTAATTATACAGATTAGAAAAATAAAGCCCATAAAGGTTACATACGTCTTGTCTAAAGTTATGGAGAGCCGAAGGTCAAATCCAAGTCCAGGTCCCTTTGCCCTACACCTTGCTGTTTCTCAACACATTATGATAGTATGTGAGAGAGGATGAAAGGGTAAATCTAGGAGATACTAGTAAACAACTGTTATTTCACTCTTTCTAGCATGTATCTCCTCTTACTTTAGTAAATGCAGCTCCATTTCTGTTTTGAGGAGCTGCTCTCCTTTGTTGCAGGGAATATATCTTACCTTCCTCTGGTCTGTGGGTTTGATGTGTTCCAGGCTGGGACAGTTAAGTTCTCTCCCTCATAATTCCAAAACGAGGGGAATTATTCAAGAAAGAACGTATAGTTGGAGGTGATGCATTTCTTTACTGGCACCCTGAAGCAGAGGATCTCACAAATTTGAAGAAATTTTTATTTCATATAATCTAGAATTATACACACATACACACACATGTGCCTTTAATTCTGTTTTTCCTTAGTTTTTTCTTAATAACTCTTTCTTATTCTTATACCATTTACTTCCTCAAAACTATTAAGAATTAAGAAGTGCTTAGTTTTTTTCCACTTCACTAGGTAATTTATACCTTTTTCCAGAGACCTGGGTGGATAGGGCAAAGCAGAATATAGCTCTAAAATAATAATCAATTTCTCATTCTAAAATAGAAATACAAAAAGAGTACTCGTGATGAGCCTTAAGCCTGCCTTTGTGGCATATTCTAAAGTTATTATTCTTTCACATGGGTGAGCCCATAAATTGCCGACTTTGGATTGATTTATATTTAATTCATAGCTAGCATGAGATTGCCTTCCGTCTAATGGTCTTCAGTTATGCTCAGTTCCTTTAAAATGTGTCACCACACTCTTTGTAGACAACGAAATAGCATTATCCACAAGTTATTGATGGAGAGATTATTAATAGAGTTTATGTGGCGGCGACCTCTGAGAACAGGTTGGAAGTAGAGAGACAAGAAAAAATTAGGCATCTTGTATAGTAAAAAGAGCCTGTACTGAGGGTCAAACAGACATAGTATCTTACGTTCCAGTTCCAGCCCTGTCACTAAACAAGATATCCTGGGTGGATTATATCATTTATTTGGGTGGATGAAGTTGCCTCTAACATTCCTTCCAAACCTAATATTATAGGATTTCTCCAGTCACTTATGCAATTAATTTTTCAAAAACACTCTACTCTTAATATCTTCATGAAGTGATATAATGGGACATTCAAAAATAATGTGTTTCCAGATCCTAAAAGGCATACTGCTGCGCTATTGCAAGTTTGGTTCCAGAATAAAAAGACTATTGCAGTATGGTGATTCACATGAATTTTTTCATTTCCTAGTACATATAAAAGTTATGTTTAGGCCAGGTACGGTGGCTCACACCTGTAATCCCAACACTTTGGGAGAATGAGGCATGCAAATTGCTTGACATCAGAAGTTCAAGACCAGCCTGGCCAACATGGTGAAACCCCATCTCTACTAAAAATACAAAAAATTAGCCAGGTGTGGTGGTGCACACTTATAGTCCTAGCTACTCAGGAGGCTGAGCAGGAAAATTGCTTGAACCAGGGAGGCAGAGGTTGCAGTGAGCAAAGATCGCACTATGCACTCCAGTCTGGGCGAGAGAGAAACCCCATCAAAAAAAAAAAAAAAAAAAAAAAAAGCATTATGTCCTAAAAAGCAATGTACGTATCTTAATTTTAAAATATTGCTTAAAATGGTAATGCTAATTTGAATCTTCAGAAAGTTGTAAATATTTGGTGATAGAGTGTCTTGCCTCAGTGTTGATGGCTGCTGACAGATCAGATTGATGGTTGCTGAATGTTGGGGTGGCTATGGCAATTTCTTAAAATGAAACAACAATGAAGTTTGCTGCATGGATGGTCTCTTCCTTTCACAAAAGCTTTCTCTGTAGCATGTGATGCTATTTGATAGCATTTTATCCTCAGTAGACCTTCCAAAATTGAAGTCAGTTCTCTCAAACCTTGCCACTGCTTTATCAACTAAGTTTATGGCATATTCTAAATCCTTTGTGGTTATTTGAACAACGCTCACAGCATCTTTACCAAGAGTAGATTATATCTCAAGAAACCACTTTCTTTGCTCATCCATAAAAGGCAATTTCTCATCAGTTCAAGTTTTATAATGAGATTGCAGCAATTCAGCCACATCTTCAGGCTCCAGTTCTAATTCTAGTTCTCTTGCTGTTTCCATGATATCTGCAGTGACTTTCTCCACTGAGTTCTTGAACCACTTAAAGTCACCCATGAGTATTGGGATCAACTTCCACACCCCTGTTAATGATTTTTAAACCTCCTTCCATGAATTGTAAGTGTTCTTAGTGGCATATAGAGTGGTGAATCATTTCCAGAAGGTCTTTAATTTACTTTCCCCACATTCATTACAGAAACCGCTATCTATGGCAGCCATCACCTTCCTCAATGTACTTCTTAATAATAAGATTTAAAGGTCAAAATTATTCATTGATCCCTGATCTGAGTTTAAATATGAGGAGCATTTAGAAAAATGTGCTGTTAACATCTCACTAAACAGAAGTAGAAGAAGCAATCCCAAGAGGAGTTTAAAAGAGTAGTAATGTAAGATTCCAAGAAAAATAAGAAATTATTGGCAAAGAGGGAAAGAAAAGAAGAAAATCAAGGAGTTCTCTTTCCTTTTTTCTTTTATATGTCTGCATGCTATGGGGATTTGTCCTTCTTCTTTCTTTCTAGTTCTGACAAAGTATTTCAAATTTGGAGTGTTTTTAATATAAAAAGAGATCTTGAAGGGCCCTAACCCCAAATGAACCCAATTACCCTTCGCTGTATGTTAGGTACTTAAGGAGGCTTATTAATTCTTTGATACCAAAATGAGCCCTATTTGAACAAAGATGTGAGAAAATTTTGTTCTCATCCATAGAGAATTAAGAATTTTTAACGACTACTAAGACCATTCTTCTTCTCTAGGAGTTGTAGATGTTCTTATTTTACCAAATGAGGAATTCTCTAACAAGTCTCAGAGCATGAATATGTCACTCTTTTTCCGTGATACCCTCACCTTTTAAATGAATCATGCAAATCAAAATAAAAGACCTTAAAGTTTTGAAACCTCAGGCACAAATTAAGTTCGTATCAGGTGGTACTTCATTCTCATTTGTGTTTACTTCATGCTTCTTTGTATGTCAGCCTCATATACTCCAGAAAGATGGATCAATATCCATTATGGTTTTGTTTTTAATATGAATCATCTGTAATTCTTACACAAGGGATACATTTTTCAGTTATGCACTTAAAGAACCAATTCTTCTCAAAGAGCCTTAAAATCAGAGTAAAATGTTCTCAAATTGGTATTAAAATTAGCAAAAGTAATTTTATCTTCCTTGTTTATGGGACAGATTTCTTACATTCTGAAATGCCTCTCTACTCTTTCTTCAACTCTCACTCAAATTTTTAGAATGATTGCAATAGGTGTTACGAGGGTTTGGATCCTTTGCTGCCTCTCCATCCAAGATCCTTCCTCTGGGAGCTTGTTCATCCTTGCCTCCATGACTTCAGGCTTGGTCCTGTGACTTGCTTTGGTGAATGAGATATGAGATAAAATAATATGTGCATTTTTCTGTAGCGCTTTAAGAGCTATCACATGGCTACCATCTTCTCTTTTCCCTCACCCAATATCAGCAGCCATGTCTCAACTAGCACTACACCCTTATCATACGTCCTAAAATGAAGATCAAGCGGAGCTGGTTCTGATTGACCCTTAAGGGACATAAAGCACGAATAAGAAATAAAAGTTTGTTATTGCCAAGCTCTGAGATTTCAGAGATCATTTGTTACTGCAGCAAAACTTAGTCTGGCAGTGACAAAGTGCTTTGTAGATTGTGTTACATATTATGTTTTTGTAACACAAATATTATAATAATTGGTAAAAACTATAAGATCTCCAAATTTTCCGATACAGTTCAAAGGAATGGGAATAGCAAGAAGCATACGCCAAGTAAGTTGGCAACTCTGTGTTACAGACCAATAATTCTTAGACTACTTTTGGCCATAGGCCACACCATTAGATTATATCTACTCTAGGTCAATAAAAGACTCCCCAGAGGTGCAGGGGTCTTGTCATTTTGTAAGAAGGACTCTCAGAGCACACCTACAAGACCACTATTCAAAGTGTGATCTGTGAACGTTTCACCCGTCTGCAATAAGATAGGCCCAGAAATCAGGAACAAGTGTGTAGAGACTCTTATAGCAACTTGACATTGCCAGAACGTCCAAGCTCAAGACTGGTGAAATTGTCTTGTTGAATGAGGTAAGAGACCAGTGTTTTCAGACTTGTATGCTGAGTCACATGTGGCGTAAATTGCATTCTAGGATTCTACCACACTACCACAGATCAGAGAGTTATAAAGAAGGAGGTGGCCAGGAGCACTAGTTTATGCCTGTAATCCCAGCACTTTGGGAGGCAGAGACAGGAGCACTGCTTGAAGCCAGGAGTTCAAGATCAGCCTGGGCAACATAGCGAGATTCCATCTCTATAATACACACACACACACACACACACACACACACACACACACACACACACAGAGTAGCTGGGCATGGTGTTTATCTGTAGTCCCAGATATTCAGGAGGCTAAGGAAGGAAGATTGCTTCAGCCCAGAAGGTTGAGGCTGCAGTGAACCATGAATGTGCCACTGTGCTCCAGCCTGAGAAACACAGCAAGATCCTGTCTCAAAAAGAAGAAGAAAAAGAAGTCTGGTCGTTCATCCCAGATAGTTTGAAAAGCACTGGCCTAGAACATGCTTGAAAGTCATCAAAAGAACTATTGCACTTAACATGATAGGAAACCTAACACAGGACCTAAAGGGCACAGGAACACTTTATGTAAAATTGAACCATTCTTTAAAGGAAATCCATGTCTGTACCAACAATCTTCCTGGCATTTTTCTGTCTCACTGGAGATTTACAAAGGCAGAAAGATAAATAGCATTTTTTAGTTACCTATTGTACACAGAATCAATACAGATAGTTCTCAGGTTACCAAATACTGTGTCACAGAACTCAGTGAATATGTTGGTCGTCACAGTCACAGAATACATGTTTCCTTGGAAGCAATTTTACTAATGGTGGGGAGAGTCCTAGCCTATAAAAGTTGACTTTAAGAAGTAGCTTAAGGCCGGGTGCGGTGGCTCAAGCCTGTAATCCCAGCACTTTGGGAGGCCGAGGCGGGTGGATCACGAGGTCAAGAGATCGAGACCATCCTGGTCAACATGGTGAAACCCCGTCTCTACTAAAAATACAAAAACATTAGCTGGGCATGGTGGCGCATGCCTGTAATCCCAGCTACTCAGGAGGTTGAGGCAGGAGAATTGCCTGAACCCAGGAGGCGGAGGTTGCGGTGAGCCGAGATTGCACCATTGCACTCCAGCCTGGGTAACAAGAGTGAAACTCTGTCTCAAAAAAAAAAAAGAAGTAGCTTAACTGTCATTTTCTGTACTCACCTGACTTCTGGGTCTGTAGGACAGAAATTAAGCATAGTAAAACCCCGTCTCTACTAAAAATACAAAAAATTACCTAACTGCAGTGGCATGGACCTGTAATCTCAGCTACCTAGGAGGTTGAGGCGGGAGAATCACTTGAACCCTGCAAGCAGAGGTTGCAGTGAGCTGAGATCATGCCACTGCACTCCAGCCTGGGCTACAGAGCAAGACTTTGTCTCAAAAAAAAAAAAAAAAATCAGCATGTTCCTAACTAACTCAGATATTGTCAACAACTAGGGTATACAGTATACATATACTCTGGAGTCAGTATGTGGGAATTATAATGGCTTTGGTTCAGCTCAACACATTTATTAAACACCAAAATATGTTCTCAGAACTGCTCTAGGTGTTGAGTCAAAAATCAAAAAGACACAGTCCTGCCTTCAAGACTCTGAGAGTTGTAGACATTAAATATGAGCCTTGCTATATTTAAAAAATTTGTCATAGTTCATAAAAGTTTCACTTTGAATTACTTAATTCTTACAAAAACATGGCAATGTAAGACATTATTAGCTTCATTTTACAGAAAAAGGAAACTAAAGCTTAATCAATTTGTATGACTTGCTCAAGGTTATTAGTAGCATTATTAGTAAGCAACAGTGAAAGGTCTTGAACTAAGGAATCCTGCAACCAGGAATCATGCAATACCAGCCACCCAAAATTACACCTCTTGGATTGCTGCCTCTGGCTCTAATGAAGTAACATGTGGCAGATTTGTGCTCCTGCTGAGAACAACTTGAAAAGCCGGAAAACATAATTTAAAAATCGATTTGAAAGTATTAAATACATTTGAAGTTGATAGAAAATTGCCAAGATTTGAGAGCAAAAGATCATAGAGATGAGAGTACTTTAAAAATGTGGCCCACCAACGAGAAAAACAATACAGAAAATCAATGAACTCAAAATCTGGTTCTTTGATGGGGTAAATGATAAAATTCATAAATTTTTACCATACTGATCAAGAGAAAATGAAGAGAGTACACAAATTACCAATATCAAAAGTGAAAAGGAAGACATCACTACAGACCTAAAGGACATTAAATATGCGGTATATTATGAACAACTTTATGCCAACAAATTTTATAACTTAGATAAAATGGACAATACAGTGAAACACACAAATTACTAAAACTGACCTGAGAATAAATAGAAAACTTGAACTTCCCAACACCAATAAAAGAAATTGAATTAACAACTTCCCACAAAGAAAATCCAGGCCCAAGACAGCTTTGCTGATGAATTCTATCCAACATTTTAAGGTTGTAATCCTATACACACCTTTTTATAAAATAGAGAAGGAGGAAACATCAACTCGTTTTATGAGGCCAGTATTACCCTTATTCCAAAGACACCACAAGAAGATAGGATAACAGAACATTAGCCCTCATAATATAGATGTAAAAAAATTTTTAATGTTAACAAATTTAATCTAACGATATATGTAGAGGATAATACATCATAGTCAGTGGAGTTTATCCTGGGAATGCAGGTTGATGTATCAGGCAAAACCCAATCAATAGAGAGAACTAAAACTGTCATTATTTACAGATAACATGTTGTATATATAAAAAATCAGAAATAACACATATACAACTATTAATATTAGTAAATGAACTTAGCAAGATTGTAGATATGAAGAGAAGTATTTCAAAAATTAACTATATTTCTAGATATCACTAATGTACAATTGAAAAATCTTTTTAAAAATACTGTTTACATTCCTTTGGGTATATACCCAGTAATGAGATTGCTGAGTCTAATGGTAGTTCTGTTTTTAGGTCTTTGAGGAATTACCACTCTGCTTTCCACAATGGTTGAACTAATTTACACTCCCACTGACAGTGTATAAGCATTTCTTTTTCTCTGAAACCATGCCAGTTATTGCAGCACCAGTCACAATAGCAAAGACATGGAATCAACCTAAACAGCCATCAGTGAAAGACTGGATAAAGAAAATGTGATACATACACATCATGGAATAGAATACTATGCAGCCATAAAAAAGAATGAGATCAGCCTGGCCAACACAGTGAATCCCCATCTCTACTAAAAATACAAAAATCAGCTGGGCATGATGGCTGGCACCTGTAATCCCAGCTACCCGGGAGGTTGAGGCAAGAGAATCATTTGAACCCAGGAGGTGGAGGTTGCAGTGAGCTGAGATCGGGCCACTGCGCTCCAGCCTGAGCGACAAGGAGAGACTCGGTCTCAAAAAAAAATATCAAGTCTACTTTTACAGGAAAATGGATGGAGCTGGAGGCCATTATCCTTAGCAAACTACCCCAGGAACAGAAAACCAAATACCACATGTTCTCACATACAAGTGAGAGCTAAAGGATGAGAACACATAGACACATAGAAGAAAAAAAGCATGCACTGGAGACTATCAGAGAGTGGAAGGTGAAAGGAAGGAGAGGATCAGGAAAAAAAACTAATCTTAGTAACAGGGTAATGAAATAATCTGTATAAGAAACCTTGTGACATAAGTTAACCTATATAACAAACCTGCACATGTACCCCTAAACTTAAAAGTTAAATAAAAATAAATAAAAATTTTAGAAGATGCCATTTACAATAATAACAAAGCACATTAAATACTGAAAGAAAAACCTAATGAAGATGCACAAGACATCTATGCAGAAAACTGCAAAATATTATTCAGAAAAACTAAAAATGACCTAAATAAATGAAAAAATAGACCAGCTCCACGTATTAGAAGGCACAAAATTCATGAACCTAGTATATTGTAAAGATGTTAATTCCCCCAAATTGATCTATAGATTCAAGTCACTTCCAAACAAAATTTCAGAAAGCGTTTCTGTGTACATTCATAAGCTGTCTAAATTTTATACGGGAATTCAAAAGATCATTAATAAGCAAGACAATCTTAAAAAAAGTTAGAGGATTTACAATATAAAATATCAAAGCCACATATAAAGCTATGATAAGCAAGACAGAGAAAATTAATGGAAAGATAGACAAATAGATCAATAAAACAAAATAGAAAGTTCAAGGCAGGCACATGGCTTGAGCTCAGGAGTTCAAGACCAGCCTGGGTAACATGGTGAAATCCCATCTCTACAAAAAAAAAAAAAAAACAAACAAAAAAAAAACCACACACACACACACACACACACACACACACAGAGAGAGAGAGAGAGAGAGAGAGAGAGAGTTCAGAAATAGATTCATATGCCAAAGTCACATTGCAATGTAGTGGAGATAGGATGATCTTTTCAATAAATGCTCCTGGGTTAATTGGATATGCATATAGAGAAAAATGAATCTTCATCCATGTCATAGAAAATAATGAATTCCAGATGGATTTTAGATAGAAATGAAAGAAGAAAAATAATAAAGCTTTTAGAATAAAACATATTATATCTTCATACCTTTGGAGTAAGCAAATATGTATTTTCTTATTTTATTTCTTTTTTACTTTCAATGTGAAGTTCAAAGCAATTTTTTTTCCTTGAGATGGGGTCTCATTCTGTCACCCAGGCTGCAGTGCAGTGGTATGAACATGGCTCACTGCAGCCTCAACCTCCCAGACTCAAGTGATCCTCCCACCTCAGCCTCTGGAGTAGCTCGGACTACAGACACCTGCCACCACACCCACTTCACTTAAAAAAATTTTTTTTTGTAGAGATAGGGTTTCCCTATGTTGCCCAGGCTTGCAAATATTTCTTAAACAGAACCCTGCTCCAAACTTAAAGAAAACTTCTCATAAATTGAACTATCTTAAAATTTTTTAATTCAGAAGAAATCACTAAGACAGTGAATAATGAGAAAGGGTATTTGAAATACATATGTCCACCAAAGGGCTCATATAGAGGAAACAATAAGATAGACAACCTAATAGAAAAGTAAGAAGAGGCTTAAACAGATGCTACACTGAAGAGGAGCTATCCAAATGCCCACTAGATATCATGAAAAGGTGCTCAATCAAGCTTGTTTTTTTATTTCATTTTTCCAGAGAGCTTGTTGGTAAACATTTACCAGAGTACTCTTGAGTGAGGTCAGTGCTATTCCTTGTGGTATTATTTGTAACAGCAAAATACTGGAGACAAATCACATATCTATCACTAGTGAACTTGCTAAATAAACTATGGATGCAGCCACACAGTGTAGTATTCTGCAGCAGTGCAAAAGAATGAGGAAGATTTCTTCATAATGCACCTACACAGGGGAATATTAAGTAGAAAAGAGAATGAGGAAGATTTCAGTACTATGATATGGAGTAAGCACCAGGATATACTGTTCAATGAAAGAAAGCAGCACAGAACAGGCCTTACAAGCTGCCATTTTGTGTACAAGGGAAGAGAATATGAATATATGTGTTTATATTTTCTAAAAAGAAGCAACTGAAGAGTAAACTAAACACTCTAATAGATACATAATTGCTACATACAGTGGGAAGGAGGATAGTAGAAGAAGAGAGGGATTGGATATTAATGTGAGAATTCTCTAATCATGCCAGTTTTTTGTTTGTTTGGGGCTTTTCTGTTTGTTTGTTTTGAAATAGAGATGGGATACTGCTATGTTAACAAGGCTGGTCTCAAACTCCCAGGCCTAAGCAATACTCTCTCCTCAGCCTCCCAAATTGCTGGAATTACAGATGTGAGCCCCCATGCCTGGCCTGATTGTATTGTTTTATAGTTTTGAGTGACTATGTAAATGCTTTACATAATTTAAAAATTATTAAATTCTTAAAAACCAGTTTTTAACATCTGAAAACAAATGGATGAATATAACCCATTGATGAATATAATCATATCCATATGATGAGTATAATCATAACTGTATATCAAATTGGTGGAATAACAGGGAAAATAATTATTTACAGTAACTTTTAAATACAGTAATTTAATTATATATCTCTACTGGTGTTTCTCTGGGGACCACAAGAATAACAGAGAAATCTTAAACTGAATTCAGTGGTCTTATTATTAGAATATGGGTCTTGTTTTTTTTTTAACTTTTATGTGTACATTATAGTATTAGGAAGTAAGTACTTGAATTAATGTTTTTAAGGATCAAGATTTTCAAGGTAAAGAGAAAAGAAACAAAAATTAAAATTTTTAAAGTGTAGTCAAAATTCTATAATCTTACATTTAAATTGATTAATCTCTGTTGGAATAGATTTTTTATTAAATTTTAAAAGCTAGAAAATATAATAGAAAACATTGCTGAGGATGTGGAGAAATTGGAACCCTTGTTCATTGCTGGCAGGATATAGTACACCTGCTATGGAAAATAGTATGGCAGCTCCTCAAAAAATTAAATATGGAATCACCATATGCTCCAGAAATTACGCTTCAGGGTATATACCCAAAATAATTTAAAGCAGGGACTCAAACAAATTTCTACATCCAATTCATAGCATTATTATTCACAGTAACTTAAAGGTGGAAGCAACCTAAGTATCCATCAACCAATGGATGGACAAACAAAAATGTGGTAAACACACACAATGAAATGTTATTCAGCCACACAAAGGAGGAAATTCTGACACAAGTTTCAACATGAGTGAACCTAAAGGACATCACACTAAGTGAAATAAGCCACTCACAAAAGAGCAGATATTCATAGATATAGAAGTAGGATGATGTTTGCTGGGAGTTAGAGTGGGGTGGGGGTGGCAGGTGGGGAATAGGACATTAGTGGGTTTTGGAAGGGATGGTTTTTTGTGGTTTTTTTTTGAGATAGGGGTCTCTCTTTGTCACCCAGGTTGTAATGCAATGGCATGGAAGGGATGGTTTTTCATGGTTTTTTTTGAGATAGGGGTCTCTCTTTTGTCACCCAGGTTGTAATGCAATGGCATGATTACGGCTCACTGCGGCCTCAACCTCCCAGACTCAAGCAATCCTCCTGCATCAGCCTCTGGAGTAGCTGGGATTGCAGATGTGCACCACCACACCCAGCTAATTTGTGTATTTTTTTGCAGAGATAAGGTCACTCTATGTTGTCCAGACTGGTTTTGAACTCCTGAGCTCAAACAATCCTCCTGCCTGGACCTCCCAAAGTGCTGGGATCTCAGGCATGAGCCACCACTCCTGGCTGGAAGTTACTGTATAATGGGTTCAGAGTTTCAGTCTAGGAAGATGAAAATGTTCCTGAGATGGATAGTGGTGACAGCTGCAGAACAATATGAATTTACTTAATGCCACTGAACTGTAAACTTAAAAACATGGTAACATTAACATGGTAAAATTCATTATGTATATTATACCATCATTTAAAAAACTGGAAATAACAATATGAAATTATTATTTATTTGTCTCTTGCTATGAAATACAGATTTCTAAGCCTTGTCCATTGAAAAGGTCTGGAAACAATGACAACTTTATAGCAATGAACCCTCAGGACCAAGACTGTAGTTCCTGAATAGTATTCCCCATGAAAAGGAACCTGAACCCTTTAAAGAAATAACTGATTCTGGTTTCAGGGCAAAAAATATACAAAATGGTCTTGGGACATCTTGCTGAGTCAGAAAACAAAGACACTATTGAAGACAAATCGTTGTTTAAAAACACAGCTGCCAAAATGAAGGGGCTCCCATTGGCCAAAGATGGGATGATTTGAGCATGGGAAAAGATCATGATTGTAAGTAATTGAAACATATAAATCTATCCAAAACACATATAAATCCATGTGTTTGTACTAATACTTTAAAAATAAAATAAAAGATCTGGTGCAGTAGCTGACACCTATAATCCTAACACTTTGGGAGGCCAAAGTGGGTGCATTACTTGAGGTCAGGAGTTCAAGACCAGCCTCCCAACATAGTGAAACCCCCTCTCTACTAATAATATAAAAATTAGCTGGGCATGGTGGTGGGAGCCTATAATCCCAGGTACTTGGGAGGCTGAGGCAGGAGAATCACTTGAACCTGGGAGGTGGAGGTTGCAGTGAACTTTGCACCAGAGTGGGCAACAGAGCAAAGCTCCATCTCAAAATAAATAAATAAAATTTAAAAATAAAAACATAATTGTGTGTGTGTGTCTGTCTGTGTGTGTGTGTGTGTGTGTACCATTTTCCAATATAATTCATTATCCCATGTAGTTCCCATGTAATTCAGGTCAAAGCTAAAATATACTTTTCAATCTCTAAGTGATGTTCTATTATCTAGTGTACTTTTACATACTTGATCTGTAGCCAGTCCACTTTCCCAGACAGTTAAGTTGTTTCCAACTGAGCTGGGATAAACAGCCCTTGTGCACATCTTAGGGTATTTTTTGGTTGTTGTTATAAGTTTCTAGAGATAGAATGTTTGAGTTAGAGAATACAAGCCCTTAAGACTGATGTTACTAATTGCCTAACTGTCCCCAGCAAAGTCACAGAGTTATAATAGAGTGATTTATAATCCTTTGGGTATATACCCAGTAATGGGATTGCTGGCTCAAATGGTATTTCTATTTCTAAATCCTTCAGGAATCGCCACACTATCTTCCACAATGGTTTAATTAATTTACACTCCCACCAACAGTGTAAAAGCGTTCCTATTTCTCCACATCCTCTCCAGCAACTGTTGTCTCCTGATTTTTTAATGGTCGCCATTCTAACTGGTGTGAGGTGGTATCTCAATGTGGTTTTGATATGCATTTCTCTAATGACCAGTGATAATGAGCTTTTTTTCATGTTTGTTGGCTGCATAAATGTATTATAAAGACACATGCACACATATGTTTATTGTGGCACTGTTCACAATAGCAAAGACTTGGAACCAACCCAAATGCCCATCAATGATAGACTGGATTAAAAAAATGTGGCACATATATATCATGGAATGCTATGCAGCCATAAAAAAGGATGAGTTCGTGTCCTTCACAGGGACATGGATGAAACTGGAAACCATCATTCTCAGCAAACTGACACAAGAACAGAAAACCAAACACCACATGTTCTCACTCATAAGTGAGCGTTGAACAAGGAGAACACATGGACACAGGGAGGGGAACATCACACACTGAGGCCTGGGGGGTGGGGAGCTAGAGGAGGAATAGCAGGGTGTTGGGGGATTGGGGAGGGATAGCATTAGGAGAAATAGCTAATGTAGATGACAGGGTGATGGATGCAGCAAACCACCACCATGGCACATGTATGCCTATGTAACAACCCTGCACAATCTGCACATGTACCCCAGAATTTAAAGTATAATAAATAAATAAATAAATAAATAAAATCGTTAAAAAAAAAAAAGAAAAAAAAGATGTGGGGGAAACACTGACAGTTCCTCAAAAAGTTAAACATAAAATTACCAAATGTTCCAGTAATTTCATTTCTAGATACATACCCCAAAGAACTGAGAACAGATACTCAAACAAATATTCATAAGACAATTGGTCATAGCAGCATTATTCACAATAGCCAAAATATGGAAACAACTCAAATGTCTGTCAATGAATGAAAAGATAAACTTTGGCATATATATACAATAGACCATTAATCAGTCCAAAAAAGGAAAAAAGTATTGATACATGTTGTAAGGTAGATGAACCTCAAAAACATTAAACTAAGTAAAAGAGGACAGACAAAAGTTATATATTCTATAATTTCATGTATATGAAATACCCAGAATAGGTAAATCCACGGTTGCTAGCAGTTGAGGGGCGGTGGGAATGATGAGTAACTGTTTAATGGGTTCTATTTTGGGGTGATGAAATGTTTTGATACTAGATAGAGGGGTGATTCTACAACATTGTGAATGTACAAAATGCCAATGAGTTGTTAGCTTTAAAGTATATAGTTTTATGTTATATGAATTTAACTTCAATAAAGTTTTATTTATTAAAAAAGAAAAGTCACAGCATTTTCTGGGTCCACCAGCAGGGTGTGACACTGCCCATTTCTCTATACCTTCTCTAAGTTTATAGTGTTAAAAGTATAACTTTTGCAATTGTAAATTTTAAAATATTTTATGTCAAAATATCTTTACCCAGCTGGTAAATATTGGTTTAAACTTGTATTTCCTTTAGTTCTAGTGAGATTGAAATTTTTTTCATGTTTCAAATATGTATTGACTATTTGCATTTATTAATTTAAATGATATCTTCAAATAAAAAAGTTGAGTTTCAGAGAGTTTAAATGACTTGGTCAAGGACACACAGCTTGCCTGAGGCAGAGAACTTTTTTTTCATATCCTAAAATGATATGAAATTGTTCTTCAATTTGTCAGAGTGAGCAATAATGCCCATGGGGTAAAGTTCTATTGAAGCCAAGAGTTCAAGGTCATATAACTAATAGGTAAGTTCCTTCCAGCCAAATTATCTTTATAAAATATTACTTGGAGAATTGTCGTGAAAGTTTAATGAGTTACAGTTCTTTTGCTCTTCGATTTATAATTCCAAGATAAGTGAGATCTCAATTGAGATTGGAAGATGAAGAGACTGTTAAAAAGGGTATCTAGCTGTGCTCACAGCATCTTTCTCCCCTGACCCATGACCCATGGGTCATAAAAATCTGTGCAGCTGAAATGCTGAAGGAGACTCTAGTACTCCATGACCTCCTCCTCCTCCCTTGCCACAGCATAAGGACAAAGCAACCAACCACAACTGTTTTATGATGGTAGAATACACCAGGAAACTATTTCTAGAGATCTCAGAAGCAGATGTCTTACTTTTTGTTTCCAAATGCCTTTTCATTTATGTCCCAAATAATATATAAGTCCTGCTGATGTAACTTTTTGTGACTAAGTCAAAGTCTCCTTCCTTTCATAACTACCAGGAGAGTCCATGAGTCAACCACTTTTTAAAACGGGAAAAAATAACAAAGGAAATACCAGAGTTACTTAAATCTTTAAAAAGCAGCAGCAGCATATGAGTAAAGTGCAATTAATAAAAACTAGCCAAAGGCTTATTTGGACAATGGAATTTAAAGGACTTAGGGAAAAAAAAAGAGATGCCAAGATTTACTGGAAGGAAAAAAATCTAACAATTCTTTCTACTTGGCTTGGAGAGAGAACTTTTTCGTCTAGGAACTGAGTGGTCAAGTTCTTAAGTAGAGCTTGCAAGGGAAATGCCTCTCAATTTTTGTCCAGTTTGAGACCATTTTTGTCCATGACTATCACAGGACAATAAAAAGAATCTAAGTTAAAGATTAGAATCACTAGACATGTCCCCAAAGTGGTGCTTCATATACTATGTCTTGCTTTAGGCAGGGAAATGCCATAGAATTAGGTGCCAGCAGCAGTTACAAGGAGAGGATTCAGGAGTTCAACCACTGCCCCCGTAAAATGTATTTAGTGCCCAACTGAGAACAGCACATTAGAAACCAAAGTATCTGCTGGACACAGGCAAATGGACTCTTAAAGGCCTTGCACAAAATACAACATGTAACTCGGCTAGTTTTTTGTAACAATTCTATATTTGTTCCTTACATAAGAGGTGTTGGTTACATGCCAGACCACCTGACTCGCCCCTTGCTCCTCCTCTTACTAACAGGGGAAACTTAGACAAGGAGCTGAATCTTTTTGTGCCTCAGTTTCCTCAGCCGTAAGATAAGGATGATGAGCCACAATAGCTCATTTGATTCTTCCAACAGCCTCATGAGGAAACAATAGTCCTTACCTCACTGAGCTATTGAGAGGACCAAATGAATTAATTTGTGCCAAGTGCTTAGAACAGTGCCTGGTATATAAGTGCTTTGTCAGTGTTTGTTTTATTTTATTTATTTGTGTGTGTGTGTGTGTGTGTGTGTGTGTGTGTGTGTGTGTGTGTGTATTACCAACTAAAATGGAACGTCTATGTAGCAATAATATAAATACAGTTTAAAATCCACTTGGCCCACTGAAGCTGCCTTTGCAAAACTATAACAGTAAGAGAAATCTGACATAGCTGACTCCATTTTGCTTCTAACCTCTAAACTGTCCTTGTTCATCCCTGGGCACAGGCCAAACTAACTTTTGGGATTTTTTTGTTTTTTGTTTTTGAGATGGAGTCTTGCTCTGTTGCCCAGCCTGGAGTGCAGTGGTGTGATCTCAGCTCAGTGTAACCTCCTCCTTCCCGGTTTAAGCAATTCTCCTGCCTCGGCCTCCTGAATAGCTGGGATTATAGGTGCCCACCACAATGCCTGGCTAATTTTTATATTTTTAGTAGAGACAAATTTCACCATGTTGGCCAGCCTGGTCTCGAACTCCCGACCTCAGGTGATACACCCGCCTCAGCCTCCCAAACTGCCGGGCTTATAGGCTTGAGCCACTGTGTCCAGCACAGGCCAAACTAACTTTAGGAGGAAGTAATAGTTTAACCTTAAAGTAAGGAAAGTAACAGCCCTTTCCCAAACTATCCCCTCCTCATTGGAGAACAGGAATCATCTTTGTAGAACCAATGAAAGGACACAAGATTAGGACTATGAAGGGGGATTATTATAATTATTATAATTAGGATTATGAATTCTGCTAAGATGTAGGCATAAATGATAACCAACATTGTTCCAGGGGACACAAGATTTGTAATTTCTCCAATCTACTCCTGTAGATAACATCACTATTGTAGAACCTAAGATTGGTTTTCTTTTTCTTTTTCTTACTTTTTTCACTCTCTTCGACCAGGTTGGACTGCAGTGGTGCCATCTTGGCTCAGTGCAACCTCTGCCTCCTTGGCTCAAGTGATTCTTCTGTCTCAGCCTCCAAGTAACTGGGATTATAGGCATGTACCACCACGGCCAGCTAATTTTTGAATTTTTAGTAGAGTTGGGGTTTCACCTAGCTGGCCAGGCTGGTCTCGAACTCCTGACCTCAAGTGATGCGCCTGCCTTGGCCTCCCAAAGTGCTAGAATTACAGGCATGAGCTACTGCACTCAGCCCTAAGGTTGGTTTTCTGAGATGTTTTTCAGACCTTTGGATTTCTGAGGACTGGCTGACCACACCCAGATCCACAACTCAACCAGTCCTGTGGACCCACCCCAGAGGCTGACTCAGAGCATAAAGACCACTTTCCACGCCCCTGGTGATTTTATCTTCAGCCAACCAGCAGCATTTATTCCCTAAACCCTGACTGCCAAGTTATCCTTAAAAACCCCAGTCTCTAAGTTTCCAGGGAGGCTGATTTGAGTAATAACCTCCTGTCTTTCCATGTGACTAGCTTTGCATTAATTAAACTGTTTGACAACAATTCCAGTGTCTCAGTGAATCAGCTCTATCTGTGCAGCAGGCAAGAAGAACCCATCAGGGGATTACACTATTGGATTTGAGCTTTTAAGACTCCTGACTTTTGCTTTTTTTTTTTTTTTTTGAGACAGAGTTTCGCTCTTGTTGCCCAGGCTGGAGTGCAATGTCACGACATCTCAGCTCACTGCAACCTCCGCCTCCTGGGTTCAAGCGATTCTCCATCCTCAGTCTGTTGAGTTGCTGGGATCCACCACCACACCTAGCTAATTTTTTGTATTTTTAGTAGAGACAGGGTTTCACTATGTTGGCCAGGCTGGTCTCGAACTCCTGACCTCAGGCAATCCACCTACTCAGCCTCCCAAAGTGCTGGGATTATAAGTGTGAGCCACAGAGCCTGGCCTGATTTGCTTTTAGTTGGGAAGATTTTTATTATTTCAAAATGTTTGTATATACTGAAATTTATTAATCTTTTATATTGCACTATTTTCAATGCATAATTTAAATGAGCATAAAACAAGTAGGCACTACAGAGGCTTTAAGTGTTGTTGAACTCAGAAACCAATATCCCAAAATATGGCATTTTGACAAGCTGAAATGGAGAAACCTCAAGTTCTCTCTGACCTCCCCAGCCACCATCTCTCACAAAGAAGTGGAAGTGCCTTTACCTGCCTAAGATTCAGACCCAACAAGGAAAATAATTGTTTGTTCTTCTTCCCCTCCCTGTAAGAACAAGAATGTAACCACACCAGAAGAGACACTTTCACTATCAAAGAGAACTATTCACAAATTAATCTCTGTTCAGGGATCCATTCATTCTCCCTAGTAATCCCCTCAGCAATTTGTCTTATCCTCGCCTCCCACAACCTGTTTTACCAGGATTCAAGCCCCCATTCTTTCTGTAACCTCAAGATGGTATATAAACTGCTGTACCTCACTGGGAGGTTAGGGCTTCATTTGGAAGGCTCCCATGTATATGTGTCAAATACATTGGCATGCCTTTTCTCCTATTAATAAATCTGCCTCTTGCCAGGCCCAGTGGCTCATGCCCATAATCTCAGCACTTTGGGAGGCGAACATGGGCAGATCACAAGGTCAAGAGATGACCATCATGGCCAATATGGTGAAACCCTTTCTCTACTAAAACTACAAAAAAATTAGCTGGGTGTGGAGGCACACACATCTAGTCTCAGCTACTTGGGAGGCTGAGGCAGGAGAATCACTTGAACCCACGAGGCAGAGGTTGCAGTGAGCCGAGACCATGCCATCATACTCCAGTCTGGGCGACAGAGCGAGACTACGTCTCAAAAATAATAATAATAATAATAAATAAATCTGCCTCAGGTCAGTGATTTTGCAGCAAATCTTCAGGGGACCAGCAGCCTTGGTCCCCCCAGTGTGAAAGTGCAATGGGTGATATAAGGTCCCTTGAACCTCTAAAGGGCAATTCCTGTTGATCAATAAGCAAGCGTTCTCATGGGTCTGAAGTGGTTCAGGGTGTGTTGATGACAGGCAAGTGTTAAAAGATGGTGTTAAAAGATGCCTGTTCAGGTTGACTCCAAGTAAAATTGGTGATAATATTAGTTTTGTGCCAGAGTGTCCTAAGCCTTTCACACCCATTATTATATTAAATTCTTAAACTATCTCCATGAGGTAAAGATAATTAACGTCCCCATTTTACAGATGAAGAAACTGAGACATAAAAAATTTAGCAAGTTGCCCAAGGTCACTGAGCTGATAAGTGATGGTGCTGGGATTTGAACCTAAATACTTTACCTCCAGAACCCAGGTGTAATTGTCTTACTACAACCCAAATAGTTGTGATGTACACATAGTTTCTCAGGTGCTTCCGCTTTTCTCTCCCTTCAGGAATGTTTATTTTGTAAGTAGTGCCCTATCTACAACTATGATGAGCATGGGTATGCTTAAGGTTGATACTTTTTTTTTTTTTTGCTTTTTGTTTTTTGAGATAGGGTCTTGCTCTGTCATCCAGGCTAGAGTACTGTGGTGCAATCAAGGCTCTCTGCAACCTCGAACTCCTGGGCTCAAGCCATCCTCTTGCCTCAGCCTCCCAAGTAGCAGGGACTACAGGTGTATGCTATCGTGCCCAGATTATATTATTTATTTATTTATTTATTTATTTATTTATTGAGATGGAGTTTTACTCTTGTTGCCCAGGCTAGAGTGCAATGGCACAATCTTGGCTCTGCAACCTCTGCCCCCAAGGTTCAAGCAATTCTGCTGCCTCAGCCTACCAGGTAGCTGGGATTATAGGCATGTGCCACCACGCCCGGCTATCCCAGATTATTATTAAGTTTTGTAGAGTCAAGATTTCACTATATTGCCCAGGCTGGTCTCCAACTCCTGGCCTCAAGTGACCCTTCTGCCTCAGCTTCCCAAAGCACTGGGAATATAGATGTGAGCCGACACACCCAGCTCTATGGTAGACAGTTTGAAAATACAAAAGACAGAAGGCAAAGATGACCATTGTTAAAATTTTTGGCATATTTCTTCTGGTCATTTTTTCTAAGCACATGGTTTTTTTCCCATCTGCTTGTTGGTTGGTTTAATTTTTGTAGAGACAGGGGTCTCACTATGTTGCCCAGGCTGGTCTTGAACTCCTGGGCTGAAGCAGTCCTCCTGTCTTGGCTTCCCAAAGTACTGAGATTACAGGTGAGAGCCACTGTACCTGGCCAGTATGTTTAACTTATATATATGTGATCAAATTGTATATACAATTTTAGTATTTCTTTCTTCCCTTTATATTTATAAATATAGATTTATAACATGCTATCCCATCCCATGCTGTTAAAAACTTCATAAACTTCCTTTATATAGGCTGCATAAGGTAATATTGCTTGGCAGTTCCATAATATGTTTACCATTCATGTTGGACATTTAAGTTTTTTCCAGCTGCCTTTTACTGTGGGATAAATCTGTTCTTTTTTTTTTTTTTCTTTTGAGAAAGGGTTTCACTCCCATTGTCCAAGCTGGAGTGCAGTGGCATGATCTCGGCTCACTGCAACCTCCACATCGTGGGTTCAAGTGATTCCCCTGCCTCAGCCTCCCGAATAACTGGGATTACAGGTGCCCGCCACCACACCCAGCTCATTTTTGTATTTTTGGTAGAGACGGGGTTTCGCCATGTTGGTCAGGCTGCTCTCGAACTCCTGACCTCAAGTGATCTGCCTGCCTTAGCCTCCCAAAGTGCTAGGATTACAGATGTGAGCCACCGCGCCGGGCACTGTTCTCTCTTTCTTTATAGTTTCCCTTCTGACATTTCTTTACATCTTCCTCAGACACCCAGTGACCTTAATATCCCTCTACCCTTCTTTCTCTCAAAGTTTACTTTCTAAAAAGGAGCTGATAAACTCATTCATACTAAAGTCTACAGGGTTGTAAATCTTAGTCTATTACCGCTTCAAAGATGCTTCTATCAATTTACGCCAAAGGAATGAAACTCTAATTGTGAGGATTTAGTCATTAGAAAATCTAGTAGGGGAAATTCTCCCTACCCTCAATCAGGGTAGATTCTACCATAAGCAAAAAGGGTTCCAGCCTCGCTTAATATTAGGAAAGCTGGTAAGAAGACAGCTTACAGCTGTGGAGGTACTGATTTGGTAAAGGGGGGAAAGGAGTTTGTGTGAGAGTGAAAAAAAAATGGGTAGAAAAATGGGAGAGAATCAGAAATTCACTTAGCAACACCAAGTATATTTGGCACTACTAATCTAGTTTCTCCTGTGTTTGCCTTTCCAATGCATTGGGCCTTAGAGATGGGCCGCCCACTTTCTCCCCAGAACAGCTCCCCAATGGGTTCTCAGTCCTAATTACTGCACCAACTCTCCAAGCTCCAGGGCCTGTGGTCACAGAGCAAGTCCCAAGGAGCGGAAGTAAAGTTCTAAGAGGGATCACCATCTCCGCGTGCAGGGATCACTTCCAAGCCCAGTGTCCACAGACAAATCACCTCCCGCGACTCTAAGTGGAGAGTTAATAATCCCTGTGGGGGCAACGGAGGCTCCACATGAAAGTTTCCAAAGCCCTGTTCTGCCCCAGGACTCCGTTCTCTCCTTCCAGAGGCTTCAGGCTTTTGCGGCTGCTGGCAAATCCCAGCCTGCGTAGCGGGGCAAGAGAGACCCAAGGCAAAAATCAGTTTCCCCCAACTCGAAAGGGCCCCGGTTCTCCAGGTGCTGGCACTGGAAATTGCTAGTGTGGAGAAAGGAGAGGGAGGTGTGCAGGATGAAGTTCACGCCGAGGGGGTCAGTGGCTCCGCCTCTCTAGGGTAGGGACAGAAGAAAGCTCTGAACCCAAAGACCTAACATAAGGGGGGGCGTGGAAAGCGAGACAGACTCTAGCGGAAGGCTGTGGAGCAAGACGCAGCGTTCCCAGAGAGGCCGCCCCAGCTCCTGCCGCAGCGCTGGGCGCCCTCCCACGCCTGCTCCCTGGGGACCCCGGGCGCCCCACGCACGCACCCAGCCACCCTCCCTCCCCGGGCTCGCCGCTCCTCCCTCCTGCCTCGCTGGTTGGCCCGGGCGCCGCCGAGCGCGGCGGCGGCAGGAGGAGCCGAGCGCGCCTGCCACGCAAAACCACCAGGCTGGCTGGGCGGCTGGTGCGGTGCGCGATCCCAGGTGGCAGCAGCAACAACGGTGGTGACAGCGGCGACTGCAGCGACCAGCGGTCACCTATCTCCTATACACCCGCATCTCGCCAGCCGCCGAGCAGCCAGCGGTCCCCGGGTCGCCTAGCCCACGAGCTCACGGCCGAGCTCCACGCACAATAGCGGCGACCGCCATGGGGAAACCGGCGAGGAAGGGATGTGAGTGGAAGCGCTTCCTGAAGAATAACTGGCTGCTGCTGTCCACTGTGGCCGCGGTGGTGCTAGGTGAGCGGCGCGGCGGGTGGGAGATACACGCACCCTCACGCGCTCCCTGCGCCCAGGCCGCGTGCGGCAGTGAGGGTGGGCTTGGCACTGGCGCACTCCGTGCAGGGTCCCTCGGCGCCCTCTAGGTCTTAGCCTCGCTCCCCTCCCCCGGCGGGGGCTTTACCCCAAGCGTTCTGATTACTGCACACTAAGAACAAAGCTCCTCAGGGACTCCCATTTAAGTGCTCTTTGAGTTGCTGGTTCCTGCTCTACCCAAAATGATCAAAGGGGCTTGGGGGTGGAAACGGAAGCAAGTAGCTCTCGGTTCTGCTCGTTTGAAAACAGGGTTAGATTTTTTCCTTTGTTAATCCTGCACTGTATCTCCCGCTACCACCGACACCTTTCTCATCCCCCACCCCCAGCCACGCTGCCCTGACAGAGATTGTGGATGAATGACAGTTCTCAGTCGAATTGAAAGAGGCACCTTGGCCTCACCCCTCACCCACAGCCACGCTGCCTGGACAGAGGTTGAGTGTGGATTACAGTTCTCAGTCGAACTGGAAGAGGCACCTTGGCCTCCGGGATGGGCCGGACCCTTACGGGCGGGAGGCTGAGAACGTTGCTGCCACTCACCCTGGGCAGTGCGTGGAAAGGTGCCTTACCACGCGGCAAGCGCCAACTGCCTGCACCCGGGCTCTGAAAAGCTGCCAGATTCATGCCTGAATTCTGGGATGTGCCATTGTGGCCCACGGGAGGTCACGGGGAAGAAAGCTAAAAGAACTCAGCCGCCTCCCCTCCTGCCTTCCTTGCTCTCCACGTTGTTTTTGTATTTAAAATAATGTTTAAGCCATCCTTGCCTGTTTTTAAACAAGGGTGTATTTAAGTGATCCACCCCTCGTAGATCACTGGACCAGGTGGATGTCTGAGCCATTGCTCAGAGGTATGAGTTATTCCTATTTAGATTCTGATTTTTTGCCAAGATTGTGTGTTTTCTAGCTTGGGCCTGGGGATGCATTTCCTTGGGGCTAGGGCCTTATCTGTCTCCTTTTCCTGTGATAGCTCCAAAGTAGGGACTCTTAGCAGGTAAGTCTCCACCTTCCCTTTGGAAACTGCAGAAGTGTCTGCTGAAAAGGCAAGTGGAGACACCTTGTCCCCTCCCAAACTCAGGTACTTTCCTTTCCAGTTGCTGCTTCTAAATCTCAGAATATATGGTGTTACCTCCTTCCCCTCTGAGCCACCCTCTCTCCCTCAGGGCAGAGGAAGGGGAGGGAAATGGCCTTTGGAAGTTAATGGGATTCTTGGGGTCAGACTGGATTCTCAAGAACCTTGTGCAAAGGAAAGTGAGGTTTCTAGTAAATAAGTAACATCCTGGAATAGCCCTAGGAGAGGCTATTTGTAGGTGGAAAGAAGAGAAGTAGAGAAGCAAATCTGGAATATTTCCATATTGGACATTTTAAAGGGAAGGTTTATCCTACTCCACCATATTTAAATCACAGGTACAAAGAACAATTTGATTTCCTTTAGGGCAAAGAGAAGAGATGGACTTGTTTATTTTCCTAGTGATGAGAGTTGAGGATTAATTGTTAAAACTCTTTTTAAAGACTTTGAGAGAGGCTTACACCTGTAATCCCAGCACTTTGGGAGGTTGAGGCATATGGATCACTTGAGGTCAGGAGTTCAAGACCAGCCTGGCCAACATGGTGAAACCCCATCTCTACTAAAAATAAAAAATAAGGCGTGGTGGCACATGCCTGTAATCCCAGTTACTCAGGAGCCTGAGGCAGAAGTATTGCTTGAACCCAGAAGGCAGAGGCTGAAGGGAGCCAAGATTATACAACTGCACTCCAGCCTGGGTGACAGAGCGAGAATCCACCTTCAACCAAAACAAAATAATAAGAGAGAGAGAGAAAAGACTTTTAGAGGGCCAGGCGTGGTGACTCACACCTATAATCCCAACATTTTGGAAGGCCAAGGAGGGAGGACTGCTTGAGCCCAGGAGTTGGAGACCAGCCTGGCCAACGTGGTGAAACTCCATCTCTAAAAAAAAAAATAAAAATAAAAATTAGCGTGGTGGTACACACCTGTAGTCCTAGCTACCCAGGAGGCTAAGGTGGGAGGATCACCTGAGCCCAGGGAGGTCAAGGCTGCAGTGAGCCGTGATCATGATCATGACACTGCACTTCAGCCTGGGTGACAAGAGTGAGACCCTGTCTAAAGGAAAAGAAAAAGATTTTGCAAGGTAAACATTGGCTTGTGTCTCCCTCCTGATTCCCTGTGAAAGTAAAGTAATTTTGCCTTTACAGCATGGGGCTCTCCAGAGACATTCACTTGTTACCCAAATGTTGCCGATTCACTAGAGACTGGTTTGGAAAATATTTTAAGCAATTGTTCTCTGGCTTTTGGAACCTGTTGCATGAATACATCTTCAGGGTCAAGAAATACATGCCCATTTTGCAGACATGACCTTTGGTCTCAGATTGACACTTTCCTCCAATTTTAATGTGTGTGTGCTTGGTTTGAGTACTTTCCTCCAGAAAGGAAAGCCACTAATTAAAAATTCTAAGTGCCCAGCTAAAATCTTCCTGGATATTGCTCCTTCAGATGGCAACAAAGGGCAGACCTGCTTCTGGTCTGAGAAGTCTCAAACTTAGATCCAACACTGCACACCATTAACAGGGGCCCTTTCTTTTCCTGTTTCTTCAGAGTACTGGGCCTGAGTGGAAAATCATACTTCTGTTTGTGTGGCCTGTAAGGGCTGACTTGTTTAACTGGCAGTGAAATTCCAGTGACTTATAACAGTGACACTGAGTCTATTCATAAGCTTTTGCTAGATCATGATAGTTTATTTTATAACTGCCTTAATTGATCCAGGAAAATCACAAGAGTTCTGATGTCACCTCCCTTCTGGACTTTTCAGCATGTGGACCTTAAAGAATTAAAAAACTGTGGCTAGGCGTGGTGGCTCACACCTGTAACCTCAGCACTTTGGGAGGCCAAGGCAGGTGGATCGTGAGGTCAGGATTTCAAGACCAGCCTGGCCAAGATGGTGAAACTCTGTCTCTACTAAAAATACAAAAATTAGCCAGGCATGGTGGTGGGCACCTGTAATCCCAGCTACTCGGGAGGCTGAGGCAAGAGAACTGCTTGAACCCGGGAGGTAGAGATTGCAGTGAGCTGAGATTGCACCATTGCACTCCAGCCTGGGCAACAGGGCAAGACTCCATCTCAAAAAGAAACAAACCTGCGAAATTTATTAACTATCCTGACAAAGCATCATCTTCTGATTATAGCCATTGAAATGTTTGGTCCCTAACCAGGTACAGTGGCTCACACCTGTAATCCCAGCACTTTGAGAAGCTGAGGAGAGAGGAATGAGTGAGTTCATGAGTTTGAGACCAGCCTGATCTCATCTCTACTTCTAAAAATGTAGTTTAAAGAAATAATAATGAAATGAGATGTTTGGTCCCTGCTATATATAATTCAGTAGCCCTAACACTTTAAAATATTTGATTATGGAAATAAGGGACAAAGATTTTTATGAGCCAACTTAAAGCCTCTGATTTTTCTAGATATAGCACATGAGGGAAAATGTAATAAAAGGTCATCTTTATTAGGTGTGGAAGTTCACTCTTTATGGACAAGGAAATGCTAAGAACTAAGCATTTCTCAAATTCTTGTTCACAAGATGAAGGGATTGAATAGATAGTTGACCATCTTTGTTAGTTTCTGTGACACCCTACATGGTCCTGAAAATAATATCTCGGATTTTTACAGGAAAATCCTCTACTAAAATACCACTAGGAACATTTTCATGGCTTTCATTACAATTCTTATAGGCTTATTCTCTGCTTCCATACAATGGCCGAATTAGCACAGAGCCTGGAGTAAAGAATCCTTGGGATTTGAATTCCCTATCAAGCTCTATCGTTTAGGCAAATTGTGTATTCCCTTCAAGCCTCAGTTTCCCCTTCTGGAAAATGGAGATATCAGTCATTACCTCATTTGTTATTAGAGGTGATTAAGATAATGTGAAAATACTCAGTGGTGTGGCTGGAATATATTCAGCACTCAATAGTTGTTATTTTAAGGTAAATCTGAATAATTTGATTATGAGAAAATTAAAATTTTCTTATGAAATAAATTCTCTCATGCTATGTTTCTTTCTCAGTCTTGCTTAGTGTCCAGCCTGTAATTTAGTCTAGGATGATTCAAGTGTTCTGATTACATGCTCTGCCTGAGCTAATACCTGCCTCAGTAGTATTAGTCATTTTTTTAAAGGGGAAGTAGAATAAATCATTTTGTTTTGTGCCCCACACCCTAATCCTCAATTCATTTAAATATAATATTTTAATATATAATTTATATAAATATAATTTAAGTATGTATTTAAATTCTGAAGGAAGGTTTTTTGCTCTAAGTAGGAATTCTGTCCAAGCAGAATTACTGAGTGAAGATTCTGCCAGCCTTCTAATTCAGGCCACTCAATAATGATTACATATTGTATAATGTTAAGGTAATTCTTATATCCTTAGCCTAGTCACAATATAAAACATAATCTTTCCAGACCAGTTATGCTGTTACTTTAGTCATTTGAAAAATCTGTGATTTCAACTTAGAGATATTCAGAAAAAGCAATAGGTATTGGGATTTACATGATGGAGCTGGCAAGCTTATTCCTTTTAAATTGTTTTCTTTGGAGTGCTAAGGAAGCAGTCATGCATAGATTCTGATTCCATTGTCTAAAATCAGAAACAGTTCCTTCACGGTCCTAGTAATACCCTTGCCCAGCCTCATGTCTCCTACCCTGGAGCTCATGTAGCATGCATCTGGCCGTGCCAATTTGAGACGTGGCATAGGCTTTCCCGCTTTGTCTGTGAAGCCCCTGAGGGTAGGGCCCGGGAACCGCTGGTTCCAGGCCCAGTCACGCATCTGCACAGAACCTTGGCTCAGCCGTGCGTAGGAATATCCCTGCAGCAATCAACACTTCAGCTATTCGTTCAACAGATATATATCAGACATCACCCACTGTGCACCAAGGATTGTTCTAGAGCTGGGTCACACAGCATGTCTGAAGGACTTTGTTAACTTCTCTTCCCGGGTCCACAAGGGGTGTGGTTTCAAAGGCAAGAACTTCCCAGTGCAATGCCTCCATCCACCTCCCCATCCAGAAGCCTAGAGTTCTTTGTCAAACTTTCCTGTGTGGTGCGTGGGCTAGGTAGACAGCCCAGGTGAGCTTCCTTTGTTTAGAAAGCCTGCCAAAAGCTCCAAGGGAGGAGGCTTTGATCCCGGGCCAGGCAACCAATCCTATATTAGAGTCAAAGATCAATCACTCCAGAGGAGGTCTGGAAAAGCTCCTCTCACTGAACAAGAACTTAAATGCGGCCCGGGGTTAAATTTCCCCTATTCCCTTACCTATACAGATTTCCCTCTCTGGAATCCCCTCCCCATTCTTGGTTTTGTGAGGCCCAAGGACCTGGGAAAACACATCCCATAGGGGAACAGTGAGCATCTTTGGGATACCCCCACGGCCCTGCTCCTGTCACCCGGTTACATGTCCTCATGGGACTTAATGTTCAAGTAGAGAGAGGTAGACCATAAACAGAACACATAGGTAAGCTACTGTATAAAGTGTGTTAGATGGGAATAGTGTTCTGAAGTAGTTTAGCACAGGGAGTGGGCTGGCAAGGTGGGGGGTTGCAGTTTTAAACAGGGTGACAAGGGAGGCCATACTGAGGAGGTGACAATTAAGACTAAGGAGAGGTGAAGGAACAAGTTGCACAGATATCTGGGGAGCATCCTAGTTTGTCTGAGAAACATCAAGGACTGGAATGAGGGAGGGAGAGAGTAGGAGATGAAGCGGAGGTGAGGCCAGGGGGAGAGCAATAGGGTGGTTCAGGTCCAGGGTACAGGCAAGGGTGGATGGGTGCCTCAGCTGAGCAGCCGGTGGTGGAACAGAATAAAAAACAGCTGCTCGAGGTTAACCTGCAGGACTTGGCTGGATTTGGTCCAAGGGAGAAGGCGTGGGCATCTCTAAGAGCATAGAGAGTCCTGGAAGGGGCACCAACTTGGAAAAGAACATGGCAGGTTCCACTGTGGACATGTTGAGTTCAAGGAACCAGGCGGGTGTTTGGGTAAAGATAGGCAACAAGCAGCTGGCTAAGTGAGTCCAGTGCTCAGGAGACAAATGTGAAGTGAAGTGTTGACTTAAGAGAGCATGTCAGGCACTTGGTTAAGGCTTTGGGAATGAATGAACCTATTCTCAGAGAATAGGGAGAAGAGAAGACCAAAGACAGAGTCCTGGACAACCCCAACATTGGAGCCTGGACAGAGAAGGGGCCCATAGGAGAAACTGGAAGTGGTGTGATAGAAATTAAGAACCGGAACAGTGATGGGTGAGAGACAGGGGCAGGAGTGAGGGGCTCTGGGGATAATGTTCAGCAGGATTGGGATACAAAAGACATGGATGTGACCTTCTGGGCTTTTATCTGGAGGCACTTAGGTGTGAAAGAATTCAGAGAAAGTGGAAGTTACATTTAAAACCCAGAGAGTATTTTCTTTCCTTTCTTTTCTTTAAGAGACATGGTCACGTTTTGTTGCCCAAGCTGGTCTTCAACTCCTGGCTTCAAGCTATCCTCCTGCCTCAGCCTCCCAAAGTGCTAGGATTACAAGTGCGAACCACTGCACCAGTCTTTTTTTTGTTTTGTTTTTTTGGTTTGTTTTTTGTTTTTTAAGGAGACTGGAGTCTGACTGAACCCAAAGAGAAACAATCATTAAAAATAAAAATGCAACGGGACATGGTGACTCATGTCTGTAATCCCAGCACCTTGGGAGGCCAAGGTGAAAGGATTGCTTGAGACTAGGAGTTCAAGACCAGCCTAGGCAACACAGCAGGACCCTGTCTCTGCAAAATAAAAATTATATTAGCCAGGCATGATGGCATGCACCTGTAGCCCCAACTACTCAGGCAGTTGACGTGGGAAGATCACATGCGGCCAGGAGTTCCAGGGTGCAGTGAGTGTGATCACACCACTGTACTCCAGCCGAGGTGATAGAGCAAGACCCTATCTCTAAATAATAAGAATAATAAATGCAGAAGAGAGAGAGAGAGAACAATGAATGATGTTGGGTGGAGTGAGGCCTGGGATAGTAAAAGTGTGAAGTGGGGGACGTGGTTGGGAATTGGCCCTGAACAGAGAACACGACATTATAATCCTGGGATGGAAGGGAGGAGTTAAGGGTGAAGCACTGTATTCCTTTCCTGTGGCTATCGTAACAAATCGCCACAAACTGGGTGGCTTAAAACAACACAGAATTTCTTTTTGAGACTTATGTATCCATTACTCTGTGCCAAGTACTGTTCTAAGTGCTATATACTTACTAATCTATTTAATCTTTCCATCAGGCATATTTTCAGAAAACTGAGGCACAGAGAGTTAAGAAACTTTCCCAAGGCCAAGAGCAGAGCTGGGATTCAAACCCTGGAAGTCTGGCTCCAGAAACTCTGCTTCTAACCACTATCCTCTCCTGTTGCTGTGTGGTGTTTATTATCCTATATTCTGATTTTTCTGCCTCCCTCTCCAACTCATGAACCCTGAGGAAAGGAATTTTGTGTTGCGCTTCTCCGTGCCCACAGTACCTGTCACGTTGCACAGTAGGCTGAATACATTTGTTGAATTGTTGAGCCATTTATGACCCAGAGAGTTAGTAAAAGGTTGTCCTTTTTGTCAAGGGAATAAAAGAGCCTAAAGCTTAGATCAAACTCTATTTCCTTCATAAATTCTCCTCTGCCTGTTTCAGCCCCCTCTGATCTATGTCAGCAACACAGATTAACACTTAATGAGTCTACCTAAATAACAAGCATGTTAATCTTTTCTTTCTCAAAACTAGATTACAGACCCCTTGAGGTCCTTCTTTTTACATTTAATAGGCACTAAAAAATAAAATGAGACCATAAAGAAATGAGACTGACTCTTAAAAACTAATTTAGAAAAATTTTTAAAGTATATCTGATACTTATACTCTCTGGGCTTTTGTTTCTTAATAACAAGAAAGGGATTTAGATTAGCTGGGAGAGCAAAGAAGACTATTCATATGCCTACTACCATTTATAGGTAGTGGACTATCTGGTATGATGTTTGTTGAAAAACAGTTGAATACAAAAGTTCTCAAATTGATTACTGCTGTCTGCTAAGGGCTTAGGATCAGGACCTAGTGGAATGTAGGCTGAGTAACTGTTGACTTGGGTTATAAAATCTCTGAGAGTCCTTCTAGTTTTAAGAACCTTTAGCTCTATGACTGTATAGTCATTCCTCAGTTCATTGCTGGGAGCCAGAGAAACTCTTCTGTAGGGAGCTAAGTGAGGATTAAAGGGCATTACCAGAGGATGAAATGACTTTGACATTGAGTCAACTGTTTTGTTTGAACTGCTGATCAGTGACATAAGGATAATAAATGTAAATTGTATACAGGGCTATTACCATGGTAATATGTTCTATGTCAGTATTAGATTAGAAGCTCTAATATATGTATGTTTTTGAACTTTATATGTCTCTAATTTAAAATATTTGCAAAGTGCAGGATACTCCAAAACACTAAATAAAATAATAGTTTCTTTAAAATGATAGGAATAGCCTAGTTCCTATATACTCAAAACCAGTCATTTCCACAACAATAAATAATCAGTTTGACATAGGGAAAACAAAAAAAGCATAGTTATTCATATAGAATGGGGACTTACGCTTTTAATGAGGAATATAGCTTTATGTTTATATATTTCTGAAAACTGATGAAAACAGATAAGGTTGCTAGTTGATTCATATATATTTAATTTGTATTAATATATTTATTCCATAACATGCCACAGACATGACAATATTAGCAAAATAATGAGCACTACTAATTGGTTTCCATAATATTTTCTAGAAATGTGGGAGTTGATAGTGTAAGTTCATTCAAATATATATATATATATATATATATGTATATATATATATAAAGTATATATGATATTGCTTATACTTTCTTTAAAATACTGAGAGATATGTCTCTCTGTCTCTATATATACATGTATACATACATATACATATAATATTTATGTATTATATACATTATATATGTATATATATTATGTATCTCTATCATCTATCTATCTCACTTATCTCCTTAGTTAAGTACCTTAGAGAAGAGATCTTTCTTCTGGTGTAGCCAAAGTTCTACATATTAAAGAATTATAAAGAGAATTTAAGGTTTGAATGCCTGTGCCTGATGTTTTCATTTTTGCAACCAAATCAGAATCAGATTTGAAGGATCACTGAAAAGATTCTGATTCTTGGTTGTTCTATGAAAGGTATATACAATTCAAGTCTATCAAATTAAAACCCCAAACAAAATGATCTGAACACAAAATTATAAAATGAATCTTGAAAATGATTTTACATATTAGACTCTGCACATGCAGTTGGAATATATAATCTTAATGCCACCTATTGGGAAGACTTTGAATATAAATTGCTAATGGCTGGCAAATGTTGAATATCTTGTTGGATGTTGCTTAATTTAAGATATGGTGTTTGTGATGGCAGATGCCTGTAATCCCAGCTTCTGAGGAGGCTGAGGCAGGAGAATCACTTGAACCTGGAAGGCGGGGGGTGCAGTGAGCTGAGATCACGCCACTGCACTCCAGCCTGGCGACAGAGCAAGACTCTGTCTCAAAAAAAAAAAAAAAGATACAGTTAGTATAGTAAAATTACAAAATAGAAGTTGCCTACAGGTCAAAAATTTGAGTACTGGACAAAAGAAATAAAGGAAGCATCCAGGTATGGTGGCTCATGCCTGTGATCCCAGCACTTGGGGAAGCCGAAGTACGCGGATCACCTGAGGTCAGGAGTTCAAGACCAGCCTGGCTAACATGGTGAAGCCCCATTTCTACTAAAAATACAAAAAATTAGCCAGGTGTGGTGGCATGCACCTATAATCCCAGCTACTTGGGAGGCTGAAGCAGGGGAATTGCTTGAACCTGGGAGGGGGAGGTTGCAGTGAGCTGAGATCACACCATTGCACTCCAGCTTTGGCAATAAGAGCAAAATTCCATCACAAAAAAAAAGAAAAGAAAAGAAAAGAAAAAAGGAAGCTTCAAATGAAGACACACTGCATAGAAAATTTTTGTGTGCAAATTCAGGATGTGGTGGAGCTCAGATGAGTAAAGCCTGGGTTATGTCAGACAAGGCAGAAACAGGTGGGATTAGAATCAGTCATTATAGAGCATGTATGCATGTGAAAAAGAGCCCTTGCTTATATAGAAAGAAAGCTTTCCACATTAATTACTTGTGAGAAATTGTGATTACCTTTAACAGAGCCGAGACAGAAAATAACTATCCTAGAGAGTCCATTATATACTGGCCTGGTGCCAGGGAAGCTGTGTTCGTCTGAGGAACTGCAAATTTCCCATGTCGCCGGAGATCTGGGGTCACATATGCTCTGGCAACTCAAGCACTCTCAAATAAAATGAACTCATTTTAGATAACATTGAGTGGCCCATTTAAATCCCCCATAGCAGTGTCTGTTAAAGTAGTAAGTGTTTTAAATGGCCTTTTCTATTTTGTTGGTTTTGTTTTGTTTTGAGACAGAGCCTCACTCGGTCACCCAGGCTGGAGTGCAGCAGTGTGATTTTGGCTACTGCAACCTCCACCTTCCAGGCTCAAACAATTCTCCTGCCTCAGCCTTCCAAGTAGCTGGGAGTACAGGTGCCTGCCACCACAACTGGCTAGTATTTTCTGTATATTTATTAGAGACAGAGTTTTACCATTTTGGCCGGGAGGGTCTTGAACTCCTGACTGCAAGTAATCTGCCCACCTCAAGTGAGATTACAGGTATGAGCTGCCCCACCCCAGAGATTGATTTAGAAAGAGTTAATCCATTATACTTGCTCAGGGAACAGCCCCAAACTGCAACAAAGAGTGCTCTGTTGTAATTAGTACACTCCACAGTAACACCTCTGTTAATGGAAAGGAAGTGTTTCAGTGACTCACTCTTTGCCCGAAATGTTACTACCTTACTTTGAAAAATATCTGCTGACTGCCTGTTCCATTACCAAAGGTAGAATATTTCCTTTCTAGTAAATAATCCTGTACTTTCTGGGATGGACAGACCGCATCCCAGCTCACAGGTGCTTCACGTTCCTCTCCCAGGCCCAGCCTCAGCTATGTGAGCTCAGGGCAGCGGTCCCCACTCAGCAAAGACGAGGAGGGATACAGTGCCTTGTTCTCTGCCACTAAGCCCTAGAACCAGCCCTGAGAAGACAAGGTGTTCCACCAGTCGCTCTGCACTCAGGCTGAGGTCACCACTCCCAGCCCCTTCTTAGTCTCAGAGTCCCTAACTGTGTCCAAAACAGGACAATTGTCACAGCAGATCTCCACACATCTAGGAAGGCTCTTGATAGTGGCATCAAGTAACTCTGCTTGGTCTGCATATTGAAACAATAGTGGCCTTTGGGACTGGAATCTGGCTTCAGAAACACCCTCAGAGAGGGTCCACATGGCCACACAGTGTGTTTATTCTTACAATCTCCCTGAGACAACTATTTATATGTAACAGTTTCAGATGGTTAAAACTACAGCACTCACTCAACCAAGGGGGAAATCCTTATAGGAAACAGCTTGGGTGAGATTGTACAATTATTTTTCTACCACTGTTCTGTTGCTTAAGAGTTATATAGTTACTTATAATTCAGTAAGGAATTAAGTCAGCAACAAAAAATGCACCATTACCAGAAATGCCTAAACTACAGACAGCCTGACTTCTGAGCCTCTCCACATTACTGGAAAATAAACTGATATTGCTCAATTTCTGTGGGTATCTCAAAGACTTGTTTTCTGAGCCACTTAGCCACTTTGCAGGTTTAAGATTTATCCAAATTAAAAAAAAAAAAAAAAAAAAAAAAAAAAACGATTTACCCAAATTATGGGCCAGGCATAGTGGCTCACACACACAAAGTGCTAATTCTAGCACTTTGGGAGCCCAAGGCAGACAGATTGCTTGAGTCCAGGAATCTGAGACCAGCCTGGGCAACATGGTGACACCTCACCTCTACAAATAATGCAAAAATTAACCAGATGTGGTGGCTCACGCCTATAGTCCCAGCTACTCAGGGGTCTGAGGTGGGAGGATCACTTGAGCCTGGGAGGTTGAGTCTGCAGTGAGCCAAAATAATGCCACAGCAGCACCCTTGCCTGGGTGATAGAATGAGATCCTGTCTCAAAAAAAAGAAAGAAAGAAAAAAGAAAAGATTCCCTAAAGTATGAAACATTGAGAGAGGGTGATATACTTTCTCTTTTGAAAAGTTCTCTCTTGTGGCTAAGTAACCCTAATATCAGTCTTTATTGAGAGTTTACTGTAAGTTTTCTGTACATTTATCTCCCATTTGACCCTCAGCACAATGAGTTAGGGAGTTCCCATTTTACCAGATGAGGAAACTGGAATTTACAAGGCTTAGGTCACGTAGCTGAGCACACAGTCAGAGCAAGGATTAGCACCCAGCACTGTCTGATTCCAAAGCTTAGATTATTAATTATGAACCATTAAGCAAGTCTTCTTCCTTCCTAGCAAACCTAACACAGGCTTCATTCTTGCAAAGTAGCGAAATAAAGCCTATTTTCCTCCTTCTTGCTTCATCCTTTGTCAGTCTTGTTGCTCTTCTTTATCATGTGTGCTTAGTCCTTTCCCCTATGCTTCTCCTACATATATCTTCTGTTTGTGTTCAAATTCTAGTGGAACTTGTCTGGTTGCTTTCCCAGAACTATTGTACATTCATGCCCTAATCCTTTTGCTCAAATGTTTTACTCACTATTATCCTGCCCATCCTTGAAGATGCATCTAATTCCCACTTTTGTCCTGTAGATGTCTCTGACGGTGGCTGGAGATAATCTCCCTTCTCTGCATTCTTAATCCTTGATTTATCAGCATTTGCACCACCATTCCCATGGCTGTTTTGTGGCAGACATCACTAATTGATTACAGAACTTTTCACTACTGAGCTCTGTCATGACCTCAGAATGCTCCAGGCAACCACTGTTAATCAAGCAGAACTGGCACATAAAAGTATTGTTTGTTGCTGGAAAAAATCTATTCATTTGGCAATCAATTAGGAACTGAATTTAAATTGAGCAACTACTGATGTTACTGGTAAGAGAAGCAGCAGAGTCAAAGTCTATTTTGTCCTCTCAGTCCACTGGTGGAAATACATACACAATCACTAACATGATCCTGAGTGTCGTAAATGCTGCCAGAAGGCTGCAGCATGCTATGAGCCTTCAAAGAAGAAAGGTACAACGGGAAAGTTCCTGGAGGAGGCCATAGTTGGAATGGCCTTGAGCAGGTGTGGTAGGATTTCTGGGCTTGAAGATTAGTAAGAGCAAGTCTGCATAAAGGTGATAATATGAGTAAGGAAGACTTATCGTCCCTTAGGTTCAATTTCAGTATTACGTGGAACTATAATTTAATATATGTGTTATTGTGCTTTCACACTTTTTCTTACCTGTTTCCTGAGGACAAGAATGCAATACTACACAGGTCTGTCACATCATAGCGTCTAGCATGGCACTTACTTCACAGGAGGTGCCCCCAAATATTTTTGGCTGATTACAACTTTCTTCATTGAAAAATAAAAAATGTAAATCTCACCGGGCACAGTGGTTCACCCCTGTAATCCCAGCACTTTGGGAGACCAAGGCGGATCACAAGGTCAGGAGCTTGAGACCATCCTGGCTAACACAGTGAAACCTCATCTCTACTAAAAATACAAAAAATTAGCTGGGCGTGGTGGCACGTGCCTGTAGTCCCAGCTACTCAGGAGGCCGAGGCAGGAGAATCACATGAACCCAGGAGGTACAGGTTGCCTTGAGCCAAGATTGTGACATTGTACTCTAGCCTGGGCAACATAACAAGACTCTGTCTCAAAAAAAAAAAAAAAAAAAAAAGTAAATCTTTGATGAGCCAGTCTCATTGATCCCTTAGAAACCCACTCAGTTGTATGAGTTTTTGAGTGAAGACCATGAGGAACTCTTATGCTAGCCTGAGTCATCCCAAACATACTTAACTCCTGGACTGGGGACCCTGAAAGAAGAGCAAGTCTGGTTACTAACAGTTCTGAAGCCATTTTAGTGTGAGCATAGCATAGCCCTGATGCCCCCAGACTGGAGAGAATCTCTGTACCCTAAGGAAGCTCTGACCTTCTCAAGAAACCAGTGCCAGAACCAGTCTGATTTCCAGAGAATTCTCTGGGCTAATAAGAGAAAATGGAATATCCATCTCTTTTTCCTATAATTGCACCATGGCTTGCAGCCAAATCAACCCTGGATGGGTTTTCATCTGTGGTATTTAGCAACTCTTACACCATTTAGTGATTTTATTTCCGGATTTTTCCCCCTCCAAGTATCCTTTCACATCCTTACCCAAATTCTGCTCATTTCTCTCCCTGTCTGGAGATTATGTCTGTGATAAGAAATTAATTAGCCTGTCTGTGTTACCTGTTCCAGGATACTTTGAACAACCGCGTGGGCAAACACTAGATGTGGTCATTAAAGAGTCTGAAAATAAGTTTTTACTTTTTTATTAGCAAAAGTTAATTGTCAACCAGAAGATGTATCAGGCTTGCTCCATTTCTGCTGTTGCTTCTTGAATTTCTTTCTTGCATGTGGTGAATTTTCTGACGTTTCACCAGACTGAAGAGATTCTGAGTTCTATGAAGTGATGGAGATAAAGGTCTTGTTGTCATAAAACAGCAAAGAGCACTGTGATTGGGTTTGAAAGATTTTGGATTGTGTTATAGACAGTGCTCTTACCGGTTTTTAAAAAGTTGACTTTTTCTTCTGTGTAGATTTAAATAATTTCTTTAAAGGCAGTAAGCTTTTGTAGTTAACTAAATGTTACCTTTCACTGTGCAATCTTAAGAGGAAGATTTTCTTATATATATATATACATATATATTTTTTTTTATTATTGTACTTTAGGTTCTGGGGTACATGTGCATATCATGCAGGATTGTTGCATAGGTACATACATGGCAATGTGGTTTGCTGCCTTCATCCCCCCATCACCTATATCTGGCATTTCTCCCCATGTTCCCTCCCCAACCTCCCTACCCCTCACTGTCCCTCCTCTAGTCCTCCCCCAAACAGACCCCAGTGTGTGACGCTCCCCTCCCTGTGTCCATGCGTTCTCATTGTTCAACAACCGCCTACGAGTGAGAACATGAGGTGTTTGATTTTCTGTTTTTGTGTCAGTTTGCTGAGAGCGATGGTTTCCAGATTCATCCATTTCCCTACAAAGGCCATGAACTCATCGTTTTTCATGGCTGCATAGTATTCCATGGTGTATATGTGCCACATTTTCCCTGTCCAGTCTATCATTGATGGGCATTTGAGTTAGTTCCAGGTCTTTGCTATTGTAAACAGTGCTGCAATGAACATACGTGTGCATAGGTCTTTATAACAGAATGTCTTATAATTCTTTGGATATATACCCAGTAATGGGATTGCTTGGTCAAATGGAATTTCTATTTCTAGGTCCTTGAGGAATCGCCACACTATCTTCCACAATGGTTGAACTAATTTACACTCCCACCAACAGTGCAAAAGTGTTCCTATTTCTCCACATCCTCTCCAGCATCTGTTGTCTCCAGATTTTTTAATGATTGCCATTCTAACTGGCGTGAGATGGTATCTCAATGTGGTTTTGATTTGCATTTCTCTGATGACCAGTGATGATGAGCATTTTTTCATATGTTTGTTGGCCTCATATATGTCTTCTTTTGTAGTGTCTGTTCATGTCCTTCACCCACTTTTGAATGCATATGTTTGTTTTTTTCTTGTAAACGTGTTTTAGTTCTTTGTAGATTCTGGATATTAGCCCTTTGTCAGATGGCTAGATTGCAAAAATTTTTTCCCATTCTGTTGGTTGCTGGTTCACTCTAATGATTGTTTCTTTTGCTGTGCAGAAGCTCTGGAGTTTAATTAGATGCCATTTGTCTATTTTGGCTTTTGTTGCCAATGCTTTTGGTGTTTTAGTCATGAAGTCCTTGCCTATGCCTATGTCCTGAATGGTTTTGCCTAGGTTTTCTTCTAGGGTTTTTATGGTGTTAGGTCTTATGTTTAAGTCCTTAATCCATCTGGAGATAATTTTAGTGTAAGGTGTCAGGAAGGGGTCTCATTTCTGTTTTCTGCACATGGCTAGCCAGTTTTCCCAACACCATTTATTAAACAGGGAATCCTTTCCCCATTGCTTTTGTCAGGTTTGTCAAAGATCAGATGGTTGTAGATGTGTAGCATTACCGAGGCCTCTGTTCTGTTCCATTGGTCTATATCTCTGTTTTGGTACCAGTATCATGCTGTTTTGATTACTATAGCCTTGTAGTATAGTTTGAAGTCAGCTAGCATGTTGCCTCCAGCTTTGCTCTTTTTGCTTAGGATTGTCTTGGCTATGTGGGCTCTCTTTTGGTTCCATATGAAGTTTAAGGTGGTTTTTTCCAGTTCTGTGAAGAGGGTCATAGATAGCTTGATAGGGATAGCATTGAATCTATAAATTACTTTGGGCAGTATGGCTATTTTCATAATATCAATTCTTCCTAACCATGAGCATGGAATGTTTTTCCATCTGTGTCCCCTCTTATTTCCTTGAGTAGTGGTTCAAAGTTCTCCTTGAAGAGCTCCTTTACATCCTTTGTTAGTTGTATTCCTAGGTATTTTATTCTCTTTGTAGCAATTGTGAATGTGAGTTTGCTCTTGAGTTTCCTCTCTTTTAGTCTATTATTGGTGTATAGGAATGCTTGTGATTTCTGCACATTGATTTTGTATCACGAGACTTTGCTGAAGTTGCTTATCAGTTTAAGGAGATTTTGGGCTGAGACAATGGGGTCTTCTAAATATACAAACATGTCATCTGCAAACAGAGACAATTTGACTTCCTCCTTTCCTAATTGAATACACTTTATTTCTTTTTCTTGCCTGATTGCTCTGGCTAGAACTTCCAGTACTACATTGACTAGGAGTGGTGAGAGAGGGCATCCTTGTCTGGTGCCAGATTTCAAAGGGAATGCTTCCAGTGTTTGCCCATTCAGTATGATGTTGGCTGTAGGTTTGTCATAAATAGCTTTTATTATTTTGAGATACGTTCCATCAATACCTAGTTTATTGAGAGTCTGTAACATAAAGTGCTGTTGAATTTTGTTGAAGGCCTTCTCTGCATCTATTGAGATAATCATGTGGTTTTGTCTTTGGTTCTGTTTATGTGGTGGATTACATTTAAAGACTTGTGTATGTTGAAGCAGCCTTGTATCCTGGGATGAAGCCTACTTGATTGTGATGGATAAGCTTTCTGATGTGCTGTTGCAATCAGTTTGCCAGTATTTTATTGAAGATTTTTGCATCTATGTTCATCATGGATATTGGCCTGAAGTTTTCTTTTTTTTGTTGAGTCTCTGCTGGAGTTTTGGAAGATTTTCTAAATTAGACATCATCTTTACCTTGAAGAAGAAAATTGTCTGATTCATTGTCTTTTTGTAGCAAGATTTACCAAAACAGGTGGTAAATAATTTTCAACTGTCATGAAATACCTTTGCTAATAAGGAAATTGCCTCTGTTTGGATTATAGGGAGTTTCATGTGTGTGATGTGGGGCTGGGTCTGTGTATTTCCATATATGCATATTTCCTTTTTTTTTTTTTTTTTTTTTTGAGATTGAGCCTCACTGTGTCACCCAGGCTGGAGTGAAGTGGCATGATCTTGGCTCATTGCAACCTCCACCTCCCAGGTTGAAGGGAGGATTCTCCAGCCTCAGCCTCTCGAGTAGCTGGGATTACAGATGCATATCATCATACCTGGCTAATAAAAATTTTTCTGTATTTTAAGTAGAGACAGGTTTTCACCATGTTGGCCAGGCTGGTCTTGAACTCCTGACCTCAGGTGATCCACCTGCCTCAACCTCTCAAAGTGCTGGGATTACAAAGGTGAGCCACTGCACCCGGCCCATATTTCTTTTTTAATGCTGGATAGCAATATAGGGTCTTGTCTTTCACCTTTTAAATTCAGGGAACAGCTTGTCCTGACCACACATATGTTATCAGTGTAATACTTTATAAAGCTTTAGAATTGAGCTCCAGATTCATTAAAAAATAATAAGCATATTAATATATTCAAATAAATAATTTGAGGGTGTTTGTTTCACAATTTAGCATCAATGCTAAGTTGGGCCTTGTAGATTTCCATTGACCCTTCATGTAAAAGATTGTTAGGATGAAGAAGATATTCTTTAATTACTATGAAATTTTTCTTTTTCTTTTTTTTTTTTTTTTATTTTTTTGAGACAGAGTTTCACACTGTTACCCAGGCTGGAGTGCAGCAGTGCGATCTTGGTTCACTTCAACCTCTGCCTCCTGGGTTCAAGCAATTTTCCTGCCTCAGCCTCCTGAGTAGCCGGGATTACAGGTGTGTGCCACCATGCCCAGCTAATTTTTGTGCTTTTATTTATTTTTTATTTTTGGAGATGGAGAGTCTCTCACCCAGACTGGAGTGCAGTGGCACCAACTCAGCTCACTGCAACCTCCGCCTCCCGAGTTCAAGTGATTCTCCTGCCTCAACCTCCCAAGTTGCTGAGATTACAGGTGCCCACCACCATGCTTGGCTAACTTTTATATTTTTTAGTAGAGGATGGGATGTTGCCATTTTGGCCAGGCTGGTCTCGAACTCCTGACCTCAAGTAATCCGCCTGCCTTTGCCAGGCTGGTCTCGAACTCCTGATCTCAAGTAATCCGCCTGCCTTTGCCTCCCAAAGTTCTGTTGACTACAGGTGCCTGACCCTGCTTCTGGCCTAATTTTTTTTTACTTTTAGTAGAGACAGGGTTTCACCATGTTGGCCAGGCTGGTCTAGAACACCTAAACCTTAAGTGATCCATCTGCCTCAGCCTCCCAAAGTGCTGGGATTATAGGCATGAGCCACTGTGCCTGGCCAAATTACTATGAAATTCTATCCTGCAAGTGCTATAGAATAACTTGCATTTTAAAGTACATTTTCACATGTTACATATAATGCTATATGGTTGTGTTTGGAATTTCTGTACAGATGGTTTTTATTACTACATGGAAAAGGCCTGACATATGCTGTTCTATGTGAAGTAAATTGATACAACCTAAGACAAGATCTTGTTGCCAATTCAGAAACTATAAACCTAAAAAGAATGCCTGGGTCTCCTCTGTATCTAATTTAACACCTGCATTGGATATTTGTATTTTCTAATAATCTCCAGCTAGCTTATTTATTTTGAAAAAAAAAAATAGAAATCTACATCTACTTTTGCTTAAGTGGAAATAATTGAGTAATTCTTGGTTGCTTTTTTAACCTCAAGTCAATAACCACAAAAGACTGGACTTACTGCATCTAAGATCTAGAACCCTGAAACTATCTGAATCGGTGCTCATCACTGAGCCCCTGTAGGCTTCCTGAAGCCTGTTCAGGGCCCTGTGTACCAGGGAAAAGGGTTGGCAGATTGCAGTGTGTGGAGTATGCAGCCAGGACTTTTTCCATAGATTCTCTCTCCCCTCTTACAACCTCCTCTCATTTTTCAGGGAACATCTGTTTTCCATGAGGGACATACTAAGGGGGCTGAAGATTCTCACAAACATATAATAAAAGATTCCAAGAGTAAACAAAATCCTCCAGTGTTACTGTGGAAAAATTATAATCACCATGTTTGATTCCTTTTAGTCTTTGGTGGTCATCCTAGATGCATTCACAGTCATTTCTGGACTTTTAATCTAATCCACTATTGTTATTAAATGAGCTGATCTATATGGAGGTACTTTCTGAAATCATAAAGTACCTTATAAATGTTTGTTATTATGTCTTAAATTCTTAAAATATGTCTTAACTCACTTGAAGATAAAAGTAAATGTTTCCGTGGTCCTTCTGGGACTGCGGAAAGTTACAGCTTCACAAAAGTTAGGAGAGAAAAGTAGACAGCAGGCAGGCAGCATAGTTAGGAGTCATGAAGAAGAGCATTCAAAATGACGAGTTTTATAAGCAGAGATAAGGAACACGCTGAAGAAAGTCCTAGAGACCTAGTTACCTAGACTTAGCATTCTGGGTTAAGGGTTTATCCAGGAATTCCAGGCTTGTGGCAGGTCTAGAAAATCCAGGATGATGGGCCACCTTCTTTCTACCAGAGGTCAATCTGATCTTAAGTTGCACCTGACTAAAATTTGCTGGAGGAGAGATGGTTGGATTTTATTTACACACAGGGAGAGGTCTTCCTAAAATTGTGTAGTGAAGGACAAAGGTGTTTACAAGCATGTGAAACTGGTTATTGTAAAGAGGAAGAGATCTGGGAGACATGATATTAGTTAAACTGGAGGGAAAGGTGTGTCCTTCAAGCAGAGGATTCCAGGGCCTCTCCCAACCTTACAATTCTGAGTGAAGGGATAGTGATTCCATCAGTGGCTTGGAGGCCAAATATTTGCCCAGATATGAGGAGAGGAAAGAGTGGAATGTGGCCACGGAATAGACAGAGGGTTTTCACAGAAATTGCAAACAAGTTGATAGGTAGACTCACCCATTATATTAGCAAAGGAATCACTTTAAGAGGAAAAAAGTAGAATAAAGACAGTCAACCACAGGTAGAAAATGCAAGATTTTGATATCCACAAGTCAAGTCACAGATACATATCTTGGAAAATAATCCAGTGGGACTGACAAACCTGTGGAGGAGTGAGAGTCTGGTTGTTCTGAGACTTACAGCTTCACCCACCTGCTGGGCTCTAAGCCAGCTGGATGCTCACTCTAGAGACTAGATTCCTGTGGGCTGGTCCTAACTTTCCCAACTAAGCCCAAAGGCTTCCTAAGACTCCATCCCCAGGAGGCGTTCCCAGGTGGCATCCCCAGGTGAGGAGCTGGGCACTTAACTTCTCATAAGCATCATAGCCATTGCAAAAGGTGAACATCTCACAAGTCAGGAGTTACTGGAGAGGCTGTGTTTATGACACACTTCTGGGTTGGATGGCCCTGAGATAATGTGAATTTATCCACATTCCTGTGGCCCAGTTTTCATGCTCTGCTCATGACATTTTCCCTCAGTGATTTCCTCCTGCCTTTCAAAATTTCATAATTTTGATGAGCAAAGGGTAGAAAACGCAGTGGCTTCCTGGGCCTGTGCATTAAATAGCAATTAAAATGCATTCCTGGTTTGGCTCAATGCAGCAGGTGTCAATCAAACACCTACACAGTGTGTCAAGCTTGCTGCCAGGGGCGGTGGGATATGGGAATGAGCAGACAAATGCTTCTGCCTCAGAAGCTTGAGATAAAAGGGAAGGGGAGCACGAATTAGACCTCTTTGAGGGGGTATTAGAAATACAGATAAAACTGAGTAGGGTCCAGAGGAGAGATTCCTTCCACCTGGTGAGAGAGTCTGGGAAAGGCTTTCTGGAGGAGGTGGCTTTTTAAAGGCATTAAGGGGTGAGTAGGAGTTTGTTAGGCAGAGATAGTGGCAAAGGGCTTTCCACAGAGGGGGATCGGTGTGAACAAGAGTGAAAGCAAAAAAGCAAGAAAGCAAAATAGCATGGAGCATCTTTAAGACCTAGCAAGGAGTTTGCTGTGACTGGATCTGCTGGGATTGGGAGTGAGGACATGCAGGCCTTTATTGGTTAGGGACCTGGCAGGAAGCAGATGGTGCACTCACTCAAAAGGGTTTCACTGAGCAGAATTGAATCAAGGGACTATTTATAGAGTTCTGCAGGATAAAAGGAATCAGCAAGGGATGGTGAGGCACCCAGTGATGAATAACTGGTAAGCTATTAGCTCCTCTAGGCCTGAACAGGCAAGGGAGGGTGATGGGGTTTCTACAGTCCAGTGAGGGCTGAGTTGTGCCAGGGACCAAATGGCAGGGCCTATGTGGCAACAGAGGAACACAGGCAGGGAAGGAGGGATAAAATGAAAAACCCCAACCTCTGTCTCTTTCCACCGTTAAGACCTACAGCTACTGCCTTTCAGTAGCTACTGCCTTTCCACCGTTAAGACCTAGAGCTACTGCCTTTTAGCTCAGCCAAAACCAGAGGCAAGGAACCCTGGATTAGCCTCCCGGCACACAGAGCAGGACAAAGAAAGACAGGGTGAATCTGAGGGCAAATGGAGAGTGACCAGCACAGAGCCATATGGCATGAAGTGCCAGGTGAAAGGTTTTCTCGGGACATCAAGAAGTATTGAAAAGAGACAAAGTCTGGGAATGATGGCAGAGAAATTACTATTATTATTATTTTTGAGATGGAGTCATGGTCTGTCACCCAGGCTGGAGTGCAGGGGGATGATCTCGGCTCACTGCAACCTCTGCCTCCCAGGTTCAAGCAGTTCTCCTGCCTCAGCCTCCCGAGTAGCTGGGATTATAGGCATGTGTCACAACGACTGGCTAATTTTTGCATTTTTAGTAGAGATGGGGTTTCACTGTGTTGTCCAGGCTGGTCTCAAACTCCTGACCTCAAGTAATCCACTTACCTCGGCCCCCCAAAGTGCTGAGTTTACAGGTGTGAGCTACCATGCCTGGCCTATTTTGATGACATCTGGTGATACTGGTGGTTGCTACTTATGGGCATTGTGGGAAATGAGAGGTAAGAATGGCTCCCACATCCCCTAACTAGGTACCAGTGGGACCATATTCTGCTGGTCACACAAGCCTTGCCTGGGCCTCCACATCTAGAGGGCATTGCTTCTGCATCCACCAGCCTTTCTTCCATGCAAGGAGGGCAAGTGTGGTTGGTGTAGAAGGCACCCAGAATACCAGTGATACCTTCTCTGTCTCCCCACTATAATTTAGGACTCTTCTAATTCTAAGTAAAAGAAAATTCAGTTCAAATAGGCTTAATCCAGAAAGGTAGAAGGTGGCGGGTGGGGGTGTGACATAAAAAATTTATGGCTCAGACAACTTAAGAGTCTAGAAACAGTACCTGGCTTCAGGTACAGGGGCTTAATATCATCTAGACCCATTCTCTCTTTACACATAATCTCTTTATACCTGTGTTGTTTTTACTCCCAGGCTTCCCTGGTGGTGAGACAGCTGCCAGCCCAGGTAGAGGTTTCTTTTTCCCAGTTCCACACCCAGCAGGAAAGATAAATCTTCCAATCCCTTAGTTTAAAAAAGACACCTGGGCCTTAGCCTCAGGTTAACTCAGTCCTAACTGAGTCAGAGCTCCATTCCTCAATATGGTCTTGGGATCAAAGGAATATGGCAATCTGATTGGCTAAACCAGAGTCATTCCCTCATCCTACTGTGTTCCCCCAAGCTTCTGGACTAGTTAGGGCTTCAGCTCTGCTGGAAACAAATTGAGAATTAGCGGGTGTGCTGTTCACAGCCGGGACAAGGGATACTGTTCCTTGACAAGAACAACAAGCCTGCCTTTTATCTGTTATGCTCCTGAGCTATTTCCTGAGAGCAATCAATATAACACTCATAAGTTAAATTTTATTGAATTCATAGTTACAAAAGCCAGTGAAGTTGTTTAGTTATTAACCACATGGTTTCAAATGGCCAACATGATGAAGCCCCATCTCTACTAAAAATAGAAAAATTAGCAGGGCATGTAATCCCTGCCACATACATGTAATCCCAGCTACTCGGTAGGCTGAGGCAGGAGGTTTGCTTGAGCCTGGGAGACAGAGGTTGCAGTGAGCCAAGATTGTGCCACTGCATTCCAAAATGGCTGACAGAGTGAGACTCTGTCTCAAAAAAAAAAAAAAAAAAAATTTGATGGAATTTAGACAGAAATCACTTTAAAACCTGAGAGAGGGTGTCATAGTCTGTTCTGGCTGCTATAACATCTCACAGACTAGGTAGCTTATAAAGAACAGAAATTTATTTCTTACAGTTCTGGAGGCCAGGATGTCCAAGTTCAAGGTGCCATTAGATTCCATGTCAGCTGAGGACCCACTTCCTGGCTTATGAATGATGCCTTCTAGCTGTGACCTCACAAGGTGGAAGTGGCAAGGCAGTTCTCTGGGACTCTTTCATAAAGGCACTATTCCCATTCAGGAGGGCTCTGTCCTCATGACCTAATCACCTCCCAAGGGCCCCACCTCCTAACACCATCACATTGATGATTAGGTTTCAACATATGAATTTGAGGGAGGACAAACACATTCATACCATAGAGGAAAGGAGAAAAATTAAGCAAGTTTTGCCTTAAATGCTTAAGAATTCTACACATACACACACAGACAAAATACTTACAGCTTATATGTAATGCTAAAAGTCTGAATGTGCTTTCCTCCTAAGAGCAGGAATAACACAAAGCTATCCATTCTCACCATTTCTATTGAATACCTCACTGGAACCCTGAGCCAGTGCAACAGGGCAAGAAGAAGAAATAAAAGGCATATTGAAAATAAAGAAATAAAACTGTCCCTGTTGACAGACGTCATAATTTTCTACATAGGAAATCCCAATAAATTACAAAATGATTTTTAAGACTAATAAGTGATTTTAGCAGGGTTGCAAGATACAAGGTTAACACACAAAAATCACTTGCTATTTCTATATACTAACAATCTATAATTGAAAATGGAAAGTTACACACACTGTGTATCACAGCTCCAAAAAGTAAAGATTAGGCATGTAGCTAACAAAACATACGTGGAATCTATACTGTGACAATTATAAAACACTGATGATAGAAATCAGTGAATACCTAAATAAATGGAGAGACATGCCTGTTCTTAGACTGGAAGACGCAACATAATAATGATGTCAGTTCTCCCTTAATTGATTTACAGATTGTTTCAATTCTGAGCTAAATGCCAGCAGGGTTTTTTAAAGATATGTCAGAGAAGCTGATTCTAAAATTTACATAGAGGCAGGCGGTGGTGGCTCACACCTGTAATCCCAGCACTTTGGGAGGCTGAGGAGGGCAGATTGCTTGAGCTCAGGAACTGAACACCAGCTTGGGCAAATGGCGAAACGCTATCTCTACAAAAAAAATACAAAAATTAGCCAGGCATGGTGGCATGTGCCTATAGTCTCAGCTATCTGGGAGGCTGAAGTGGGAGGACTGCTTGAGCCTGGGAGATGGAAGCTGCAGTGAGCCACGATCACGCCACTGCACTCAAGCCTGGGCAACCGAATGAGATCCTGTCTCCAAAAAACAAACAAACAAAAATAAAATTCATATGAAAAGACAGAATTAGAATAGCTAAACTAATTTTGAAAAATAAGAAAGAGAAATCATCCTATCTTGTTTCAATATAACCATCAAGATACCAAGTGTAATACTGGTGAAAAGACAGACATATATGGCAAACACCACTATTATTTTTGCACCAACTTAATACAGCAATGAAGCAGAACAAAGATTCCAGAAATAGACCCACAGAAATATACCCAGTTGGTGGTTTTTTTTTCTTTTTCTTCTTTTAATTGAGACAGGGTCCCACTCTCTCTCCCAGGTTGGAGTGCAGCAGCATGATCGTAGCTTATTGCAGCTTCAAACTCCTGGGCTCAAGCAGTCCTGCTGCTTCAGCCTATCAAAATGCTGAGATTACAGGCATGAGCCACTGTACCTGGCCCTCCAATTGATTTTTGACAATGGTACAAAAGCTATTCAAAGAAAAAATTGATGAGTTAGACTTTAAAAAACAGAAACTCTTTCTCTATAAAGACACTTAAGAGAATGAACAAACAAGCTACAGACTGGGAGAAAAGAATTGTGGATCACATATCCAGCATGTGTAAACTTGTATCCAGAATATATAAACTAAAAATACAAAATTAGCCTGGCGTGATGGCACATGCCTGTAATCACAGCTACTTGGGAAGCTGAGGCATGAGAATTGCTTGAACCCAGAAGGCAAAGGTTGCAGTGAGCTGATATCATGCTGTTGCACTCCAGCCTGGGCAACAAAAGCAAAACTCCATCTCAAAAAAAAAAAAAAAAAAGGCAAAAACCTGAACAGAAACTTCACCAAAGAGGGTAAACTGATGGCAAATAAATACATGAAAAGATGTTCAGCACTTTTAGCCATTAGAGAAAAGTAAATTAAAACCACAAGAAAATGACAGTAAATACCTATCAGTGTGGCTAAAAAAAAAAAAAAAAAAAAAGCCACCACCACCACCACCAAGTGCTGATGAGGATGTGGAGCAACTGGTACTATTAAACATTGCTGATGGGAATGTAAAATGGTATAGCCACTCTGAAAAACAGTTTGGCACTTTCTTACGACCTTAAATATAGCTTTATGATATAACCCAGCAGTCCCACTCCTACATACAGGTCCTAGAGAGAAGAAAACATGTTCACACAAAAGCCTGTACATGAATGTTATAGCAGCACTAGGCATAATCAATCAAAACAGGAAACAACCCAAATATTCTTCAATAAGTAAATAAACCAACTACAGTTTATCCATAAAATTTGATCCATTCAGCAAGAGAAAGGAACATACCAACGACATGCACAAAACTCAGATGAATCTGAGAGGCATTATACTCAGTGAAAGAAACCAGTCTCAAAACTTACATAGACTCCATCTGCATGAAAGTCTCAGAAAGACAAAACCATAGTGATGGAAAACAGATTAGTGGTTGCTAGAGGTTAGGAGAGGAGAAAGGGTGTGGCTACAAAGATAAAGCATGAGAGAGCTCTTTGGTGTGATGGAGTTCTATATTCTAATTTTGATGGTGGTTATAAGAATTTTAACATGTTAACCATAGAACTGTACACTAAAAAAGTCAATTTTATTATATGATCAACACATGTACACACACATACATACATCTCCTTAAGTCAGTTGGTAGATACGTGTCCAGCATTTGCAATGGGGGGGGGTCTGTGTTTAACAGTGTGGAATTCCTGTTTTCTAGTGAGTTCTCATCCCTGCAAAGAGCAAAACCTTGAGTGCTTGATGCTGCCCTAATTCCCACTGAGGATATGTGACCTAATTGTTTTGGGTATTGTTGGGCATGGAAGGTTCACTGCCTTCTTAAGATAACATCCACAGGTCCAACCAGAGCCTCCCTGGTTGTCTGGCTTGAGGACACACATGTCACATGGGTCATGGAGGAGGTTGGGAAGGCTTTCCAAATATGCTTGAGCTGAGTTTTGAAGTCACTGAAATGGTAATTAGATAAATGAGAGAGCAGAGGGAGCAATAAATAAAGACTCAAAGACGTGAACACAGGGCAGAACTGATACAGTGGGCATGGTTGGGGCTGTGGCTGGGACTAGGGTGGGTCATGGAGTTCACGTGCCACGCTGTGTTAGGGAACCACTGAAGGGGCTTTAAGCTGGAGAGCGACTCTGCCAGATTTGCGTCCTGGAAAGATAGCTGTGACTTAGAATGCAGAATGAAATCGGCAGAGACGATTGGATGCAGAAAGAGTTTTAGGGAGTTGATGAAGTAGCCTTGGTGAGAACTGCAGCAGACCTGAACCAAGGCAGTGTCCGTGAGGGTAGAAGGGAAAGAGATGAATTAGAGTCATCTGGCCAGTAAAATCAGCAGAACTTGGAATGTGGCATGCAACACAGAGTCAGTTGGAATGTTCCCAAACTGCTTCAATGTATCTGCTTTATCAGTTATTTGCTGTGGGGGTCTCACACAAGATATTTCATTTGCTTGTGCCTCAGCTTCTCACCTGAAAATGAAGCTACTTCATAGAGTTGTTGAGAAGATCAGAGTTAATTATGCTTAGCCCAGGGTCTGGTACATGGTAAGCTCTCCAATATCTATTTCTTGATAACAAATCACCCCCAGATTTAGTGGCTTAAAATAACAATGACCATATCATTATTGCTCACAGTTCTGAGGACTGACTGGGCTTAGCTAGACAATTCTCACTCAGGGTCTTTTTATGTGATTGCAGGGAGCTGGTGGCTGGGGCTGGGATCATCTAAAGGCTTGTCTTCTGCCTGGGCTGCCAAGATTCAAGCAGATGGGGTTCCTGTATCCTTCTCTCTCTGACTCTCTCTCTCTCTCCCCTCACCCCCAATACCGTTCCTCTTGCTCTGGTTTTCCCATGTTGTCTCTCCAACATAGCAGCTTCAAGGTAGCTGGACTTCTTACATGATGCTTCAGGACTTCTTACATGATGCTTTAGGGCTTCAAAGTGAGTGTCCCAAGAAAACTCATCAGATGCTGGCTTCTTCTAACCTATCTTTGGACTCCACACAGCCTCATTATTGCTGCATTTTGTCTATCAAGATGATCACGAAAGCCAACACAGGTTCAAGAGACAGGGACAGAGCCTCCATTTTCTGATGGAAGGAGTTATCAAATATTCTATAGTCCTATTTTTAAACCAGCAGGGGGCCCAGGATGAAAAGTCTGAGATTTTCTTAAGGGAGGATAGATAAGTTTATTCTTCCCTTGTTGGGTCCCATATGCAGGTATCCAGGTAGATTCCTGGCAGATAATTGTATATTGAGTTTGTCACTTGGGAAACAGAATAAGGCAAAGATATAGATGGAAATGGAAGCTATAGGAGCAGATGGAATCCCTATGGGAGAGTGTGCTGCCCTAGAAGAGGGTGGAAGACAAAACCATTGGTGAACATCAACATCGGTGTGGAGCACAGTGTCAAAGGAGGGAGAGATAAGAGCTTTCCCAGTCTGGATGAGTTCCTCTAGATGTCCATCTGGTTTCACTCCTAGAGTACTGTAGTCTGAGACTTCTTTCTCTGGGATTCAGGATTCGCTTGGTAAAAGAGTCATCTTTCCAGCAGGACTGGACCATTGCTTGCCCAGATCAAGGGTCTTCTCCCACCTCTCTCAGCTGGCTGCTGAGTCAGGACTTCCTACATTCCTCCCAAGGCCACGGTCTGTTATGGAGCCTTCTGTCCTGTGTGTTTCCAGTGTGGGACAAGGCACTAGCTCCTCTACACTTATTTCAGTCAGTTGTGTCCCCTGGAGTAAAAGAGTCTTTGAACAAGTTGTTAGGAAAGTTCCTCCTCTTCAACCACTTCAAAATGTCCTTTTGAATTCAAGCCATGTCCAAGTAATTAGTCTTCAGTTCCAGATCCTATTAGAGAGCCACATTGGTACAGAAGCTTCCCTGGTTCCTCTTTTGTGAGTTGTCATAAGGAAAGAAGAAGTGACCTGCAATCTATGAAATAGCCAGGTTCTAAAACAGATTTGTCTGACTTCAGAGCTCAGCTCTTCACCCTAGGCATCCCTCCAAGAGACACCAGCATGAACTTACCCAGAATGGGCCTGAACATTTGAACAACAGAACACAATACACCCCAGCTGGCTCCTGTCAGGTTGCACCCTACTGTGCTGGGTTTAGTTTGAGCAAACAGTTGAAATAAAACAGGGCTGGCTGTGGGGATGTGGCAGAGCCAGAACGGCTTCTCTTGATCTTTTCTTCTCTCTGGGAAACAAGATGAATTAACAAACTGATTCGTACTCCCTTTTACCCAAAGTCTGAAATAAACCACCCTTATCATCTCACCAAACCTTTGCCCAACCCAAATCATGGGTCTGGAATTCTTACTCTTCTCCTGCCTTCAATCTATCCCACTCCTGATGCTCCTTCTCATCTTGCAATTCTATGGGCTTTACTTTCCTGCCTATAAACAGCACCCAACTGCCTAATATCCCTATGCCAATCCATTCTACACAATTTATTTTTTCCCAGATGGAGTCTTGCTCTGTCGCCCAGAGCTGGAGTACAATGGTGTGATCTCAGTTCACTGCACCTCCACATCCCAGGTTCAAGCAATTCTCCTGCCTCAGCCTCCCAAGTAGCTAGGATTACAGGCACATGCCACCATGCCTGGCTAATTTTTGTATTTTTAGTAGAGAAAGGGTTTCACCACTTTGGCCAGGCTGGTCTAGAACTCCTGACCTCATGATCCACGTGCCTCAGCCTCCTAAAGTGCTGGGATTACAGGCATGAGCCACTGCGCACAGCCCATTCTGCACATACCAGGCTTATCTCCAATCTAGGCTGGCCCTTATATAAACATGTTCAATGGCTATTCATTATTTTTAATATCTAATCTTTGTATATTACTTTATAGTTTAACACACAGTTTATCTCATTTAATCCTCACAATGAACCCGTTATATGGAAGGGAACTTAGGGTCAGAGAAATAGCAATTCTTCTCCCTGGCATTCAAGGCCTTTCATGGTGTGCCCCCAGTGATTTTCTAGTGCTTGTTCTCTAAACCACTCCTCAAGCACTAGCCAAACTACTGACTGAGCATACTCTTATCACCTCTTTATGGAAGAAACAGAACTTTGGTGTCCATTAGAACTGGATATTGAGGCTGGCCATGTGACATTGGACAAGTTTCCTAACCTGTCTCACATTAGTGTCTTTATCTGTAAATAACAGGCTTGTTAGATGATTAAATAATATATTATAAAGGTGTTTGGGCCATAGACACTTGACACGTTAGTTTCTTCTTCCCCTGCCCCTCTGTCTTTAGGTGTTCTCTCCACTCTCCACCCTCCTCAATAGTCCCCACCTGGTGAATTCCATCTTACTCTCACATCTAAGGTTCATCTAAAATTCTTCCTTTCTTAATCCCACCTAATGGGAATTTCAAGGGTAGCTCTGAACTACAACTTTGGGGTGGCCGTTCCTGCAGACCAGCTTGTTCTATTGTCTTCCGTTTTGTCCTGCTTACTAGAATATGATTTCCAAGTGGCAGAAGCAGAGTCCTCTCTTTGACCTCACAACATACCACCACCTATGGTGCTGGCACAAAGAAGTCACCCAGAACACATTTGTAAGATTGACTCAAGACCACGGGAGGCTTTGTGTGTTCCTCGTGCTCATTTCCTGATTGCTGTGATATTTGCTTTCAGGTGAACACTGGTCACCTTCCCTCTTCTTTTATTGTGTACCAGAATGAAAGACAACAGCCAAGAGGAAGTTGGCTTGCAGAGGTATTTGGGGTGAGCTCACAGAATTTAACAATTGTTTTTAAGCTTTTGGAAAGATTTTAAAAATTGGGTGGTCTGACACAAAGACCTAGATTTTTAGTTTCTCTTTAAAAATTTAGAAGACATGGGTACCCTGGACCCTCACTTTCATGTGACAGGGCTTGGGCAGAGACATCAGGACCACCACAGACACACAGGCCTGCTTCCCTCACTTCTGCCCTGACCCCTGTAGCCTTGGACGTTTTCAGTCTTTGATGTCCACTGCAAATTGTTGAAATGTATTTCAACTCTATCTTTAAGAATGAAGTTGTGGCCGAGCACGGTGGCTCACACCTGTAATCCCAGCACTTTGGGAGGCCGAGGTGGGTGGATCCCTTGAGGTCAGGAGTTTAAGACCAGCCTGGCCAACATGGCGAAACTCTGTCTCTACTAAACATACAAAAAAGAGTCAGCCAAGCGTGGTGGCCGGTGCCTGTAATCCCAGCTACTCAGGAAGCTGAGGCAGGAGAATCGCTGAACCCAGGAGGCAGAGGTTGCACTGAGCCAAGATTAGACCACTGCACTCCAGCCTGGGTGACAGAGCAATACTCTGTATCAAAAAAAAATGAATTAAGTTGTTACTTTTTTTTTATTTTAGGACAGATGACCATGGAGATATTATTTCCTTCAGTGGTGAAAAGGTTCTACTGCATGTTTTGTTTTTGTTTTTGTTTTTTTGAGACAGGATCTCGCTGTCGCCCAGGCTGGAGTGCAGTGGCATGATCTCAGCTCACTGAAGCCTCAACAGCCTGGGCTCAAGCGATCTTCCCACTTCAGCTTCCTGAATAATTGGGATTATACACTTGAGCCACTGCACCCAGCCTGCAGCATGGTTTTTAAATATCTTTGTGCTCTCCCTCTGCAGACATCTTTCATTTGTTTAGAATCTGTGGTGATGGAAGCCTCATGCCTTATTCCAACTCCGGCTGCCTGTCAATGCGGTATCTGTAGCTTCTTTCAGATGGAGAAGCCATCAGTCCCATTCAGTCCATCAGAGTAGAGTGAAAAATATCAGGTCACTCTGCTGCCTCTACCACCTATCAGCACTGATGGCTCCACTCCCCAAGGGGAGAGGCAGAAGTGACAGGGAAGGAAGAATGAAAGAAGAAGAGAATTTTCTCACTTTATGATTTATTGCATTTAATACTCACCCTGAGTCTGAGTCAGGCATCATTCCTTCCTGACTTATGGCAAAATTAAGGCACATAGAGGCTGTCATTTATGCTCTGTCCCAAAACTAATGGTACAGAGAAAATAAATGATGAATGATTTGGGCCCAGTTGTGTCTAACCATGTCATGTTTTTCCACCAGTCTATCTGCCTTAGGGCTCTCCAACTCCTTTCAGCCATATTTATAAGACTGGTGTTTGCAGACCTGCTTATAAACTAATAAGTCCTGCAAACTAGCAGGACTGTTTATTAGACAGCTACAAACTGAGCTGAAATAAAACTTTGGTTTCTGTTTGCTTTAAAGAGAAGTTTCTGTTCAATCCTCCACTGGGAGTGTGTCTTTAGGCCTCTAAATTTTATACCATAAATACCTGTATAATTTGAGTGGTCTTCAATGTAATGGGAAAAAATAAGAATAATAAATACATTCTAAAATAAGAATAATGCATGACATTGGTTTCGATCACACAGTGTTTCCTATGTACATTTTCTCCTTTGGTTCTCCCAACATTTTCAAGATACCCTCACTGAAGTTTTTAGATAAAGCAATCAAAAAGCAAGAGGATTAAATGACATAGCTAAATATATATATGGTGGAAATAGAAGTGGAATGCAGATTCTTGACTCCTCTTTGCATTATCTGATCCTGCTTGGTTTTTACTTACACCAGGCCATAAGTTAGTTTTGAAAGCTTTCTCGTTCTACTTGTGCTGTTATTATTATCTGTTGTTATTATTCAATCATAGACATTTATTGAGCCTTCCTGCAGGCCAAGGGCAAGGCTAAGTGCTATGAATTCATTATTTCACTTAATGCTCACAGCAGCCATATGACAGGTGCTCTTCTTATTTCTCTTTAACTGATGAGGATATAGAGGCTTAGAGGGATTCAGTAACTTATATAAGATCGTACTGCTGGTTACTGGTAGAACATACCCAACTCCAGATCTAGGTGACTCATGGAAATTTCTGCTATGTCTTACATCTTCACCTCGATTATAAACCGCATGGGGACCAGGACCACATCTTCCACAGAGCTTAGCAAATGGTTGTATGCACAGGTATGCAAGTCATTGATTAATGATAGCTGATTTTTTTCTAGGCCATTAGTTTTTATTTTACTTTTCCTGCAGGGATTTTCAGATCACACTGTTCTCAAAATAATCCTGGTTTTCTGTTGTCTGTTTTGATTTATCTTTAGACACTGTAACTGAAAATTAAGCTCTTAAGCATCTCCTTTACAGGCTATGTTCCACAATCTGCAATCACAGCTTTTCTTTAAATTGATCATCTTCTTTTGAGCTGTTAATAAACATGTCTGGCTTCATTTAGGTTTTCAAATTGTTATTTCCAGATGGTGAGACTTTCAGATCTGATAAGCTCACACACACCCTGCCAAGTGGAAGTTTGAGCAAAATGTCACATCTTGGCAATCTTTGTGCTATTAGTATGATGATTAAAGGGGAAAAAAAAAGTTTCACTGTGATATCATCAGCTTTCCCACATCATAAAAAAGCCATCAAATTACCAATCAAAATTAAATGAATCACATTTAATATTATTATTCTACACTTTTCTTTTTTTCCCGTTTTAAAAATCAGTTTGGTTCATCTGCTTTCTGCTTCTAGATTTGCCTGTTCTGGACATTTCATATAAATGGAATCATACAATACATGGCCTATTGTGACTGAATTCTTTTACTTGGTATAGTGTTTTCAAGGTTCATCTATACCATAGCATGCAGCAGTGCTTCATTCCTTTTTATGACTGAATAATATTCCATTGGATAGAGATACAATATTTTGTTTATCCAATAATAAGTTGGGGATTTAGATTGTTTTCACTTTTGGCTATTATGAATAATGTTGTTCTGAACATTTCTTGTGCAGTTTTTGTGTAAGGACATGTTTTCAATTCCAGAGGGCATATACCTAGGCATGGAATTGCTGGATCATATGGTAACTCTGTGTTTAATTTTTGAGAAACTGCCAGTCTTCCACAGAGGGTGCACCATTTTACATTCTCACCAAAAAGGCAAAAGGATTCCAATTTCTCCACATCTCCACCAACATATATCATTTTCTCTTTTTTGTGTTTTTTTAAAATACCCATTCTAATGAGTATAACGTGACATCTTTTGTGGTTTTGATTTATATTTCCATAATGACTAATAAATGTTGGACATCTTTTTATATGCTTATTGTTCATTTGTATATCTTCCTTGGAGAAATGTCTATTTAAATCCTTTGTCTATTTTTTAAAATTTGGTTGTCTTTTTATTGTTGATTTGTCAGAATTCTTTATGCATTCTAGACCCTTATTAGATATATAATTTGCACATTTCTCTTTTTTAAATAAATTGCAAAGCAACATTTTTCAAGACAGTTAACTTTCTGCCACATTGTAAAACTTGGTTGTCTCTACCAGGTCCTACCTCCTACTTACTCGTAAGTATTTGGAAGCTTATCAGGATTTATGCTCAAAAATGGAGTTTGGGGTGAGAAGGAAGCACTTTGTTTGGAGAGGGTGTTACTGTTGAGGCCATGCATTAATCCTCTCCGCCATCTCAAGGAAAGCTGTGGTTACATCTGGTATAGTAGAAAATGCCTTGGTGGCTAAAGATACATGTCATGGAAGAAGCGTGTGGGTTTATCACATTTTTATCCATGGCAGAATGGAGACCTTGTTTTTGCTTCAGAATTGGTCTTAAAGAAGAATTCTGGGGCAGACGAACCCCCACCATCATCCAGGAAGAATATTTGCAGCGCATTTCTTCTCATCATGATCAGTTTGCTGTTTGAGATGGTATGGTTAGAAGCTTTATAATGGCTGGCTAGTGTCATTTTCCCTCATTTAGGCTCAACTGTGACTTTATACCCACATACTTTATGGAAGTCCTGGAGCCCCACACTGAGGCAGCAGAGGGAAGGAGGAAGTGCAGTTTAAGGTGGCAACTAAGTGGGAGAGAAAGTCAGCAAAGACAGTTATTTATTCAGGACCTTTACAAAGGGTGCGGCCCTACTTGTTTGCATGATGGTTGAACCAAACGTTAGTGTCCAGTTGCTTGAGGCTTGCAGCAGCACCTTTATGCTCTTCAAAGTGAGTGCTGCTATTGGTGGCAAGCTCTTATGGATGCCCTTGCTAGGCTCATTTCCTTCTTTGCTATTCTAAGCACAGTCCTAATGAATCTGAATCTGTCTTTTAACAAGACCCCAAGGTGATGCATGGCACATCAGAGTATAAGAAGCTTAAATTTGGCCGGGCACGGTGGCTCACGCCTATAATCCCAGTACTTTGGGAGGCCGAGGCGGGTGGATCACGAGGTCGAGAGATCGAGACCATCCTGGTCAACATGGTGAAACCCTGTCTCTACTAAAAATACAAAAAATCAGCTGGGCATGGTGGCGCATGCCTGTAATCCCAGCTACTCAGGAGGCTGAGGCAGGAGAATTGCCTGAACCCAGGAGGTGGAGGTTGCGGTGAGCCAAGATCGCGCCATTGCACTCCAGCCTGGGTAACAAGAGTGAAACTCCATCTCAAAAAAAAAAAGAAGAAGCTTAAATTTACATTATATTCTCTCTATCCCTGCACATCTCACATGGTTATTCAGTCTAATATCTGTTTGAGTCAGTCTTCCTCTTTCTTCTCAAGTCTTCCATGGATTTCACCTGGTTTACTCTTGATGCCATCCTTATTAGTCCGTTCTCACACTGCTATAAAGAAATACCCGTGACTGGGTAATTTATAAAGGCAAGAGGTTTAATTGACTCATAGTTCTGCATGGCTGGGGAGGCCTCAGGAAACTTACAATCATGGCAAAAGGGGAAGCAGGCACCTTTTTCGCAAGGCAGCAGGAGACAGTGTGAGCGTGTAAAGGAGGAACTTTCATACCCTCATAAAACCATCAGATCTCGTGACAACTCATTCCAACTCCATGATCCAATCACCTCCCACCAGGTCCCTCTCTTGACACATGGGGATTACAATGCAAGATGAGATTTGAGTGGGAACACAGCCAGACCCTATCACCATCCTAGTACTAGCTGCATCTTCCTTTCATTACTGGACGAAGAAAAACAATCTCTTGATCAACTAGTATTTCCCTGAAGCACTTATAAACAATTCCATAGAAATCCTGAGATAGGTACCTATTTGTGTTTATGCTCGAGCCTTCCCCAGCCCTCCCCCTTCCTTCTCCTCACCCTCCCTGTCTTCTCACAGCTCAATACTTCCACCTTCCATTGTTCAGTATCTCACTCTGACTCCTGCCTGTGCTGAGTTGCATCTATAATTAGCCCTCTTAGATGGTCTTACATCATCCATTTTTATATCTTGATTCCCACCCCGGACCTAAAACAAGTCCTTGGACATAGTAAATATTAGCAGAATTTAATTAAGTTATTGAGTCACACTGGAAATTATTTCAGAAGATACCAAATGCCTTTTCCTCCTTTTTTCTTTTTTTTCAAATGCCATTTGTTCTAGTACCACTAAGACCCTGAGACCTTTATTTTGGTGATATCAAGTGGTATAAACATTAACAAACATTATATTATATTCATTTCATGAATCCTTTATATATCATAATTTTAATTCTGAAGTTTTTAATTTATAGAACAAAAGTAAATATTTCTCTACCAAAATAAATATGACTGAGGGAAGAATTTTATAAATTTGGTCATACCAAATATATTTAACATCGATTTCTCTTCTCAACTTCTGACTCTGCTGCTCTTTATCTCTGTAACCATGACTTATCTGTCAGAGCTAAAACTCTTTTGAACATTTCATGAGAAAATCTATAAAGAGTATATAGCCTGTAATAATAGCTAACATTTAATAGCTGTGCTTACAGTGTGAGCCAGGTATTTTTTATTCTAAGTACTTTACATATACTCTCATTTTAAAACCTCCTAATGACTCTATGAGGTTGACATTTTGTTATTCCCATTGTTATAGATGAGGAAACAGAGGCACGGGCTAGAGGGTAAGTATTTTGTCCAAGATAACAGAGCTAATTAAGTGGTGAGGCCAAGATTTGAACACAGTCTCTCCTCAGAGAGTCTGAAGGGTTGCTGCTGAATTCCTTTCTTCAAAAATGCCTCATGTGATTTAACATGCCTTATTTCACTATGTACATTAAAGGCCCTTTGTTCATACATTAATCTATATTTCCCTATTGGCCAATACATTGTATAAATTAGGTGATCTGTAAATGATTGTTGGATGATTTATTCTACATGCTTACATGGGAGTACTTTGAAAAGCAATGATTGCATTAATATAATGAGTGCTTGATGTAGCAATATCGTTCCTATATATTGTGGAACTCTCAATTTTAATATTTACTGACTCCATTATCCATCTTAAAATGAGCATATTGGAAAGGGTAAGGAATAAATAATTGATTAGGGACTTTAATTACATTTGCAAAAATCTCTCTACCTTTGCCAAAGAACTAAATCTAATCACAAATATGAAATCCCATGATATCTACACTTAAAGGAAGGGGAACACGCAGGGTATGTTTGCCAAGACGTAGGAATCTTGAGTACTGTCTCAGAACTGACTACCACATCTACTGTAGATCCCTTCCCACAACCAAACCACAGGAGTAAAAACCTCATGCAACACTGGCATTAACTTTATTTCTTAATTGTGATTTTGTTAGAATTCTATTCAGTGTACAGAATCTGAATTATTGATTCTTTGAAAGAGTATTCTTTTGAAATGTTTCAATGAAAAGTAAAAAACCATAAAACATGTCTACACCCACCATACAGACTGAACAAATCCTCCACGGATCTTTTTTTTTTTTTCAAAGAAATCATTATGGTTGAGAGTTCATTGTATCCTCCCCAATTCCATCCACTCTTTCCCTCCTCAGAGATAATCACTAATTTGAGCCTACTTTTAGTCCATGCCTTTATAAATCTACTACACGTTTCTATCCATCAAAAGGTCTTATGCTGTTTGTGCCTGAAAATTTAACTCACACGGTATCAGCCTGGATGTACTTTCTTGCAACTTGCTTTGTATTTCTGAAATTGTTTTCTTTGTGTTTTCAGATATATTAATACTACTACAAGTAGATCCAGTTCGTTCAAAGTGCTTGCCTATTTGGTTGCTAGAAAAAGTCAGCAATATTCAGCAAAATTGACAAGGATTGGAATATTTAATGGTTGGCTGATAGTCAAGAGGCAAGTCTATCTAAACAGCCAAAGTAGTATTACTCAGTGTTTTTAAAAGATGAAGATGTTTAATGTGGGGGAAATGCTTATGACGTAATATTAAATGAAAAGTACTTTTAAAAAAAATCATAAGCTACAACATAGATGTACCTTGAAAACATGCTAAGTGAAAGAAGCCAGATATAAATGACTGCATCTTATATGATCACATTTATATGAAATGCCAGATTTGGCAAATCCATAGAGAGAGAAAAGTAGATTAGTGGTTACCAGGAGCCCTTGGGGGTAAGGGGAAGTGGAAATGACTAACAGGTATGGAATTTTTGGGGGGTGATAGAAATACTGGAACTAGACATTGGTGGCAGTTGTACAACATTGTATGTTAAAAACCATGGAATTATATACTTTAAAATGATAAATTTTATGTTCAATGAATTTGATCTCAATAAAAGCATACAAAAAACTATATATATAGCTAATAAAAATTATGAGATATTTCAGAATACAGATTTTAAATAATGTTTAAAATTATAAGAGACAATATACAAGAGATAATTCACTTGAAATGTTTAGTACAAGGCCTGACATATAGTATGTGTTCACTATATCTAAGACAGGTCTCAGTTAATTTAGGAAGTTTATTTTGCCTCAGGAGGTCCTGAGGACATGTGCCCAAGGTGGTCAGGGCACAGCTGGGCTTTAAACATTTGAGGGAGATATGAGACATCAGTGTATGTAAGATTTACATTAGTTCAGCCCAGAAAAGGTGGGACAACTTGAGGCAGGGAGGGAGCTTACAGGTCACAGTTAGGTAGGAGACAAATGGTTGCATTCTTTTGAGATTCTGATTAGCCTTTCCAAAGGAGGCAATCAGATATTGCAATAATCAGAGATATGCTATTATCTCTGTGAGCAGAGGGATGACTTTGAATAAAATGAGAGGCAGGTTTGCCCTCAGCAGTTGCCAGCTTGACTTTTCCCTTTAGCTTAGTGATTTTGGGGCGCCAAGATTTATTTTCCTTTCACAGCTGCAATAGTATAAGGAAAAGTAGAAACAATTCAACCTTGCATATATTAGAGTTGGCGTGTTTGTGGATGAGTTTTTGCACTTATTTTTATTTCAGGTAGAGCTGTGACAATATATTGCCAGTATAGTAAATACTTTATTTAAAGGATTTGAAAACAAAAAATAAAAGCTTTACAGACTCTGGCATCTGTGTTTTGAGCCAGAATTCCTGTGAAGAGCCTGTATTGGTGGAGCTAGTCAGCTCTTTAGGAATGCAAAAAGAGATGAGAAGGAGGTACAGATATTACAGCATAAGGACAGGATGGAGAAACTATCTTTCTGTTTATCCACCGAATGCATGTAGTCATTTGTCAATAAGTGTTCATTATATACTTATTAACTCATATCAATGTTCATCTTCGATTAGCTCCCAAAGGGCAAAAAGGCACATAATTAATTTGCTTAATGTAGTGCCTAGCATGATGAGATGGCTGTTTCAGCAGTAATTAAAAATATCTTTTCCTTTGCCAGTAATTCTTATTTAATCAAGTCACAATTAATTTTTGTACCAGAGAACTACTCTATGGCTTTCATTTTAAAAACCATGTATGATTTTTATCTCTTTTCTGCAAATACCCCAAAAGAAAAACAATGCTGTTTTCATAGATCTTAGTCAAATGCAGTTCAACTACTATTCCCGGGTGAATTTTATAACTGGAAAACATGTGTGTGCATAAGTACAAGGACTGGTTAGGACCTGGAAATAATGAGAGAGGGAGAGAGAGACTGATGTAATGATATGTGACTTTTTTGTTCTTTTCTGATTTCCAGTATTGTTTTCTGAGAAGCATTTTTTTTAAATAAACTTAGAAACAAAAAAGCAAATCACCTCAGAACCTCTGAGACAAGGCTGTGGACTGGCAGTTGTTTTTTGAGACAATATGGAAGAAATGACATTCTGTACATCTTCTGTTTTAAACTTTCATCTTTGAACTTAAAGAATCTCTAGCTGAGATCTTGGCTGTTTTCCTCCTATGTTTCTTTCTTTGTGTTTTACCAACTTACTTATATTTAGCATAAAAGCTGGCGAAAGTGATAGGGGCAAGGAGGCAGGGAAACTCTGGGCAGAAGAGGGCAGTCACCAGCAAGGGCCTCACTCTGAAGCCTGGATCCACAGCCCAAAGAGAGGACATGCATTATTGTTTTCTTGCTGGAATGTTGCCTTTTCCAAGACCACCCATGGCCCACCCACCCGCCATCCTGTGCCCATAAAAACTCTAGGCTTCAACAGCAGAGAGAGGAGAAGAGGAGAAGCAGCTGGACAGTGGAGAGAAGCAGCTTGACTTCAGAGGGATGGCTTGACAACGCTGCCTCAGGGAGGAGTCTGGCCAGGGATGGCTGGACTCTAGGGGAAGATCTTCCCGCTCCATCCCTTTTTCAGCTCCCCTTCCCATTGAGAGCGACTTTCATCATTAGCAATAAAATCCTCCATATTCACCACCCTTCAATTCGTTCGTGTAACCTGATTTTTCCTGAACACCGAACAAGTGCTTGGGTGCTGTGAGTGAGGATGCTAACGCCTGTCACACTGACCCTCTACCCTCGGTGGAGAGCAACTCATGTGAAAAGGCAGAGGGCCCATGGAACTGTTAACATGTGAGCCATCCATGGATGGCAAAAGCTAAAAGAGCACTGACTGAAACACATGCCCTCTGGGGCTTCAGGGGTAGTGGGCATGCCCTCGCTGCCTCAGGACTCTGCAGGGAGTTCACTTCGGCCAGTGCCCAAAAGCACTCACCCCGGCTCCTGCACCTGCTCACCTGCGTACTGCCTCCTGCAAGAGGTGAAGTGCAATGGGTCCAAGTAAGTGGAGTTTGCCCCTGCCAGTGTCAAAGTGGCCAGCTAGATCTAGCACTCCAGTTCCTACCTGCAAAGGTGTCAGGGAAATTTCCTGCTTCAAAAGCACAGACAGCTTTCTTGAAAATGAGATATGAGATAATGTAATCTCATTGTAAAGTTGAGGACATTAAGGCTTAGAGGTGATTAGAGGCATTAGAAGGGACTTCTGAAGGCAGCTCATCTAACCCTTGACAACAGGAGAAGTTAAAAGTTATAGCCCAGGTTCCAAACCTCACAATTGGGAGAACCAGACTTGAGCCTGCTTGTCTAATACCAGTGTCCTTCTCAAGCTTTCCAAGCATCTGCTTGGGATCACCTTGCCTTATGGCAGGATGGAAGCCCAAGAATGGTGTCCTGCATCCATTGCTGAGGCTTCAGGGGTCCAAGTACTTAGTTTACCTTTGGGAATTCCTTATTGGCCCTACTGAAGTCCTTCCTGCTATATAATTCAGGGAAACTGTTGATCTTGTCAACCTGAAATAATCAAAAGGATCTGAATCCAGTTTTAAAGAATTTATTTGGGTGAAAAGCTGGGAATGGCCATCCAAGAAACATGGACCCCAGAGAAATGGGGTCAGTGCTTCAAAGTTAAAAGTTAAGTACTTGCTTACGTATAGCAAACAAAGAAGTTTAGTAGGATTATAATATTTTCTATACAAGGCTGGTTTATGTGTAACAATTTAATTACAGTGGTTTGTTTTCTTTTCCATACAGCTTTTCATTTCCTTTCCAATTTAAAAGTGAGTATTTAACATTCCATCCTAGACAGTGTGATAATCATGAAGCCTTTGTGTGAAAGAGGAAACAGGGAGGTTAATCTATAATGAAGATCCACACTTAGAGGGAAGAGGTCTTCCCTAGCACCCTTTAGTCATTTACAACATTTTACAAAACAATGTAGGTAAGGAAAAGGCTACTCTATAATCAGATAAACAAATGTTACAGCTGTCTATTTATTCACTCAAGTTCCATAATCACATTCCGTTAAGGCTCAAAATAAAGTTTCAACAGCTGATATTTTGAATTACTTATTTTCGCAATCTTCACCTTTCTTAGTTCTGGGAGTGGCCCTACCACGTGGGCCTGGCCTGCATACTCCCAGAAGGGCAGTTCTTCCTAGCAGCCTTTGACTTTGGGGACCTCACCGTAATCCTTAAACCAGCCCAAGGTTCTGACTCTGTTAATGGGTAAGGAAAGGTTATGCCCTATGAGACTCTGACCTCCTTTTGGGATCTGGAAAATCTTCTGGTGATTTTCCTTGTCCCAAATCTGCTGTTTCCAAACTTGCTTGAGACCAAGATAAAGCACAACAATTTACAAGGCATAACGCCTAGGTGAGGTCATTCACTGGCCATTTCTTGTACTTGAGGGTCAGAGGGTGACATTGCTGACTCTCTCAACTTCATTGCCAGCACTAGATTGGTAGTTCTGTTCTTTGGAAGGAAGGAAGGAAGGAAAAGGAAAGGAAAGGAAGGGAGGGAGGGAAAAATTAAAAGAAAGAGAAAGAAGGAAAAAGAAAATAAGAAAGATTGGAGTACAATTTGTGGCACTCAAGTTCAAGAACAAGCTTGATAGAAAGTTGTAATTGCCAAATACAGTAACTTACTTAGGGTGCATGTCAACGTTGACTGCTTTCAAACTACTGTACCTGGCAACTCTTTTATTTCTCCCTTTAAAAAAATCCTGTATCTGGCTGAAGGCTGAAAAATAGCAAGTACATATCTTTCTAACAACCCTACATTAATTTAGTATAGCGATAATTAGAGGCAAAGTTAATCATTAGTAATATAAGCCCTGAGATTGCAGCACATGGGCTTCTTTTGCTACTCAACAGAGTCCTTTTGTGTCTAGTTTTTGAACACAGACACATCTTTATTTTCTACTTACTGAGCTTTCTTTGACATACAAGCCAAAAATTTACTTGAAGCAACCTGAATAGTGTGAGAGAGAATGTTTGTTTTTTAAAAGTCCTGAGAATTACGGAGCATCCTTAGAGCATAATATAGGTATGTTCATCTAGAACAGCTGAACACAGGCAGTTTATAAAGCAGGAGGTGAGCACATTGTGCTTTTTAGATTTACTTAAAATATTTTGAATTATTGGTGTTCTTATCCATTCAAGAGTTGCTAACACTAGGGTTGTAAAATAGAAACAGAATAGCATTGACAATAGAGTTTTGTTTCATCTTTGTCTTAGGTACAATTTGGGAAATGTTTATGTGTATATGTTTGTTCCAAAATATTTTAAAATTCTGTATTCACAATGCAGTAGTGTGTAAACACTACTGAATCACCAGAAATGCCTACAGTAGTGTGTGCACAAAATAGAGATCAAGACGAAGGTAGAATATTTAGGGAAATAAAATTAAGCTAAGGATAAGGTTAGTACATAAAATGCATCTTGTGAGGTTCATCTGTTCGGTCTACTAGTGGGCATGGTAAGGATGCCTGAATTTAAATGAAAATTCTAGTACTGATTATAATTCACATATCATTTTATTGCTCTATAAACTGTGCCCAAACAACTCTTGGTATTCACAAACTAATTACTTGAGTTTGTAGATTCACATATCCAGTGATATCCTCCTTGAATCTTTCTGCCATTTAGTCATTTTACTTCCAAGTATCATAACATCCATCAGAGGCTGATGAAGGAAAAAGATGCAAAAGTCATGCTATTTATTTTTTGCCTTAAAATACAGGTGTATCATCTACAACCATTCAATCTTTGGCAAACCTGACAAAAACAAGCAATGGGTAAAGGATTCCATATTTAATAAATGGTGTTGGGAAAACTGGCTAGCCATATGCAGAAAGCTGAAACTGGATCCCTTCCTTAAACATCTTATACAAAAATTAACGCCAGATAGATTAAAGATTTAAACATAAGAGCTAACACCACAAAAACCCTAGAAGAAAACCTAGGCAATACCATTCAGAACATAGGCATGAGCAAGGACTTCATGACTAAAATACCATAAACAATGGCAACAAAACCCAAAATAGATAAATGGGATCTAATTAAACTAAAGAGCTTCTGCACAGCAAAAGAAACTATCATTAAAGTGAACTGGCAACCAACAGAATGGGAAACAAATTTTTTTGCAATCTACTTATCTGACAAAGGGCTAATATCCAAAATCTACAAAGAACTTAAATTTACAAGAAAAAAAAAATCAAAAATTGGGCAAAGGAAATGAACAAACACTTCTCAAAAGGAGACATTTATGCAGCCAAGAAACATATAAACACATGAAAAAATGGTCATCATCACTGGTCACTAGAGAAATGCAATTCAAAACCACAACGAGATACCATCTCACACCAGTTAGAATGGCAATCATTAAAAAATCAGGAGACAACAGATGCTGGAGAGCATGTGGAGAGATAGGAATTCTTTTACACTGCTGGTGGGAGTGTAAATTAGTTCAACCATTGTGGAAGACAGTGTGGTGATTTCTTAAGGATCTAGAACTAGAAATATCATTTGACCCAGCAATTTCATTACTGGGTATATATACAAAGGATTATAAATCATTCTATTACAAAGACACATTCACATGTATGTTTATTGCAGCACTGGTCACAATAGCAAAGACTTGGAAACAAGCCAAATGCCCATCAATGATAGACTGGATAAAGAAAATGTGGCACATATACACCATGGAATACTATACAGCCATAAAAAGAATGAGTTCATGTTCTTTGCAGGGACATGGATGACGCCAGAAACCATCATTCTCAGCAAACTGACACAAGAAAAGAAAACCAAACACCATATGTTCTCACTCATAAGTGGGCACTGAACAATGAGAACACATGGACACAGGGAGGGAAGCATCACACACCAGGGCCTGTTGGGTGATGCAGGGTGAGGGGAGGGATAACATTAGGGGAAATACCCAATGTAGATGATGGGCTGATGGATGCCGCAAACCACCATGGTACATGTATTCCTATGTAACAAACCTGCACATTCTGCACATGTACCCCAGAACTTAAAGTATAATAATAATAAAATGTGGGTGTGTGTATTGGGAGAAGGAAAGGGTAAAGCAGTTAGATGCTATTAGAAATATTTGGAAGAGAATAAAGAAGAAATTAAAACTTTGTGATTTTTAGTTATCAAAGTCATTAAATTGTGTTATCCATATAACTGCAGAATTTCAATATGGGCATCTTGTTAAGGGAAGGCTTTCAGAGAATGTTAACATTTCTTAATAGTAAACACATCCCTACACTCACATAATTATAAGTCTTCGTGTACAAGGTACTCAAGATCAGAAACTTTGTAAAAAGCCTTTTAATCAGATAAATTTGAACATATCATTATCTAGAAGTAACTGAAAAGAATGTAAAACATTATAGAACAGTCATTTGATAATATGGTAAATGTATCAAATCAAGAGGATATAGTCCTCTTAAAATTATAAAAGTTGCATAAACAGGAAAGAATATAAAAATATACCATAAAAAGTACTTATAATAAAAATATGAGAAAAATACAAACTGATATGTAAACTATAAAATATGTAAAAGAGCCAATAGTGGTGGTTCATATCTATAATCCCAGCACTTTGGAATGTTGAGGTAGGTGGATCATTTGAGGCCAGGAGTTTGAGATCAGCCTGGGCAACATGATAAAACCCTATCTCTACAAAAAAAAAAAAAAAATTAGCTGGACATAGTGGTGTGCATATAGTCCTAGCTACTTAGAAGGCTGAGGTGGGAAGGCTGAGGTGGAGGCTGCAGTGAGCCGAGATGGAACCACTGCACTATAGCCAGGGTGACAGAGCGGGCCCCTATCTCAAAAAAAATAAATAATAAAATAAAATACGTAAAATATCTCTGCAGGTAGACAAAGGTGGTAATGTAAACGCAGAGTTATATTGGATTGACTTAGATGATGAATTTTTTTCTCATACTGTTCTTTGATATTTTGTCATTATACTAAGTATAACTGATGAGGAAGAAATGACAACAAAGCTTTCATGTATAGAATACTTTTTACAGATTTACTGAATAATGTATACTTTCTGTTCACTACCTTTTAAAATGTAATTTTAAGTCTAAATTTTACAGACTCATGGGAGATAATCTAAACTATTTTTCTTGCCATTAAAATGTGCATTTTGGGGTATTTTTTCCATAAAAATGGATACAGGAGAACTCAATAACATTCCTCTTCCTTCTTTCCAACTCTTGTTTTTCTTAGGCATTACCACAGGAGTCTTGGTTCGAGAACACAGCAATCTCTCAAATCTGGATAAATTCTACTTTGCTTTTCCTGGAGAAATTCTAATGCGGATGCTGAAACTCATCATTTTGCCATTAATTATATCCAGCATGATTACAGGTACCTTGAGAAAACTGATGTTTTTTGTATTAGTCCATTTTCCTACTGCTATAAAGAACTGCCTGAGACTGGTTAATTTATAAAGGAAAGAGGTTTAATTGACTCACGGTTAAGCATGGCTCAGAAGACCTCAGGAAACTTAGAATCATGGCAGAAGGCAGAGGAGAAGCAAGGCAAACTTCTTCACAGGCGGCGGGAAGGAGAAATGCCTTATAAAACCATAAGATCTCGTGAGAACTCACTCACTATCACGGGAACAACATGAGAGAAACTGCCCTTACGATTCAATTACCTCCACCTGGTCTCCGCCTTGACACAATTATGGGGATTACAATTCAATAGATTTCGGTGGGAACACAAAGCCTAACCATGTCATTTTCTATAATTATTTAAAAAGCTTTCACCTAAGTTGTTCTTTTCTAATTATGGGGAAAATTGAAATGCATTAGCTACATCACACACTCACACACTCTCTCTCTCTCTCTTTCTCTCTCTCTCTCTCTCTCTCCCCCTCTCTCTCTCTCTCCCCCCTGCCCCCACCCCACCCATCTTTCTCCACCTCTCTCCACCTGGAATGTCTATATTTGTTTCTGTGGAAACATTTTGCTGTTTTCAACATGGCATTGCTTTGTCATATGCTGTGCCTATAGCACTGTCCACCACTGCTCAAATCTTCATTTGACCAGCATTTGATGTCTTGGGAGGAAAATGTCATTTTCAAACATACTATAAACAAAACACTCTCTGTGCATAGAAGAAAAAAGAGGCATATTTGGTCACTGAAATGTTAGCTAGTGTCCTCAGGAAAAATATGGTTGTCAATTTTGATCATGTTTTCAGTCATTCACTCATTTACTTCCCAACTGCAGCTGTGCTGCCCCGAGCCTCTCAGCAGCTGCCTTCAAGATCTCTCTACTCCTCCCCTACTTTCTAGTCAAACCCAGAACTTGCTACGTACGTGCCCTACATATTTGCTGTGGGGACCAGCAGTCAAGTTCATATTGCAGTGTTCCTTTAAAGACCAAACTTCCTTATGTAGATAGAGATGAATTTGGTTTACAAAAATGTCATTTGTCTGGGTGTGGTAAGTTTCTCTGCATTGCATACTTTCTTGCACCTAGCTTAACTCTGGTAATTGGTAAAACCTGGCATGACAGTAGCTGGTGGTGTTGGCTTGAAAATCAAGGTTTTACGTAAACATGAAATTAGAAGTCGTGACATGTCCCCTTCTAGAACATGTTTCTCCACCACCACTGTAAAGGCGCAGGACTGGACCTAGTAGAGTACTGGACATTGGTGAGGGGAAGGGAGGGTGGGGGTCAGGATCTGCTGCGTTCAGCAAACGCATTGCTTGAAGAGCTGTCGCATTTGGCCTTTGAATTTCCCAATCACCAAACTCCAAACAGACTAGAATCCCTTGGGAGCTTTGTCTTTAATTGGTCTTGATGTTCTTGGCTTATGACAAATGTAAAGAGAACGTTTAATTATTTTATGAATATATTTAATTATGTTTGGAAATGCCTGTTTTTTTTTTTAAGCCTAGCAGCCTGAGTGACACAGTAGCAGACCAATTGTTTGTCCCATATATTTGTTTGTTTAAATTGTCATAAGTATCCAAAATTGGAAAGATTTCATGTAAATATCCAGATTTCAGGCTTTCTCCTGTCAGGTCAGGGGTGACGGGGATGAAGATCTGGGAACACTGGCCCAATATTTCCACTCACCAATAGTGGTCTGAAACCAAGAGAAAGCTACTCCATTTAGCTGGAGGAAATGCATTTGAGAATATCACAGTCTCCACCACTTCCTATTGTCCAATACCTTGTCCACTTCACTCTTATACTACCTGTCTGGCCCCGGTAAGGATTGCAGCTATAATCCCTTAGAATCTTCTCCATATCAAAGATTTAAAAAAATATTTAAAAAAAAAAAAAAACATGGGGTCTTGCTATGTTGCCCAGGCTGGTCTCAAATTTCTGGGCTCAAGCAATCTACCCACCTTGGCCTCCCAAAGTGCTGGGAGTATAGGTGTGAGCCACTGCACCCAGCCAAAGATTCTTAATCTTTTAGTGGGATCCTTTGAGAATACAATTAAAGCTTTGGACTTCTTTTCAAGAAAAACATGCACAATTGTACATATATACTGTATTTTGCAATGTTTATGCACAAGATGCATAAACCACCTGATGAGCAATACTATTTAACTCGTGTCTATGAGGGGAAATATAGAAGCTTGATCCAAGTTATGCAGCAAACCCAAAACTCGAGTTTTAGAAAAGGTAAAAATACATGTATGAATATACTAATTCTGTAATATCAGATGTTTGAAAATACACACCACTCTTGGCAGTCAATAACAAATGAGTTTTTTTGTTTGTTTTGTTTTGTTTTTTTCTGGGAAGTGTAGCCTCTGGCCAGAAGCCAGAAACAGGTACTTCCTCTAGTGAGATTTTTGCAATCTGGATGTTTTGTGTGTTAGCTCAACCTTGCAAATAATCTAGGAAAATAATTTACAATTCAGCATTCCACTGACAGCCCAGCTACTTTTGAAGCTATAGTGTGGGTCAGGTAGTTTCTCCACTTTTCCTTCACCAAATCCCAGCAGCCAGTCAAGAACTAGAGACAGCGAGCAAAATCACCACACCATCTTTTGATTTGCGGCAATGAAATAGTCAAAGATTCAAGGGACATGAACAAAGCAGGGCGGGGACATTTATGGCATATTCACGCTTTAAATTGTCAGATTACAGAGGAAGAGCAACAAGACTAGTGTTGGCACAGTTACAGGAAAGTGAGTTCATTCGTACACTTTCAGTGACCGTATAAAAATTGGAACAAGCTTTCTAGAGGACAGTTTGGAGCATGTTCTAATCTCCTCACCTAGTAATTCTGTTTCTCAGAATTGACCATAAAGAAATAAGCAGAGATAAGTTCAAACTGCTAAGTACAAGGATATTCATGGTAGCATTTTTTTATAATGGTGGTAAATTATAAGCACCCTAAATGTGTAGTATACATTTAGGTATACTATACCTAAATACAGTATACATTTGTATACTTGTGTATTTGCATACAAATGTATAAATGTATGCTATGTATACAAATTTATATTGTATACTATGTGTACATAGTATCATTATTTGAATACTAAGCAACTATTAAAAACTTGTTTTAGAATCATATTTAATGACATGTGGAAACATTCCCAATATAACCTGAAATGGGAAAAGAAACCAAATTACACAACAGGATATCGTATACAATCCAAATTTTAGTAAAATTGGATAGAATACGATATCCTGTTGTGTATATACATTTTTGAAAGTTGTGATCAAAACCAAAAGATTAACATTTTGATCTGGAAAGTAAGAAAACATGATCCTTTGTGCTTTCTTTACATTTTCAAGTGAACATGTGTTTTTGTTTGGTTTGTATTTTTAATGAAAGAGATGGGGATGGATTCTGCCCTAAGCTCCTCCAGTTCTACCTCTGGTCACTTCCCTGCCCCATCTCTGCTCTCTGCCCATGCCAGCTCAGTGCCACCTTTACCTGGTATGTAGCTCCTTCCTCCAAACCCTGCAATAGTCCTCAGCCTCCCCACAAAGAAGATGGCTGTGGAAAACACACAGGAAGGGCGGTTTCACATTGCAAACACCCTCATAAGTCTGCCAGGCTGGTAGCTTAATGTATACAGCTATTAGGCCGAAGGAGGATGCAGGTGGGAAGCTGGGGAGGGTTGAATGAGTCCCCTAAGGATACGTAAATTAGAAGCAGAAACACAGCTGGAATTCAGACCCAAGATTAATCATCTGTGCTCCTGCCTAAAGGAAGCTCTCTCGCCAAATTAAAAGGTAGAAAAAAATCCTGTCATCAAAGCCTCTGGTGAGATTTTAAAAATATTTTATAGCTTTTTTTAAAAAACAGGAATAACCCCCTTTTACATGCTGGTAAGATTAAGAAGTCATATTTACCATGGAAATTTGAATATAGACTGGCTATTAGATGGTATCAATAAATTGTTAATGATTTCTTTAGAGATGATAATGGCATATAGTGGTATAAGAAAATGCCCTTACTTTTTAAATGTATATGGAGTTATGAAATGACATAATGTCTCAAATTTACTTTAAAACAGAAAAAAGGAAAGAAATGGCACAGTTGATATAAAGTCAAGACATTTTCCAAGACAGACATTGTGGGTACTAATAGAAACTACCCATAAATTACATCCTAAAGAACACACTCATGCCATGCCAAGGAATATCTGTGCTTGGGGTCTGCTAACACGTAGGCTTGTAAGTCACATTTATGTCAAACCACCAGAGAAATAACAGGAAATAGCTTATGAATATGCCTGAGAATTATGGCACTGGAAAAATCCTGATCCATGTCTCAGCAGCCAGTGAGTTTAAATTCAGGTCACATTTTCTTTAATACCTCTCAAAATTAAATTGTCATGATTGGAGCCTCCTATGATCAGCACAGGAACAGAACAGCACCTCCAGTCCCACTCCCAGAGGTCCCCTGAGCATCCTTCCCTGATGCTCATAACTTTGCTCAGGAAGAGATTCCAGCTCTTCCACTCCAGCCTCTGCCACCCTTGCCTGAGCCAGAAGCACTAGTGGGCACAGCTCCACCTCCTGGTGTCTGCTACGGCTGCCACTACCCCTGTGACCTGAGGAGTTCCCATCTTTGCTTCTCCATCCTAAGACAGGAGCAGAAGCTTGAGTGCAGTGAGACCACGCTGCTACTTAGGATATAATCTTTGTCAAAGGTAAACCAAAAGCAGATGAAACACCAATGGTGACATCCAGCTGTTTCCTAAGGGGCTCCCAGGGTCCCTTAAGAGGGACGCCCCTCTTCTTAGCTGCCAGCTTGCCTCTAGGAGGCTGGGACCAGCTCATCTCTCCACTGAAAGTGTTCAGAGAGTCCCTGCACCACAGATCCCAGAATCTGACATCGGGTTCTAAGAAGGAAAAATTCTACTGTCACACAGGCCATCCTGTTCTGACCTGGAGTGACCTCTTCCTGGAATGCTTGCCATTGTGGAAGATCCACCTCAGAAAAAAAACCCCTCACAGCCACAGGGGGATAGTTTTTCCTCGTGGACCCCACTAGGAGCCTTCAGTAGAATCCATACCTTAGGACCTGCTGGGTCATTGCAACCACCCTGCTTGCAGAACTTGGGAGTATGTCCAGGTCAGTCCATGCCAGTTCCTGCGCACATTTCTTCCTCCAGAGCAAGGAGAAGCTCCTTCCTAACCATTCCTATGATATCGCAGCTCTGAATTTCCTATAAACACCTGCTCAAACAAAGCCACACACAACTCCTCAAGAAATAGCACCAGTTTGCAGCTCAGTGGATGTCCAGCCAAGCAGATATCAACCCAAGAAAACTCCCTCCCTTCCCTCCTCTCTCCCCCAGGCCACTGAGTATGAGTCCTAGTAATGATTCTGCTTCCTGGGCAAGTCACATTACTAAACACTAGACATCAGGAGAAAATATTTGTGTTTTGTTTATCAATGACTTTCAGTTTCCACCAGACACTGGTTGGGTGATTGGATTTACAATTGAGGAACTTCTCCATAAGATAAATTTAACACTCTACATTTGGAAGATAAAAAAAAAAAAAAAAAAAAAAAAAAAATCTGCTCCAAATTTTTAGATGATTGTTACTACAGTTTTCATGTCAGGATTTCAAAATTTTTAGGGCATGACCTCAACCATAAGATCAGAGGTTTTCTAATACTTTTTTTTTTGGAGAGGGTGGGAAGACAGGGTCTCATTCTGTGGTCCAGGCTGGAGTGCAGTAGTACCATTATAGCTCACTGCAGCCTTGAACTCCTGAGCTCAAGCAATCCTTCCACCTAACTTTTCCTAGTGGCTGGGACTACAGGTGGTGCACACCACCATGCCTGACTAATTCTTATTTTTGTAGCGATGGGGTCTTGATCTATTGCCAGGGCTGGTCTCAAACTCCTGGCCTCAAGTGATCCTCCCACCTCGGTCTCCCAAACTGCTATGATTACCAAGTAAAAAAGTTTAAAGCCTTATAAAAGCTTGGATATATTCGGTATTTATTAAACAACAGCCAGATGTGGAGTACGTATGTGAGTCAGTTACCTTTCAAGCAAGGTTTTTCTATAAAGGGTCCAATAGTAAATATTTCAGGTTTTACAGGCCCTGTGTTTTTTGCCCAACTACCCATCTCTGGTTGTCATGGGAAAGCAGCCACAGACAATATGTAAATGATTGAGGGTGACTGTGTGCCAACAAAACATTTATTTACAAAAACAGGAGCCCAGCCTGGAGCTGACCCCTGCCCAGCTAGACTCTGACACTCCAGATGCAATCTAGTTGAGGGTGAATCCAGGTAACAAAATAAACTACCACATCAGGGAATGAGTACGAATGCACTGAAGAGACTGAAGAATAGAGAATCAGCAGAATCAAGTCCAGTTGGTGATAGTTTTAGAGCACCTTATTTGTAAACTCAGGCTTTACAGCAGACGACACACTTAAATCTTTGGTGCTGGGGAAGGCTTTTTTTAAAGGCTATGTATTCATTTACTCAGAGGCAGCTGTGTATCTGGAAAGAATCCCACATCCTCCAATGAAAAGAACCATGCCACGTGCCTCCCCGAGACAAGGTTCAGTTTTATTCAGCTAACATTTGTTAACTCCAACTGCATGAAAACAGACTAACAGAAAACCACATATAAGATGTGAGGCCCTGCCACTCACATGGTCATGGAGCTGAGGTCATCTGACAGCCAGGTCCAGGAGACCCTAGTTAGCAAGAATTGTAAGACTTGAAGATGCACAGCACTTCGTTGTCCAACATGCTATTAAATATAAGCCTCTGTTCATAAACATAGGTGGCTAAGAGCATTTAATGTCAACTTTAGCTATGGGAGAGAAGTATGCATTCTTTTCTTGAAACGTTCATGGTCTGTTGTGCAGTTTAGTTTTATAAAAATTGCCATTCAAGGTGGTTTATAAACTTAAAACTCCATGCTGGGTAACACAAAGTTATTGGCTAAGACTGTACAGTCTGAGAGTGAACTTCTTGCCCCATTTGCAACATCTGGGACCAGTGGTGTCTTCCTGTACTTTAAGTGCTCCTTTCCCTAAGATTATCAAGAATTTGTGTTAAGTTAGAATACAGCTGTTGAAGCAAAAGGACTTATTCTATCAATTTGATTTCTGTAATGCCTAGCCTCCAAAGATGAAGTGACCACATAGTGTATAAGGAAGAGTTCCCATAATGAACATACCATTTGCAAGTAATAAAATGAATAGTGGCAAGAGATAAATATGTCGTGCCCTCAGATAGTGAAACCCAGAGGATCCGCCATACATGAGCCTACTTTCTGACTAAACAAGTACTAGACTTGTTCATAGCTCTGTTCAGCTGTAAGATAACCTAATTGTATTTCTTAAAAAGGGATTCTAAGGACCTTCTATGTACTGGATTCATGGACCTAGGAGACCATTTATTTATTCATTCCATCCTTAATAAGCCAGGCTCTGATAGACACAAAAGATGTAAAATTAAGTCTTATTTCAGCAAGAAAGAGTACTTTACAATGCTGTGTGATAAGCACTTTCTGGGAATGAGGACAGTGGAGGGGACATTGGGAGGAGCCAAGGAGCCATTCTGAAGGAAGCATAGAAATCAAGTGAAAGGAAGAGGAGGGGAATACCAGGCAGAAGAAAACAACAACTTTGTCCTCCCAAAATAGCTTCTTGGGAGGACAGTGGGACTTGAACTGGAATGCTGGAAACATGGGGAAGAGGAATGGGATGGAAGAGGTGAACATGAGGCTTTATTGGCCTCGTGTGCTTTGCTAAGGGGACTGTACTTGAGCCTGTAGATGAGGGAAGCAAGTTCTAGCAGTGACTCCCACTTGTGCCATTCTCTACAGAGGGACACCTGAACAAGAATCCATCCTAGAGGGGCAGGAGAGTCTAGTGGTTAAGAGCACAGACAGGAGCCGTACTTCTATGGTTTGAATCCTGGTTCTGCCATGGATTCGCTGTGAAACCCTGGAAGTTACTTAACTTGTCCTCAGCTTTAAAATAGGGACAATAATAATAATAATGTGTCATAGAACACCTAGAATGCTATATAATTTTTTTTATTTATTCTTTTTTTGTCTGAAACTTTCAGAAGTTCCTATAAAGTACTTGAATTAGCAGCAGAATCTACAAGGACAATATTAGAATTGAGCTACACAGATATGAATGCACCGAATGCATTCATTCTGGAAATGAGAACAATATAAAAAGGCTTGCTCTGCCATCAGTGTGTAAAGTTCACCAGCATGTAAGAAGCTTCTGCCTAGAAATCTGAGATACCAATTTTATGGATAAAGAGAAACAGGGACAGCTCAGTCATATTTAGGTTGTGGCAAAAGCCCAGGAAAGTCTCACTGACCCATTAGCTAGCTGCTGCTGTCAGAGCAATCATACAGACTTTGGAAGAGAACAGTGGAGTTCCTCAGATCCTCTGGGGTGTGTTTAATGCTTTTATTGGACAATAAGTTCAGGGAGTCAAAAAGTTCATGGAGTCCTCTGAAAAAATGGTCCTAACTACAAATACCACTATGTTCCATAGCAATGAAAAAAATGTAAAAATGTTAAAACAGCTCCTGGACTGCTGAAACGAGGACATAGCCCACCACTTTTTTTTATTTTTATTTTTAATTAATTTTTTTTTTTTTGAGATCGAGTCTCTGTGGCTCAGGCTGGAGTGCAGTGGTGCGATCTCAGCTCACTGCAACCCCTGCCTCCCGGATTCAAGGGATTATCTTACCTCAGCCTTCCAAGTACCTGGAATTATAGGTGTATGCCCCCATTCCTGGATAATTTTTGTATTTTTTAGTAAAGACAGAGTTTCACCATGTTGGCCAGACTGGTTTTGAACTCATCACCGCAAGTGATCCACTTGCCTCGGCCTCCCAAAGTGCAGGGATTACAGGCATGAACCACCGCGCCCGTCCAGCCCACTGCTTCTTGATGCATGTTTTGAACATCAAATGTGGACCAGCTGACAGACGCTTCAAGGGGATCTTTAGCTGATTCTGTTCAAAGACCAGTTTATTTTGTTAACATCACCAAATAGCCTGGAATGGTGATATTACCTATTTTAAGGGAGTTCTTAATGTCGCTAAGAAAAGTAGATGTTATAGGTGACACATGCACAGAAAGATATTTTGCATGTTCCCCTTTGCCTCTTCCCTTCCCTTTGAACATCCAGGGAGTACTAATCCAGGTTGAGAAATTTCCCTATGCCCTGGATTAACAAAGTAAGATCATATCCTGCCTTGTTTTCCCTGGGGAATAAAAGAAACATTTTGGAATTTGAAAATTATGAGCCTGTTTATTTAATCCTAATAGTAGCCCTATGAAGTCGTCAAGTAGGTGGGACCTTAACTCCATCTTTAAAGATAAGGAAACACGAGGTTGAAGACAGATTAAGCCACTTTTTCAAGATCACACAGATCATAAGGGCAGCACCTGCGACTGGCAAGTTTTGTTCTGGCAACACGCTGCTGCCAGTGGGTCAGAGCCTGGGAGAGAGATCCAGGGCAGGCAACCATACTTAAATGACTGTTATTCATTCAATCAGCATGTTTATTGAGCATCTCCTATGTGCTGGGCACTGAGTATACATTTGTGAACAAGCTTGTGTCGAGGTCTCCAACCTTCATGGAGCTTAAAACTTAGCAAGAAAGAGATGTAAAATAATGAACCCATGATAAAAATTGTTGAGACATGATATGCACAGGATGCCAAGTAAGGAAATCAGGACTCCCTGGTTTAGCCTGGATAATCAGGGAAGGATTCTGAGGAAAGGTCTTAAAAGGCAAATGAAACGTGAGGACGAGCACTCCAGGTGGACAAAAGTGCCTGAACGCCTTCGGGTGGGAAGGAGCTTGGTCTGTTCCAGAAAAGGCTGGAGGAGGTGACAAGACAGGAAGATGAAACAAGGCAGGGCTGGAGAGGCAGACAGTGTCCCCTCTGCAAGGCCTGTTTGCCAAGGTAAGGATTTTCTCATTTTATCTTCAGTGCCATTGAAGAGTTATCCTCATACATAAAATGACCTGATTTATGTTTCTAAAAGATCTCTTTAGTGACCATGTAATGAAGGAATGAATGAGGGAGGGAATGAATCAGTTAATGCTTGTTGAATGCCTTCCATTTGCTCAGTGACACACGTCATCTTTATCATTTATTCAGGAATCATGGAGGCTGTTTACTGAGAACACACTTGGTTCTGGGCACTGTACTAGGTCTGTTATAGACATAATTTCTAATCCTCACAACAGCTGTGCAAGCTGAGGCTGTTCACTTTGTTCCTCACAACCTTAAGACGATAGAGGCATTTTAGGTCCTCCAATTTATAGATGGAGAAGCTGAGTCTGGGAGGAGGCTGGGATTTGAGCCCAGTCTGTCCCACCAAGCCCATGCCTTCTCTCTGCGCAGGTGGTCTCTCTGCTGGTGACAGAGACAGGAGTCATCTACATGGTGGATTTTAACTTTATGCAACAATGGGTTTGGATGTGGTATCCATTCAAAATGGTGTAACACCACCAAATGCCAGACCTAAAAGAACTTCCAATAAGGGATTTAATTTTGATACCTTAACAACAATGTGGAGAGATTGTCACGAAAGCTTTGTTCTCAGTGGGTGGTTGCTAAATCAGAGAGCTCTAGGAGGAGTCTTTTTGCCCTCGGATGTTTATTTTTAAAACATGCTATTGTTTAGCCAGGCAACTGCTTCCTTTGGAGTGTTTTTGTAAAAAGTTCAGATGATTACTGCTTTGACTGGGAGCCAATGCACTTGCTCATCAGAGCCTTATCCTGAGGTGAAGAAAGCAAATGCCTTTTCCTAAAATAAAGAGCTAGCAGGTGCCCCTGACTTCCAAGGACAACCAGAGATTTTATCCCTGTTTCTAGGCCACAGCCCAGCCTCAAAACTGTCCCAGGTTCTAACGGACAACCCTGGGCTCATAGAACCCAGGCTCATGGAATCCTGCTCTTCGTTTTCTACCCTTTTCAGATACTACCTGTTCCATCAAGCCTCTGCTGGTCATCTAAATCTGGTGACAGCTCAGGTTCTTCTGAAAGCCCACAGTACCTATTCCCTGCACCAGGGCTTCAAAAAGCATCTAGTTTTTAAACTGGATGGAGCAAATCCAGTTGTTAAAATTTCTGATCTGTTACAGATTAGTAACCTTTGTAAACTATAAAGCAAATTACTAGAAAAATTATATTAAAAATAGACATACAAAATACTAGCCCCCTCCCCCTTTTTTTTGAGTTGGAGTCTTGCTTTTATTGCCCAGGCTGGAGTGCAATGGCGCTATCTCAGCTCACGGCAACCTCCACCTCCCAGGTTCAAGCAATTCTCCTGACTGACTCCTGAGTAGCTGAGGTTACAGATGCATGCCACTACACACAGCTATTTTTTTTTTCAGTAGAGACGGGGTTTCACCATGTTAGCCAGGCTAGTCTTGAACTCCTGACCTCAGATAATCCACCTGCTTCAGCCTCCCAAAGTGCTGGGATTACAGGCATGAGCCACTGCGCCCAGCCCCTATTTTTTATTATTACATTCAACAGAAATAAAGTTACTGTCCAATTACTGTAAACATTTTAAATACTCACTGTTGATTTTTGTGCAGATGCCATCACAACTGCTTAGTTTCCTCTCATTTATCACCTCCCATAGGACAGCTTTCAGCTCCCTGGAGAAATGAGTTCTGATAGTGAACTGTAAAGAGAGGGGGTCCTCTAGACCTTGCCAGCCACCAAAGATGGCCTGAGAGCAAGAAACCCAGGTGGCCATTGGGAGTAAAAACTCAGAAATAAAGCACAAATGGTTTACTTGTTTGGTACTAGGGTGGGCCAGCTGTCTGACGTCCCACCAGTTATAGTCTAATGCCTGGATTATCATTCTCACAGTCAACATTCATTGAGCTAGAACACAAGTTCTCACCAAGACAATATCGTCTCCAAAGCAGCAAAAGCTGTTTTTATTTGGTGGTGGTGGGTTTGGGGAGAAAATCTTACTCTTTTTATGTAAAAACAACAACAACAACACATGTATCATCTACTGTACAACCAGATACACAGTTTGTGGTTTTAGAATTTCACAGGGGTGGTGATTAGGAAAAAGGCTTAGAGGGGCAGGGTTTGCACAACAATAATGACAACAAAACAAGGTTGAAAAACACTGAGATGCTATATATGTTCTCATGAAGTCTTTTATGGCTGAAAAGTGTTCTCCTTGGCTGCCCTGGGAGCCAAACTAAACCACCATGTACAAGTGGTTTCTAAGGAGACTACATGCTGAGTTCCAAGCTTTGAACCCACAAGTGGATCTTTGAAGTGGAGTCATTTGTAAGGGAAGGATTACTTGTAAAAATGCAGCTCTTTCTGTCATGTGGAAAGCTTCAAGTACAAACATTCACAGAGAACTTTATTTAATGCACTGGGGACCCAGTTAAGAATAAGCTTTGGGTCTTAGAGCTATATGGTCAGCGCTGTGATGGAACTACTTGCCAGGAGATTTGGGCTTAGCGTTTTCCTTTCCTCTGCCCATGTTTGCGAGGCAAAGAGCTTTTCCCAAATCTGGTAAGGGAGTTAAGCTATAGTTAGCTCACTCAACATGTTGAGCATCCATGAAACACAAAACACTGGTAGGGTCTAGAGAGATTGGGCAGTCCAATATGATAGCCATTAGCCATGTGTGGCTACTTAAATTGAGATTAATTAAATTGGCCAGGTATGGTGACTCACACCTATAATCCTAGCACTTTGGGAGGTCAAGGTGGGAGGATCACTTGAGCTCAGGAGTTCAAGACCAGCTTGGGCAACATAGTGAGACCTCATCTCTAAAACTAAAAGAAAAATAAATTGAGATTAATTAAAATGAAATAAAATGAAAAGTCAGTCACACTAGCCACTTTCCAAGTGCTTGCTAGCCATGTGTTACTTTGTGGCTACTGCAGGGGACAGCACAAAAATAGAACATTTCTATCATCAGGAAGCTCTACTGGACAGTGCTGGTCTAGAATTTTGCAGCACATGGATACAGCCAATATGGAACAGTGGTTAAGAATATGGCCTTTGAGGTCAAGCGTAGATTGGGATCCCAGCAATACCACTCACCTCGCCAGCTTTATGATCATATGGTACTTAGCCTTTCTGAGCTACAGTTCTGTCCTCTGTAAAACAGGGGTAATAATGCCAGCCTCTTTGGGTTATAATGAGAATTAAAGATGATGCATTAACATGAAGTCATTGCTCAATATGATGTCTATTGTGATCATTATCGTTATTTGTATTATAATGATCATTCTCATCATTATTGACATTACTGGCAGGTGGGGTGTTTATAACCATCCACACAGACATTTTATGGTCATTAAGTTCTGTAATGTTCCTATTTATAGAGGTTTTCAAAGATTCGGCTGTTTGCCTGTATTTCTTCTCTCCCTCTACCATGGTCACCACCCATATCCCCAACAACACAATAAATCATCTAAGAGCCTGGATTTGGGGGGCCAGCTCTGCCCCCATCAGTGATGACTAGAGAGGTAGAGGGGTAACTATACAGTGTAGAGAAGTATAATTGTTGATTTGAGTACATTTCCGATATATCCAGGAAAATGATAGGATGGAGGCAGATTAGAGGAATGGGAAACAAAGGCCCTTGCTGAAAGTTATTACAAGATAGTTGCTGTGCTCCAGGACAGAGGGGAAATTGGATGACTACTTGGGGATGTATTATTTAAGGTATTTCCACCAGGGATCTCATTATTATCACCTTTTATTGCCAGCTGAGTCCTGGAATACAAGCAGAGGCACCAGCCCACGGCCAAATCATTAAGACAAATTAAGACATATTAACATATGCTAGAAACAATTACCCATATAGATTTAATTTGTTTCACTGCTGGAAGAAAATCCTGAGAGGGCACCAAACACATACCCAAGAACAGTTCTGTACCCACTCTGTGACTCTCACTTGACCGCACTTTAGGGGCTGGAATCTGCTTAAATTGGGCATCTACCAAAGAAAGACGTTATATCCGGAAACAGATCCCATGTTAGGGTTACAGGTAGTTATGTGAGTTACTTGGAGTCTGTTAAGGTGGTGACTTAACCTATGATTATTGTTAGAAATAATTATTATAGTTATCAAAATAATGTACTGAACTCTAAAATGAAATAGGCATATATTTTAAATTATATAATATACTTAGCAAGCTTACGTATTTGCATAATGATTTGCTCTTTCTTTAAGAGACCTAAACTAAATATGAGATAGTGAATTTGTTTCTGAATTTTGGCCTTCAATCCCTCTTGACTTTTTTGTTGTTGCTGTTGTTCCTTGCCTGATTGTTATCTTTCATCGTCTTACTGTGAGGAAAAGAAAGTTTCTTCAGCACAGCCAACTGCATTTTTCTCAAAATGAATAGAATCCATCAAGGTTATTCTAGAATGTGACTATTGCAGTATGCCCATTATATGGCAATTGCACCACTTTTTCCCAGAAGTTGGCAAATGGCCCCTTAACAACATCCTGGGGTAGCTGCCAGAGTACCTTCTCTCAAAATATTAACTTCCAAAGGAGCGATCAACAGCCAGGGAAATGGTGTGTTTAGAGTGAGAAATGACTTGTTCTGTCATCATAATGATGATCACTTCCTTGCAGATTTTTTCCTGTACGTCAAATATGTTTGATTATATATGAGAAGCATAATCCCTAGTCACTTAAAAAAAATGGATATGCCTTTTATAGTGTGGGAAATGAATAAAAAAGCTACCTGTGCACGCTGATAGGCATACAGGTTTACTACCTTTCCCTTGGGGTTACCTTCTGACAACCTCTTCCTTTTTCCTGCTACCCTGTACTTTTAGTCTTTGCAAATGGTTATGGGACAACTTATGTGTGTTGAAGATGCAAAAATAATTTTCTGTGATGATCCTTTAACTCGAAATATGACCGTCATTTTGGAAATCAGGCTGGGTAGTGTCTGAAACCTCCAATGACAGCTTGCTGGAAAATGATTCAGTTGCTTCTCAACTTGGCCCATTTCCCATGTCCAAGTCCAGTTGAAAAGAATGGCATTTGACTCCATTTATATGAGCATCTGTGATAGAGAGCAAGGGTTTCTGGCAAGGAGGGATGCCTGCCTTCCACCTCAAATCCAGTTGTCCTTGACATTCCAGACAGCTCTTTCAAATGTGGGCAATACTTAGTCACCTTATTGGTAGCCAAGGACCATTTGAAGCAAGATCTAACAATATGATCGTAAGTCTCTGACATTACCTGTGCTCTGGGAAATTATTTATTTACATCCTTCCTCTTTCAAATGGAAATTTTAAGATGTCTCACAATAAAAGCTATACATAATAAGGTTTTTCACGTAGAAGCAATTTGAAAATCATGAAAAGAGGAAGGAAACACGCTAGCTATAATGCATAATGACATTACTGTGAATTTGGCCCCGGGATCATTTAAAGATCCAGCAGTAAGTGTATCATTAAATACATTCTGGTACAGCCACATGACAGATTATTGAGCAAGGGTGAGTTTGTAACAATGAGGGAAAATGCTTACAACTACAATATTAAGAAGAGAGGGGGTTAAAAACTATAAAATTCTCTCAGCTATTTACAAAAAATTGAGAAAAATATTAGAAGAAAATTCACCAGAATATTAACTTGGTTGTTGAAATGATGTGGTTTTTATTTTCATCTTTACCTTTTCTCCTATTTTCAGATAGTTGTAATGAATATATATTACTTTTACAATCGTATATAAACATTATTTTTTCAGTTGCACCTGAGCTTCCTGATAGAAAAGCCAGAAAGGAAAACTATTATGAGTTACATGATTCTCATTAAGTGTTTAAAAAAAAAAAAAAAACTCTCTCAAGCTGGGCATGATGGCTTACACCTGTAATCTCAGCAATTTGGGAGGCTGAGGTGGCAGATCACCTGAAGTCAGCAGTTCAAGACAAGCCTGGCCAACATGGTGAAACCTCATCTCTACAAAAAATACAAAAATTAGCCAGGTGTGGTGGTGCGCACCTGTAATCCCAGCTACTCAGGAAGCTGAGGCAGGAGAATTGCTTGAACCTGGGAGGCAGAGGTTGCAGTAAGCCGAGATCATGTCACTGCATTCCAGCCTGGGCAACAGAGTAAGACTCTGTCTCAAAACGACAACAACAACAACAGACTGTCTCAGTTCTTCAAGATAAACTTTTCCTCGATAACTGAATTCCAAAAGAGGTTTACCATAAGGGATCTGAATGACATAATACAAATCTTAGTAAGGTTCTTAGTGCAAATGCAGAAGGGGGTCTCCTTATGACTATTTCCTGACCAACTCTAGGAAGATCTGAAGGAAGGGCTCTCCTGTAGGCTAAGGCTGTGGGAAGCTGCCTGCAGAGGGACTTGCACCTCACTGGGCTTTCCTCTCTTAACTCTGTGTTTGGAACTTTCAAGTGTTGCCTTTGCCCATTGCATGTTGTTGCCCATTGTCTGGTAGATGCAGAGAATATCCCTCAGCTCTTTATTTCACACCCTGAGGATTAAATCGCCAGTCCTGAAAACCAGTCTTTTAAAATTAAAGTGATTTCATTTCTGTCTCCCCCTTCAGGTGTTGCTGCACTGGATTCCAATGTATCTGGAAAAATTGGTCTACGTGCTGTCGTGTATTATTTCTGTACCACTGTCATTGCTGTAGTTCTAGGTAAAATTTGTTTCTGAATCCTTATTACTCTAATAATGGTGATTTTTTTTTCGTTCAAAAAGTAGTTGGCAGCCATATGCGGTGGCTCAGGCCTGTAATCCCAGCACTCTAGGAGGCTGAGGTGGGCAGAGGATCCCTTGTGGTCAGGGGTTTGAGACTAGCCTTGCCAACATGGTGAAAAGCTGTCTCTACTAAAAATACAAAAATATTAGCTGGGCATGGTAGCATGTGCCTCTAGTCCCAGCTACTTGAGAGTCTGAGGCAGGAGAATCGCTTGAACCTGGGAGGCGGAGGTTGCAGTGAGCTGAGATCACACCACTGCACTCTAGCCTGGGTGACAGAGCGAGACTCCCTCTTGAAAAAAAAAAAAAAAGTAGTTAGGGCTGGACACAGTGGCTCATGCCTATAATCTCAGCACTTTGGGAGGCTGAGGCAGGCAGATCCCCGAGTTCAAGACCAGCCTGGGCAACATAGCAAGACCCCCAAATCTCTTTATAATTTAGAAAAATATATTTTTTAAAAAGTAGTTGGGCTTTTTCTAACACACAATTTTTTTAAATCAGAAAGTAGTATTGTCAAAGTACCATGAAGCTTTTTCCTTTGAAGTCTGTCTGCATGGTACCTTTCATGTGATGAATGTAATGCTGGCTGTATTTGAGCCATGGTGCTACTTATTAAAGTTTCAAGTGAAAAACAGAAAGAGGGTAACAGGTCTATGCCTTGTCAGGATCACTAGGTAGAAGGAAAGGAAGCCATGTAGTTCTTTTTTTTTTTTTTTTTTTTTTTGAGATGGAGTCTCACTCTTATCACCCAGGCTGTAGTGCAATGGCACTATCTCAGCTCACTGCAACCTCTGCCTCCTGGGTGCAGACGATTCTCCTGCCTCAGCCGCCCGAGCAGCTGGGATTATAGGTGCACACCACCATGCCCAGCTAATTTTTGTTTTTTTTTTAGGAGAGATGAGGTTTTGCCATGTTGGCCAGGCTGTTCTCGAATCCCTGACCTCAGGTGATCCTCCCGCCTTGGCCTCCCAAAGTACTGGGATTACAGGTGTGAGTCACTGCACCTGGCCATTTATATAATTCTTAAAGTGGGTAATTACTCTCTAATAGTGGAGTTGAGTATACTTATAAAATATTTCCAGAAATATAGCATTTTAGTGCATTTCACACAGTTAACAAGAGCTAACAGCTAATAGAGCCTTGCTAAGGATAAACCCCACTTGTAAGAGGGACAAAATTCTAATAAGGGAGCAGCTTTTCTTATACCTTTAGCATGGTGTCTTGAAAAATGCTTAGTCTTTGTAACCCTGTGTGACATTTTAAGAAGAATGCCCGGAATGGGAAGACAGAAAGAGCATGTACTCAGATGTGGCAGCAGCTCGGCCCTTGTGGCTCTGCTTTAATGAGCTGATAAGAAGGGGTGGGATGTGGTGAGGCTTCAGTGGTATTAGGCTAAGGGACCCACGGGGGCCTGAACTCTGCCATAAAACAAAATCACATCTCATGAGTTTGCTGAGGAAGACAGACACAGAGAAAATGTAGCAGTAAGAAGCAATATACTGCTCTCTTATTAGCTAGAGGTGTACATCCCTTCTAGAACCCTGAGAGAGGAGAATAGTGGGCCATGTCCACTCATGGTCCCTTACTGCCCTGTGACTCCTCCCACTAGCAAAATGGACCCATTCAGCATCCCAGAGCCCTATACCCCTTGGATTAGCATTGCCTCCTCTTGAGGGAGGAGCAATAAAGAACATGAGGTCCTTTTTCTTCTTCACTTCCCTCCTGTCAAACACCCTCCAATGCTTTGGTCTCTTTTCCTCCCACCTTGGCTTGGACACTCAAGTGACAGGAACCCATTACTTCCCACGGCCACAATGGTGCTGTCAGATGCTCTGTCATGTAGACAGTTCTTCCTTACAGTGAGATGAACCTTCTCTCCCTATAACTTCCATCTATTTGTCCTCATTCCACCCCTGGAACAACATTTTCCCACATGGCTCCTTTCTAGATACTTGAAGACCTATGGTATGGAAGGAAGGCAAGGTTTGTTTTGTAGCATCTGTGGATAAAAGTTGCAGAAAGACATCGATGCATTCTCTGGGATGGAAAATGGATCATCCCTACCCTAACACCTTCCGAGACTGATCTCATAAGTTCAAGAAAAAGAATATTCTCATCAGCAGGTGTTTCCAGAAGCGCGCGCGCGCGCGCGCACACACACACACACACACACACACACACACACACACACACACGGAGTTCCTTCTGTTTACTCATTTAAATGGAAGAGTAATTAAGGTAGCTGCTGAAGTTCCAGAGGAGGCTCAGCATTTTCAGCATTTTGGCTGGACCTCAGGGTCCTCCCCATCACAGTATTGTCTGGTACAACCATGCCCACTGTTCTAAAGGTGATAGGTGTGCCAGGTGCACTGGAAGGTTCCTAATGCTCTGTGGACACTGTCCTTGGCCACAGGTATTGTGCTGGTGGTAAGCATCAAGCCTGGTGTCACCCAGAAGGTGACTGAAATCGAGAGGACAGGCAGCACCCCTGAAGTCAGTACAGTAGATGCCATGTTAGACCTCATCAGGTAAGTGTCTTGCCACAGATGGCTTCAAGGGCCTGCAACCCTATAGTAGCACAAGGCCTTGTGCATGGTTTAATGTTCTGCTGTTCCTGTATTGAAATTTTTAATAATTTTTAAATTATTTTGTACTTTCATTTTGCCCAGGAACTCACAAATTACATAGCCAATACTGCTTGCCAAGTTTTGGTTCCAAGAGGGAAGGACAGAAACAGGCTTCTGTGTCAGGATTTAGAATGAAGAGAGATGCAGATGTGTTGCAGAGAGATGCTGGGATGGATTGGTAGTCAGTTCTGGAGCACCCTTAGAAAAATACATTTTTAAATTGTACAGGAGAAACCTTCTTATCTAAAGCTACCAGAGCTGTAAATAGGTCAGTCAATAAAAAAATACCAGTTAAAGCAGAGACTCATAAAAAATGATATAAGATACATGTTACATATTTTGTTTTCACTTAAAACTTAATGAATATATTCACCAATTTTTTGACATAAGACCAAGGTCTTTTCTTCAAGTTTGTCACCTCATGGTAATTTCATACCGTTTCTGTTGCATACACAGCCCTTATAAATGCATCATCTGCAATTTCCAGATAAAGTTTCTATAGAAGAGAGCACCAAAATGTTTAGACATTGCAAAGAAAGCTGAGTGTAAATCTTTCCAGTTTTTCTTTTTATTTCTATAATCTCCCCATAACTAATCTAACCATAAACATATTAGTCATTGGCTTTTATTGAGTTTCCAGGCATGCAACTTAGTTTTAGAAACCATACCTTCCTTTTTATGTTCATATTTTATTGGTTGATATAATATGTAATTCAGTAATTATGATGATATTTGCAACTGGTATAAAGAATTTGGGAACAAATACAATGAACTCTTGGTAAGTGTATTAATCTGTTTTCACACTGCTATAAAGAACTACCTGGGACTTGGTAATTTATATAGAAAAGAGGTTTAATTGACTTACAGTTCCACATGGCTGGGGAGGCCCCAAGAAACTTACAATCATGGCAGAAGGCAAAGGGGAAGCAAGGCACATCTTACATGGCTGCAGGAGAGAGAGTGAGGCGAAGGAACAAGTACCACTCACTTTCAAACAACCGGATCTCGTGAGAACTCAATCATGATCGTGAGAACTCAATCTTGATCATGAGAATAGCATTGGAGAAACTGCCCTCCACAATCCAATCACCTCCTATGAGGCCCCTCCCCTGGCATGTGGGGATTACAATTTGACCTGAGATGTGGGTGGGGACACAGAGCCAAATCATATCAGTAAGTATACATCCTCATTGATGAAAACAGAAATGTTCAGAATATTAAAGAACAAATAGTCTCTTAACTGTGAGTATCCATTTCACCAAGGAGAGCAAGCATGTCAGTTACTCAGTGAATCAGTTAAGTGATGGTTGATTGGGAGAGCTTTCTATACAACCTCCTCATTGGTTGATTAGAAGAGCTTTCTATACTTGGGTGAAGCACAGCAGGAAAAAATAAATCTTAAAACAAGGAAGTATTAGGAAAAGGAGAGGCCAGAAGAGAAACCAGAGTGTTAACTTTATATTATACTCATTTCCACCAATATATTAGGTATGACAAAACAATACTGTTTGCCCTACATAATACTGCCTTTCATGTCTCCAACAGGAATATGTTCCCTGAGAATCTTGTCCAGGCCTGTTTTCAGCAGGTAATGTTAATTACTTGTGCCCTTAAGTTGCTACCCTCTTCCAGTTATTAATTAAGAGATTTTTTTTTCTGCTTCCCGTTATTAATTAAGAGATTTTTTTCCAAGAAATGGAATAAGCCTGATGAAAATGGCAGCAGGAAGTACACCTGTGACTGGCAGAGTTTAAGGTGATGTCTCTGTTTTGTGTCCAGCCTTGCTGGCTCACAGTAAGGTGCATGTCACAATTTACTCTGCTTCCTTTTCCTTTATGCTTTTTCCCCCAAAAAGGCTCCAATGGTATAAGTCAGAAATCTGTCAAATAATGAGTATTTTTAAATGTGGCCTCCAGTACCTACTTTTAGAGAACCGTGATATATTTGTACGGAAATTTAAACTGTCTGCAGAAAAAAGGTAGCTCTCTATCTCCTCTTTCCTTTTCCTCTGGTGTCAGAACCCAGGATCTAACCTTCACAGTGTGGTCCATGTCTGGGTTCACTCTTCTCCTTAATCATTGTGTCCCACACAGGCATAGAAGCTTACACCTGTCATCCCAGCACTTTTGGAGGTCAAGGTGGGCAGATCTCTTGAGCTCAGGAGTTCCAGACCAGCCTGGGCAACATGGCAAGACCATGTCTCTAAAAAATAATAATAAAATAAAAAATCATTTCATCCCCATTGCTGAAGCTCTACAGAGCAGTAACAAAGCCATGACTTTTTTTCTCTAGGAAAACTGAACAATCTCTTCACTCCATTTACTTCAAGCCTTTCCCTCCTATTTATCTATGTGCTTTAAGACAGCTGAGTCCATCACAAAGTGCTGTATTCATTTACATAAATTACATGAACAGAGACTTCTGTATATACCAACAAAAATGGCAATTCTGTTGCTCCCTGCCGGCCTCCACAAGGAACAGAACCTCCTCTATTGCAGGGGGTCTTGCAAATCAGTCACAGTGGTTGTTTGTAAGGTTCTCGGTGTTGGCAGAGCCTTGTGGGGGGACATTTATCCCTGGTGTAATAATATACTCACTCTTTCTTAAACTCCCATGGGGAAGCTCCACAGAACCAAACAGGGCTGAAAGAAGAGAATTCAACAGAAGTCTCACTCGCTGAATAGCCCTAGGGGGACTGTGGATTTTGGAACCACCATTAAACCTTTCTTGATGCTTATTAAAGTTGTAGTGATGTTATCAAAGTGATGAAGTGTTTTTGCTCACATTTAAAATAATTTATTAATTTAAAATAATAAATATTAAATAATTCATGAATTAATAAAAACAAAAATGATTGACAGGAATCCTTACAGAGTCTGTCTCTGACAGCACCTGCAGATCTAGCTGGTACTCTCTTTTGTATTATTGCTCCATCAACTTGTCACTTATTGTGAAAGTGAAGGTACATTTTGACATAATTGAAGGAGATTGTGTGAGTCAGGGGTTTAAATGTCTCAGTCCTGCTTTTAGTTCCAAAATGTGCTGGGAGGTATCATTGACAACTGGAGCCAATAGAGGCATGGGAGGTAGATCTCTTCAGTGGCTCATGTTTGGCCAAAATAACACGTTCCTGTGCTTTGGCCTCAAAAGCTTAAAAGAATTCTTTTTTTGTTTGCTTGTCCTTGATTTTCTCCAACATGCAGTACAAAACTAAGCGTGAAGAAGTGAAGCCTCCCAGCGACCCAGAGACGAACATGACAGAACAGTCCTTCACAGCCGTCATGACAACTGCTATTTCCAAGGTACCATTCTTGTTTCCTGTTGCTCTTCCCCAGGAGGCAGGCACTGAGTCATAACTGAGCAGGAAATATAGTCAATCCGCGTCATTCATAACATCTGCATTTGTGAATTCACCTACTTGCTAAAATTTATTTCTGATCCCAAAACCCATCCTTACAGGGCTTTCAGTAATCTGCAGGCACACAAAGAGCGGCAAAATATTTGAGTCACCCGACAGGCACATTCCCAGCTGAGGTTGAATGAGGCTGGGCTCTGCCTTCTTGCTTTGGTTCTCATACTGGAAACAGTGTCCATTCTGCAGTGTGTTCATGTCACATTTTTTGCATTTTTGTGATTTTTTTTCTTGCTGATTTCTCTGTTTAAAATGGACCAGGGCTCAGTTCAGTGACTCATGCCTATAATCCCAGCATGTTGGGATGCCAAGGCGGGAGGATCGCTTGAGCCTGGGAGTTCCAGACCAGTCTGGGCAACATAATGACGCTTCACTTCTACAAAAAAAAAAAATAGGCAGGTGTGATGGTGCACACCTATAGTCCCAGCTACTTGGGAGGCTGAAGTGGGAGGATCACTTGTGCCAGGGAAGTCAAGTGAGCCATGATTAATGACTGCACTACAGCCTGGGTGGCAGAGTGAGACTCTGTGTCAAAAAAAAGAATAAAATGAACCAGATGGACCAGGCTGGGCATGGCGTCTCACAGCTGTGATTCCAGCACTTTGGGAGGACAAGGCAGGTGGATCATTTGAGGCCAGGAATTTGAGACCAGCCTGGGAAATATAGTGAGATCCTATCTCTACAAAACATTTTAATATTAGCCAGGTGTGGTGGCGCATGCCTGTAGTCCAAGATACTTGGGAGGCTGAGACAGAAGGATCATTTGAGCTGTGACTGCACCCCTGCACTCCGGCCTGGGTGACAGAGCAAGACTCTTGTCTCAAAAACAAGAAGGACCAAATCATCATGTTGAAGTGCTCTCCAGTGTTGCTAAGCACAAGGAGACTGTGATGTGCCTTAGGGAGAAAATTTGTGCTTTAGACAAGCTTCATTCAGACATGAGTTATAGCCTGTTGGCTCTGAGGTCAATATTAATAAGTCAACAATCTATATGAAGCAAGTTATCACATACAACGTTATATATTGACTGCTGAAAAGGATGTGTCCAAGGTTTCCAGAAAGTTAACCCTGCATTTCCCTCAGGTGCAACAGTTCAGTATTTGCTAATTCAGTGTTCATGGGGACTTTATAGAACATAACTACCTGGAATAGAGAGAATCAACCATAAAGAGCGAAAAAATGAGCCCTGTTTCTTCTACCTCTCTGTGTCTGCTTACAGTAGAGCTGGGCATCTCTAGGAACTGCTGTAGATTTGCCAGGTATATTAGCATGCAATGCGGGTCCACAATTCCTAGTCCGACTCTCTCTGCCCAAATATGATTTGGAGTTCAGAGTTTCTCAGACTTTAGAAAGGCCATCTGGTGTATGTATTGCATATGATGCAACCTTTGCAAGTAGGATGGGCAACAACATGCCAGAATCAAGCACATCAATGTTTTTGTAATAAACTCATAAATATTCTCCCAGGGAGAGAAATGGACTCTTAGTAGCCAGGAGCCTCATGTCAGTTCAGGATAGGTTTTGCTACCAAAAGAGTTTAGTATAAACTTATCAATAAAATCAATGTGCTTTGAGAGCTTTTCCAATTTCAGAATTGGAGATCAGACCGTCTGGGCGTGCAGTGGTACCTTTGCAGGCTTATAATAAACTTCTCCTGAATGTTCTCTCAACTTCACACAGAAAGGAACGATTTAAGGAGAAAAGGAATATTCATTAGACTTAAGAATTCAAACTCAGGCCGGGCGTGGTGGCTCACACCTATAATCCCCGCACTTTGGGAGGCCGAGGCGGGTGGATCACGAGGTCAAGAGATAGAGGCCATCCTGGTCAACATGGTGAAACCCCATCTCTAAAAATACAAAAATTAGCTGGGCATGGTGCTGCGTGTCTGTAGTCCTAGCTACTTGGGAGGCTGAGGCAGAAGAATTGCTTGAACCCAGGAGGCGGAGGCTGCAGTGAGCCAAGATCTCGCCATTGCACTCCAGCCTGGGTAACAAAAGCAAAACTCCATCTCAAAAAAAAAAAAAATCAAATTCAATAAACCACGGTTGGCTCCCTGCTTCCTACTGCAGAAATCCCTAACTCCTCTGGCTGGGTTCAGAGCCCCTGCATGACCTGGCTTCTCTCTAGTTTTCAGGACTTACTTCTAGTGGGCACCTCTCTTCTTTCCAGATCCACTGCCTCCATCACTCCTTATTCCTGCCTTTTGATGTTGTTCCACAAATACTTTCTGAGTACCCTCCATACCTGCTAGGCACTGGGATTATAACGGTGAAAAGACAGATGTCAGGCCTCTGTCCTCACGCAAAGAATGATGAGTATTATAATCAGGAAGAATGGGATGTTTTGGGGGCATTCAGCAAGGGGTGTTAAATTAATCTGGAGACCATGATGAATTAGCACTAATTATATTCAAGCAGGGTGCAGAGGCCCAATGCATGATGATTTTTGCCTTTGCTTGCCATTTTTCTGAAATATGCTTTTCTCCTGGCTGCCGACTCCTCAGCCCTAGCTTTCCCTAATCTTGAAACCCTCATTCATGTCCCACTCTCCATTTGATGCTTGTATCTCATAGTTTGGCTGCATAATTAATTACATATCATCCTGCTATGATTGGCTCATGCTTCTCACAGTCTTGTTTCTCCAGCTGAATCCTAAGACCTTATGCTGTAGCCAGTGCAGTAATGCTCTAGCTTTTCCCTAAATATATGTTTGATCATAAGTAAGAAATGACTGGTAGCTCAGTGGCTCCTCAACATAATTTTATTTTATTTTTGAAATGGAGTATCACTCTATCACGCAGGCTGAAGTGGTATAGTCTTGGCTCACTGCAGTCTCTACCTTCTGGGTTCAAGCAATTCTCCTGCCTCAGCCTCCCAGGCAGCTGGGATTACAGGCACCTGCCACCATTCCTGGCTAATTTTTGTATTTTTAGTAGAGACCAGGTTTCACCATGTTGGCCAGGCTGGTCTCAAACTCCTAACCTCAGGTGATCCACCTGCCTTAGCTTTCCAAACTGCTGGGATTATAGGCATGAGCCACCGTGCCTGGCTAACATAATTCTTTATAAACCTAGTTGGCACCACTCAGCTGTCTCTCTGTAAATCTCAGGCTTTTACCCAGGATAAAGTGAAGAAATTAAGCCAGGCATGGTGGCATGCACCTGTGGACCCAGCTACTTGGGAAGTTGAGGTAGGAGGATCACCAGGGCCCTCCCTTGAGGAGTTTGAGGCTACAGTGAGCTATGATCATATCACAGTAGTAGGTATTTAAATTAATTTTTATATGTCCAAAATCATACCAGTGATAGACTGGATAAAGAAAATGTGGAACATATGCACAATGGAATACTATGCTGCCATTAAAAAAGAACAAGATCATGTCCTTTGCAGTGACATGGATGGAGCTGGAGGCCATTATCCTCAGCCAGCTAACACAGGAACAGAAAACCAAATACTGCTTGTTCTTACTTATAAGCAGGAGCTAAATGATGAGAACACATAGAAGGGAACAACACACACTGGGGCCTTTCGGAGGGTGGAGGGTAGGAGGAGGGAGAGGATCAGGAAAAATAGCTAATGGATACTAGGCTTAATACCTATGTGATGAAATAAATCTGTACAACAAACCCCCATGACACACATTTACCTGTGTAACAAACCTTCACATCCTGCACCACACGTACCCCTGAATGTAAAAGTTAAAAAAAAAAATCCTGGTAGGGCGCGGTGGCTCATACCTGTAATCCCAGCACTTTTGGAGGCTGAGGCGAGTGGATCACGACTAGCCTGGCCAACATGGCAAAACCCTGCCTCTACCAAAAATACAAAAAATTGGCTAGGCATGGTGACGGGCACCTGTAATCCCAGTTACTCGAGCAGCTGAGGCAGGAGAATTGCTTGAACCTGGGAGGCAGAGGTTGCAGTGAGCTGAGATCATGACACTGCACTCCAGCCTGGGTGACAGAGCAAGACTTCATCTTAAAAAAAAAAAAAAATCCTATTGGTCATCCAAGACCATAGGCATAAAGAATGTTACTGTGCTTCATTATCAGGGTAAAACAGATGGTAAGATGTCCTAAAAGTGTTCACACTAGTAAATATTTTGTACTTCCTACATTATTAATTCCTGTCTTTTTTCAAGCAGACTCCATATATAGCTAGTAGTTAAAATGACTCTGAAAAGTGCCTTGATTCTAAAATTCATAATAAAAATGTAAACCATTCCAGAATAAGAAATCTTTATAAGAAATATTCAAATATGGACTTGTTGAGAGGAGGAAAAGCATTTTAACTTCAGGGAGCAAGGGTAAAGTTTGTTACATGCATAGGTGTTTTTATTATTGTTTTTATATTTTCTAAAGTTTTGTTGACTCTGCCTGGGAGACCACCAGTTTATTATGTTTGGTCATTGTATCTTCTCATTTCGGGACCTGTACTTTCTAACAAGATTATAATCATGCATCAATATGTTTTCTTGGTTTTGATCTACAGAACAAAACAAAGGAATATAAAATCGTTGGCATGTATTCAGATGGCATAAATGTCCTAGGCTTGATTGTCTTTTGCCTTGTCTTTGGACTTGTCATTGGAAAAATGGGAGAAAAGGGACAGATTCTGGTGGATTTCTTCAATGCTTTGAGTGATGCAACCATGAAAATCGTTCAGATCATCATGTGGTGAGCAGACACTGTTTAATGTCATTTTGCTTCCCCTGACAATTCTCTCTCCTCAAAATTAGAAAGAAGAGGTGTATGTTTCTCAGTGACCTCATGCTAGAGAAGTTGGACATTTAATATCGAGCCACCAGAGTATTTTGTGGGGGCTTTTGTTGTTGTTTGTTTTGGTTTTTGAGACAGGGTCTCACTATATCACCCCAGGCTGGAGTGCAGTGGTGCAATCTCGACTCACTGCAGCCTCTACTTCCTGTGTTCAATTCATCCTCCCATCTCAGCTTCCTGAGTAGCTGGTACTACAGGCATGCACCACTATGCCCAGCTATTTTTTTGTATTTTTTGTAGAGATAGGGTTTTGCCATGTTGCCCAGGCTGATCTCAAAATCCTGGGCTCAAGCAATCCACCCACTTCATCCTCCCAAAGTGCTGGGATTATAGGCATGAACCACCATACCCAGCTACCACCTGAGTATTAAATAATTTCACATTATTACCCAGGAGTAAGTTCATGAACAAAAGTCTAGCTTTCAACCATTGTCTTTTCCCTCAAAGCCTTGGGGGATCATCTTGTACCCAACCAACCTTCACGTAAGAAGTAATTCTTTAAAAAATGATCTGAAGGAGTTCATTGTACATAAGAACACAAAGTGCTTTCCCTATTATGCCCCATGCAAAAGTGAGTTTCAAAATATTTATAACTGGTACAGCATGGGCACTAACCCGTGCCCATCTGTGGGTATATCAGTGACACTGTGTAAATGTCTGCCTTATTCCTGGAGATGCCAAAAAGCCCACCTTTCTTAGGAGGCATCTGCCTCACTTACCTCATATTTAATTGATTCAACATTACTTAATCCAAAGTGTAGGCATTGACAGTGACATAAAGGGTTCAGTAAAAATGGCCAGACAGGGCACTTAATACTGCAGAAACCTCAGCTTTATCATCTGTTAAAAAGGACAATAAAACCTACCCCCAGGCATAGGAGAAGTAAATCAAATGAAATGATGCACATAAAATATTTTTCCTAACGCAAGATGTAATGAGATCTCCACAAATACAGCTATTATGACCACTTCCAGTACTAATACTATTGCCTCCATACCTGGGAAACAAGAGATGACCATGACTAGAAAGAGCCATATTTGGCAGTAAGGATCAAGCTCAAGTGAGATCTGCAGATATGACAATCAGCAGGATATATATGCACTAGGAACATGGCATAAGGTGTGCACCCATCTAACCACATGCTCTTGCCAAGTTTGCAAACCACCCTATGGTAGTTTGGATGGGAAGAATTTAAGGTGCACACAGATACTAAAAACTAGGGGCAATATAGTTCACCCAGGACTTGAAACAGCTCTTAGCTTCAATTCTCCATCCTGTGCTCATGCCTAGCTGGGGGTGTACATGCCCAGCTAAGGGTGCACGTGCTGGCATGTTCCTTCCCCACCAACCCAGCATGAGAAGACACTTGATGACAGAATCACGCCCTGTTGTGCTTCCTTTCCAGTTACATGCCGCTAGGTATTTTGTTCCTGATTGCGGGGAAGATCATAGAAGTTGAAGACTGGGAAATATTCCGCAAGCTGGGCCTCTACATGGCTACAGTCCTGACTGGGTATGTCAGACTCAAGTGAAGAGAGAAAAAGCTCCTTTGATCCAATAGGATGGCCACTGAGACGCTGGGTTTTAGTTGGTTAAAACTGGCTTCTCTCCTATGTGCTGGGAAAGATAGGGTTCAGAGATAAAAGAGCAGGAAGAGGAGGGCTGCCCTTTGACAGCTGTACTGTAGGTGGATCATGCTGCGCTAATTGTCAGCTCTTGGCAGAACAGCCTGGACCAGGCTTTGTCACTGCCTTTGTTGGTTATGTTAAAACAACTTTTTTTAAATAATAGAGAAACCCACTTGTAGCCTCTCTTGGCTCACCCCTGGCATTCATTTCCTTAAGAATGTAAACTAGCTAAGTAAGTAAGAATAGCCTCCATGTACCCTGAACCTGAAAGAAATTAGCAAGGGCCTAAATGAAATCAGACTTGAGCAAGCAGGAGCAGGATGGCTGTTGGTTCCAACACTGTTGCTGGGGCTGTTAACCACCACCATGGCCTACACCATCAGAATGTCAGAGACAGTGCCAGGAGAATCTCAAGGCTGGGAAGAATTATATGGGCCTTTTTAGAAGCCATTAAACAGGAAGGCAGAGGGAATGGGTTGTTTGCATATTTATTGCAGCCTAGCTATTGTTTCTTTGGCAGTGAGTGAGTTATGAATGGTGCCCCTGGACACCTAGCCAGGGACAGAATATGTCACATATGCTAAGAAATACAGACCAAGGGAATAAGTAAATATCATTGATTTGACCCCACAAGTCAATATCTACAAACACCCAACTTGAGCAATCAACTCATCTATTGGAACTTGATCACACTGGGGATTTCCAGCACAGAGCATTTAGTTCTTAATCTGTGTTTGCCAAAACACAGATCAACACAGAGGCAGCCTTGGTCCCTACAGTGTGAGGACCATGGTACCAAGGAAGGTAGGACCTCCACCTCACTGGAGGCCACCCTGCTGCAGGGCTGTTGAAACAGGCAGTGCCAGGGATTGTGTCTTAGCAGTGATGTGGCTGGGGTGTATGAGCTGAGCCATTTCATAACGGAGTTCTGCCAGTTTCTATTCTTTCACCCCAGCTAGGTGTCTAACAGAAAACTAAAAGTCAATCCTCATGGTTTTTAGCTACAAGCTGTCTCTCAAGAAGATCCTCTCTCCAGACCTCCAGGATCTATATTTTTGATGACCATTTCCTATTATTTCAAACACACATAACTGATCTGTAAACTCTAAGTTGCCAGTTACATATATATCCATCTGCCAAATGAGTCTCATATTAAGCCCCCTAGTTCATGTGACCTGTGTATTTCCATGTGAAACAAGGAACAGTTTGAGAAGGCAGGAATAATAAAGAAAAGAAAGTCCATCCTAAAATATGAAGAGGAAGAGCTGAGACTTCTTTACTTACTGTAACTGACTTCCTTCTTGGGCAGTGGGCCCCACCAGCAAGACAGCAGCTTGGTACAGGGGATGGAGGGGGTGAGGACTCAGCCCTGTAATGAGGGGTATAATGAGGTATAATGTAGTAGTGACACAGTGGACGCCAAGGAGGGAAGCCTCAGCCCTACCTGGGGAAGTGAGGGAAGGCTTCCTGGAGGAAGGGGGATGCCTAGCTGAGTCTTAGAGGAGAAGAATTCAGCAGCAGCAGAAGGAAATAAAGGGCATTTTTGTGCATGTGGCAGGAATAGCACACACAGGGGTGTGGCAGCATGACATAACTCTGTTCTGTGAAGCCTCGAATTTGGATTCAGCTACTAGGTTTGTCATTAACTCTCACAAGATGCTTCATTTGCTAAGTGAGCCTCTACACTCTCATATGTGGAATGGGGATGTATATTCCTGCCCTACTCCCATTTTCTCATTGGGCCATTATGAAAGTCGAACAGTTTAATAAATTAAAAAGCTGTTTGATAAAAGGATTAAGTGTGGGAAGGTCGTATTATCTTTGAAACTTTAATTTATCTTTCTTGTTTACAGGCTTGCAATCCACTCCATTGTAATTCTCCCACTGATATATTTCATTGTCGTAAGAAAGAACCCTTTCCGATTTGCCATGGGAATGGCCCAGGCTCTCCTGACAGCTCTCATGATCTCTTCCAGGTAAACAGACAAGGGGTTTTGGGAAGAAGACTCCAGACCTAACATTATCAACTCTCACCTCACTTCACAAAACAGACTCCAGTTTGCGGGTTTTATAGCTGCCTTTGAGAAATGACCGCCATATTCTCTGCCCATGGCCCTGAATACATTGCTTCACGCTGTTGCTTATTTCCTGCCCTCTGAGCATGGTCTGCAGCTCAGGGAAGGGTTATGGTGTCACTGCGAGCAGCGGTGCACGCAGCACCTTCTGATTCCTGGACCTGCCAACAGGGCCAGCATGGTTTGGACCCTTTTTTGTTTTGTTTTGTTTTGTGGTTTTCTTTACTTCTCTCAACAAGATAACCTAAAAGGACCCTTTGTTTCCTTTCTGGAAGACAGGCATGTCTTCAGGCGGGGACTGAGGACTGGCATTCTAGACCATAAGTTCCTTTCTCTTTTCATCACACAGCTCGGCAACACTGCCTGTCACCTTCCGCTGTGCTGAAGAAAAGAACCAAGTGGACAAGAGGATCACTCGATTCGTGTTACCCGTTGGTGCTACAATCAACATGGATGGGACGGCGCTCTATGAGGCAGTGGCAGCGGTGTTTATTGCACAGTTGAATGATCTGGACTTGGGCATTGGGCAGATCATCACCATCAGGTGGGGTGTGGTGTTACATTCATTGTCACTGGTGATGTAGAGGTTACCTCCACTAAAAATGGTTTGTGAAGGGACACCAAGAATGTCCCAGTGATGGATTCTTTTTCTTGATCTACGAAGTCCCTTTTCAAGATTAAATACAACTATATCCTGGTATGCATGGCATGACGTAGGGAGAGTTTGTAGAGAAGAGAAGGAGATTAAGGACTGAGGCTTGAAAAATCCTAATATTAGAAGCAGATAGAGAAGGGAAAATCCAAGAGGGAGAGGGAAAGGAAGATGGAGAGATGGGAGGGGAGCCAGTAAACCTTGGTATCATGGAAACGCAGAAAAGAGAGATTTTCAAGGGTGAAATGGTCCACAGAGTCAGATGCTGCAGATAATTTTCATGAAATAAGGACAGAAATTGTCTGCCCAAGTAGATGGCAGAACTGTCATTAGTGAATTTTGCCAGAGTTGTTTCCCTACGACAGCACTGTACAGCATGGTAACCACTAGCCATGTGGCCCACTGAATTAGATAGCGCAGACATAGAATAGTTTCGTCATTGCAGAAAGGTATTTTGGACAGTGCTGTGTTAGAGTGATAGGCTGGGATTAGAGTTAACCTGGAGACTTTTGTTCAGTTTAGAATGCAACTTAAAGACTAAACTGGGTCCCCAGGCCTGCTCAAAGTTGAATCTGAACTTTTAAAGTCAATTCATTCTTGTGTTTCCAGCCTAGACATAAATTCTAGGCATAAAGTCAGAGTTTGTTAACTAACAATGTTCTAATACAATGCATTTTTAAAATCCTCCCCGCCCCTAAATCACAAAGTATTTCTGTTGGCTAAAGACAAGTGCAAAATACACCATTTGGCACACCAGCTGGGGAACTATCCCAATGCCATGTAATCTATAAAAAGTCCATGCCAAAGAGATTGAGTGAAGTCCTGTAATTATAACAGCAGAGAGTATGTTAAAATTGAAATCTGGAATCATGCCTGAGAAAGTTTCTGGTCCATAACCACCCCTGTTCTTCCAACAGTTGTTACTTTTACATTTCCAAGGGTTTTTTCCCACTTCCCTAACCCTGGCCTGTGGAACCCAGTCTCCACTGAACTGATTTCCACGGAGTGGCTGTATGAGGTGCCAATTCTTTTGTGTATTTGCCACTTTATAATGAAATCCCTCCCTCTTTTTTAGTTATAAGTTTTCTAAATCTTTCTAATCATTTTTTTAACGTGACTGCCAGAGGAATCAACTCTGGGTCTAGAGGCTAAATAGTCAATTCACATTAAAGGCTCTCCCCCTACTCTCCGGTATATTCTTAAATCAGATTTGCTGGTAACTACCGGCCCAGAACCAGTAACAAATGTGAGACCCAAAGTAATCATTGGCTTAAAATTAAAAATCGTCACTGGTTCTACTTGGGAAATAATAAAAGTTAGTTTTACTTGAGAGTTACAGTTATAGTTCATATGGCTAATAGTTTTTAGGCCCAAAGTATATTTCTGTGGACTAGACATCAAAGAAACATAGCTACCATCTACCCAAAACATGCCCTTTTGTGGCTTTATCATAATACTCAAAGGCTACAACTGATTGAAAATTGATGTGAGTATACATGTCAAAAAGAAATTGGATTAATTGTCTTATAAAGATAGTTAGGGCCAGGAGCAGTAGCTCACACCTGTAATCCCAGCACTTTGTGAGACTTAAGTGGGTGAATCGCTTGAGTCTGGAGTTCGAGACCAGCCTGGGCAACATGATAAAACCCCATGTTTACCAAAAATATTCTAAAAGAGAAAAATTTGCCAGGCGTGGTGGCCCATGTCTGTAGTTTCAGCTACTCAGGAGAAGGCTGAAGTGGGTGGATTACTTGAGCCCAGGAGGCAGAGGTTGCAGTGAACTGAGATGGCACAACTGCACTCTAGTCTAGGCAAAAAAAAAGAAAAAGAAAAGTAAAGCTAATTATACAGCAGGGCTCAGTGGCTCACTACCAGCACTTTGGGAGGCCAAGGCAGGCAGATCACTTGAGCCCAGGAGTTTGAGACCAGCCTGAGCAACACGCTCAGTGTTTATTTATAAAAAATAAATAAACAGTTATTTATAAAAAATAAAAATATTTCTATATTTTCTCTACAAAAAATATAAAAATTAACCAGGCATTTTGGAGCACACCTGTGGTCCCAACTACTAAGGAGGCTGAGGCAAGAAGATTGCTTGAGGCCAGTAGGTAGAGGCTGCAGTGAGCTGTGATCATGCCACTGTACTCCAGCCTGGGTAACAGAGTGAGACCTTGTCTCTGGAAAAAAAAATCATAAAGAAGAAAGATAATTATAAGATTTGGGGCCTGGGAAGAGCTGACAGAAAAAAGTAGCAGTAGTAATAGCAGTAGTTGTTGTTGTAATAGTTGTTTTCGTTGCTGCAGTAGCAGTAGTAATAATACCAGCGGCGGCAGCGACAGCAGCAGTATAAGAAACACTAGCAGCCACTGCTGTTATTTCAGAAGCAGCAGCAGAAATGGCATGTTTTCAATCTTTTTTTGTTTTTTGTTTTATTTTACTTTAAGCTCTGGGATACATGTGCAGAATGTACAGGTTTGTTACATAAGTATACACGTGGAAATGGCATGTTTTTAAGCTCTACTATACAGGTGCTACACCAGATGCCTTATGTGTATAAACCTCATTTAATCTGCACAGCAGCTTGCAGTAGACATGATGTCCCCGTCTAACAGGCAAGGAATTGAGATTCAGAGAAGTAACTTGCCTAAAGAAATGCCATCAGTAAAACCATAGAGGCCAAAGTATATCACCCAGGTGTGTCTGACACTAAAACCTGTATTCCCTCCAATTTACAACCCATCCTTCAACCCATTGAGAGAGCCGAGTTCAATGGTCTGTCCTAAAACTAGGCCTCAATGTGGGGAAACAACTTTGTACCACTGATAGTTCTGTAAAAATCCTCTAACTCAAAGTAGAATATGTTCAAGCAGCAGGAATAGCTTTTTATATATTATTTTCTCCCATCTAAAGGTTTATAGTTCTGAGTTCCAGACCAACACCAGTCAGATGGCCATAGCCTAGCAAGCAAGATCAAGGCTCAAAGACAGAGTTTTCTTTGACTAAATGAATTTTGAGTTTCAAGCCCAGCCTCAGGCTATAGAGACATGGTTAACTATGACACGTCAGGGTTTCTAAGAGGAATCTGTTGGCATGGACACAAATCACTGCTGACAAGGAAAACCTGTTGATGCATTCCATTTAAATTTTTTTTAACCAGCATTAAAATAAACTTGGGCCTTCCAAAGAGGACTTAGGTCAGAAGAGATCCGCAGGGTTATAGAGGCCAGAAACCTTTAGAGTGATTGGTACACAAATCTCTAATTTACTGTAATTTGGTTGTCAAACCACTGAATGAAAACACACTTGTCAAAGAACTCTGGCCTGTGTTTGTACCCTCAAATGCTTTCTGCAACACCTCAGTAGGCAGATGAATGGGCAGAAGAATCAGCTTCCTAAGAACTCTAAGACTTTCTTAGCCCCAAAGAATATGGATTTGTGGATAGAATCAGAGATTCTTCCCATTTAAATTGGCAATTTTTATATTTTCACCTTTTAACCCAGTGGCACCTGAGCAGCAGTTGAGGCCTTGGCCCAAGGGCAAGGACTTGTCCCTAGAAAGTATCGTGGGTGTGGCCTCAAGCTTATCCAAGTCCAGGGACTTTTCAGGGCATGGTGAGTCCTTGTTTCCTTCAGAATGATACAGTTAAAATAAGGAAGATGTTGCTGATAAAAAGAAACTGCACATTACAAACAAAAATTTCTACTGCCTCACCTGATCTTATCAAGTGGGATCTTTTTAAATACCTGGTAATAAAGTTCATCTGGCTGCCTCTCCTGGATTCCAGATTTTTCTTTCACACAAAGTACATCTCAGTCAGGATTAAATGCTTGTACCTTGGACAGGAGTCAGCTATTTCTCAATTCAGTGCCCTAAAGAGCATTTCCCAGAGGTAGAGTCCTGGGATGTCAAGAGAGTGCATAAAGCCTGCTTAACCATTGTCTCATTCCTTTGCCTTCACCTGAAATGCCATTGCCCATCTGCCCCTACCACTATCCCTCTGCCCATCCTTCAGGGCAACTTAAATATCTGTCATATATTAGGTGCTCAGTAAATTATTAGCTGTTGAGTAGATGGAAGAAGGGAGTAGGAAGGCAGGTGCAGAGGTACCTGGCACTTAATTAGGATGAGTGTATATATACATAGATAAGTAGACAAAGCCTTCTCTTAATACCTCATTTAGTAAACTCCTGCCTTCCTCTTGAAAATCTATCTTGCTCATTTTTTGTGGTGCCACTTATGCAGTTCTTCCTTACATTAGAGTGGTGTGCTATATCTCCCTCTGCAAGGAGATGGCATTATACCCCTCCCAGCCCCATCCCACAGCTCTCATCCTGTAATGAGGCAGAGCTGGGACTCAGCAGGTCACAGATTCTGACTGCCCAATTTAGGGGCACAGCAGTAATAGCCATCGGGACTAAGCGGGACTAACCATTTCAGGCCAGAGGCTTTAATGGGAGAGGTATATGTCTAACTCCTTTCCTGTTGGTTTGTTTCTGCAGTATCACAGCCACAGCTGCCAGCATCGGGGCTGCTGGCGTGCCCCAGGCCGGCCTGGTGACCATGGTGATTGTGCTGAGTGCCGTGGGCCTGCCCGCCGAGGATGTCACCCTGATCATCGCTGTCGACTGGCTCCTGTGAGTTGGAATAAATGCACTGCCTCCACCGGATGCGCTGACGGGCTTCCTAGCCTCACGGACTCTGCAACTATCTCCTCAGATTGCCTAATGAGCCACCTGTTGCTGCTTTAAGTTTCCTCTGACCAGGGCATCTGATAACGTGATTAATAATTAACTTCTCATAACGTGGAGCAGTGATTTTAAAAAGCCAGTGAGATCCATTAGCTCCTTATACCTGGTAATGCTCAAGGTTAGGAGCTGGGTGTGGGACAAAGATAAACACAGAAGAACAAGCTGAAGAAGCCAGGCAGGGCCCTGGGACCATCCTGGCCTACCACAGCCTTGGTTCAGCATCATGGGCTCAGAACCACCTAGTTCAAAATCAGTCCATTATCCTAAGCATCTTCTGAACCATCAGGGACAGTGGCACGAGGAAAGGCTTGAGTAAGACTGACTTGGGTTTGAATCTCCATCCAGTGTCTTACCAGCTTCTTGACCTCGAGCAAGTTCCTTAACCTGAGGCTCAGCTGCATGATCTGTGAGATGGGGAAAAGCCTGCCTATCTCATTGGGTTGTTTTAAGGACTGAGGGAGTTCATGTGAATGGAGTGTCTAGAACACTGTCTGGCAGCCCATATGTGCTCAATAAATGGCAAGTTTTTTTGTTAATGATTAGAATGAGTTGGACTGTTCAGGCCCTAATCAACAACACTTCTGTCTCTCTGTCTCTCTCTGTCTCTCATATACACACATACATCATACACACACAGACACGCACACCCACACACACACAGAGAATACAGTAGAACATCTGGGTAAGAACGTACCTTCAGCGACCCTCAAGGTTAAAGTTAGAACCAGCCTGGCTCCTTTACCCTTGATACCCACTCCTATGCATGGATCTTGCAGCATCTAGGTCTGGGTCTGTCTGCTGGCATTGTAGGTAAGTGTCACTCCACATAGAGCCTTTGCTCAGAACGAGCTCAGGCTCACTGAGGAATCCAGTGCTATATACTGTAGTTTGCAGGTGGTGGATGAGATGGAAAGGGAAGCAGAGACATCCTATGTGGGCTTGAAAACACAGATTCACATTTCAGAAAGCAAAAGCCCCTGCACCTGTCTTGGAAGCTGTGCCGTGGGGCGCCCCTTCAGCAGCTAGTTGGGCTATAGGCCCAAATGAGGTGGCACCCTTCTTGCAATGATATCCTGTCATTGAGGCAAGATACGGTTCTTTCTAGTGATTATTATGGATTTGCATTTTTCCCCTTTCCCTGAGTCTTCTTGGAACCAGTTACCTTCATTGCCAAGATACCCAGATGAGTCAAAGGTCCAATCAGAGGCATGGGATAAAAAGACACTAGGGCCAGTTCAATCCCTGGCCTTGTTGTAAATAAGAGAAGGGCATCCAGGGTGGCCGTGGGTAAGCACTGTCAGCCTTTTCTATTCTGCAGGTGTAGTTTTCACAAGATTCCCCCTGCATGCTGTTCCTATCAACAAAGCACCGGTATCAAACTGGATTCTCCCCTCTGCAGTGTGCCTTCTCTGCCTGTCTTCCTGCCACTGGCCTCTTCTCCAGGCCATCTGGGAGTTAAGACTGGATAAGGGTGACTCATGGAGAAATCCATTCCTGGGCTGACCTGTGTTTTCTGACCCTGTTCTCTGTGCCATGCCTACTGGTTTGCTCATAAGTAGAGTGACCTAAATTGGTAAATAAACAAGTACACCATAGACATGAACAAACACACACATACCCCACATGCACTTGGTACATATACCACCCACAAAACACCCAAGTTCTCTGACCTTAGCCCAATGATTTCCCACAGTGGCATTTGGGATCTAGAAAACCACAAGACAGAGAGGTTAGAACTGAAAAACTTACTGAATTCTGAACCTCTCTCAGTCCCCCCAAAATATCTGGAACAACTCTATTCATGTTTCTTTGGGAGAAGAGGAGGGAATTTAGGGAGACTTAGGGGAGTCATTTGTTACTTTTGGGGAGCCATTTGTTACTTTTGGGGAGCTCATGCTGTGCCTTTATGAACAACCCCAAGCCTGTGAGGAGCCTACTACGGTCTAAGTTGTATTTTAATACAATAATAAACTAAGTTGTATTTTAATGAAGATTGAGGACAGCACTTTCTGCATTTACTTAAGTTGAAACTGAACACATCAAGTCCTTCCATCTCTCTGATGATGAAGGAAAATGAAATCTGGGCCTCCTGTCTGACTCCTCCTGTCTCTCCTCAGGGACCGGTTCAGGACCATGGTCAATGTCCTCGGTGATGCTTTCGGGACAGGCATCGTGGAAAAGCTCTCCAAGAAGGAGCTGGAGCAGATGGATGTTTCATCTGAAGTCAACATTGTGAACCCCTTTGCCTTGGAATCCACAATCCTTGATAATGAAGACTCAGACACCAAGAAGTCCTATGTCAATGGAGGCTTTGCAGTAGACAAGTCTGATACCATCTCATTCACCCAGACCTCACAGTTCTAGGGCCCCTGGCTGTAGATGACTGGAAACAAGGAAGGACATCTCCATGAGAGTCATCTCAAACACTGGTTAAGGAAAAGAGAAACACTAATGGCCAAGTATACATTTGATTTGATATACAGACCTCCAGATTATTTTCTATATTTGGATTCAGGCTTTGCTCTCCAAGTTTTGGGAGTTGGGGGTGGGGTAAGATGAAGGAAAATTGATTAAAAGGAAAGTTCTATTATCTGGGTTTTAGAAATTCTATAAGAGACAAAGTTTGGAAGTATATAAAGTAATAACTGTTAGAATTAGGTAATGGATATGAAAGAGAAAATGCTTTCTCATGCACAGACAACTGTTTTGGGTTTTTTTAAAAAATATTTTGTCATCGGTTACAAATTTTTACTCAGGCTTTCTATTGGCATGGATTTCCTTTGACCTCTCACTTTTTTATAAATTATAATGCATCTAAACAACTTCTTCCCAGTTAATGTGCCAAAATGTCCATTTTCAACTTATCTCCAGCCAATTTCAAAGAAAACAGACCAGCACAGTTCTGCAATAATACTTTTAAGACAGGCATAGGGTTTGGAGGGAAAGGAGAAGGATTCTTTTTTCAATGTACTGTATTGGGACACTGGTAACTGTTAACCCAGTGTTCAGCGTAGAGATATATATGTGTGTGTGTGTGTGTATGTGTGTGTGTATATGTGTGTATATATTTATTATTTTCATATAATTTGCCAGACTGAGATCAGAATTGAACCGTCAATGTGAAATAAAGAGTTCTCCTTGTACTTGAATAATAACTACAATTCCAACCCAAGTCTGCTTTGGGGCTTATCAGAACTCCTTTCTCAGGAGCACTAGAATGAGAAATCATGTTGTTCAATCAATTCACATCGGCCTAAAGCAGAGATGTATTATTGTGATACTCTGAGGTAGCATAGCCATTCATATACAACTTCCAGATATGAGCTGCCTGGAGGAAATCCATATCAGCTCTGCATAATATTATATACAAAGGTGTCACTCACAAAAGGTTGGATGTGATTTTATCCAACTGGAAGGCTTTATTCTTCCAAGTTCATTCACACTCAAAGAGGCCAGTACTTTGCCATCCTTGCACTTCTGTTTTCAGGGCCCAAATAAGAGTGGCAAGCTACCAACTAAGTTGTATTTTAATTAAAATTCCATGGGTTGAACAAGCCACATTGCAGAAAAAGAGCTGCCCCTAACCTGGGTTCTTGCAGAGTAAATCCCACAACATAAACTGGTATCACTGGTTCGGGGTAAATAGTTCCATTCCATGACACTTGTCTCCTCCTCCAGGGAGGACTGCTCTAACTAGTAGTCTTGGCCCTATTCATTACACCCTCTGCTTATCATTCTGCTAATTTATGAAGAAAGTTTATTAAAGTCTGTGCTTCAGTTCTCATCTTGTAAATAATGCTTAACATAAACTTGTACTTACAGAGATCCAAAATAGTCATGTTTCTGCAGCCAACTTAAACCTGTGCTTTCATGTTTAAGAAACGAGAAATTGTGCCAAAGATAGCAGAAGAGTAAATAAGTGCTCAGCATTGACCACCTACATCGGAAATCTACAACATAGTGATACTGAATTGTTATGTAAACATCATAAATAGTAAATAATGATTCAATGTGAATTTTAAAATGCAAATATTGGTATTGTTTATAGGAAATAAATCTAAATATAAATAAAGTTGAATCAGTAATTTCTCTTGGGCTGAATGGTTCTATCCCTTACTAGGTTGCCCCAACTAGTGGCACTACAGTTAGCAGAGCTGTTCATGAGGGCAGGTTATCCTTATTTTGGAGTCAGTTTGTAATCAGCCTCTTAACACACTATGCTGTTAACTCATAAAAGAGAACAATGTTCCATTTCAGTCTCAATAAACACTTCCCTCATTTTTTCTCCCCTGCCTTTTTCTTCCTGTTATCTGTCCTTTTATCTTACTTGCTTGGATGGGCGTGGAAAGGCAGAGATATGGTCAGTTGAATCAGATTTTACAGCTTTTTTTGTTTGTTTTGAGACATCGTGTCGCTCTGTCACCCAGGTTGGGGTTGCAGTGGCACAATCTCAGGTCACTGCAGCTTCTTCCTACTGGGCTCAAGCGGTCCTCCCACCTCAGCCTCCTGAGTAGGTGGGACTACAGGCACACACTACCATTCCCAGCTAATTTTTCAATTTTTTTGTAGAAATGGGGTCTCAATATGCTGCCCAAGCTTGTCTTGAACTCCTGGCCTCAAGCGATGCCCTGCTTCACCTCCACAAAGTGCTGAGATTACAGGCGTGAGCCACTGTGCCTAGCTGGATTATTGTTTTCAAAACTTTATACACCAAGAATGAAAAGTGAGGCTTGAGGAAAATAATCCATTCATTCATGTTACCCAATGGGATTACAAGGTGAAAATACAGTGCCATTATGAATAGTTGCATGCATATTTTGTGACAGAGATGAAAGCAGAATTTTGTTAGTAAGAGATAGTTGGCCAGGTGCAGTGGCTAACTCCTATAATCCCAGCACTTTGGGAGGCCGAGGCAGGCAGATCGCTTGAGGCCAAGAGTTTGAGACCAGCCTGGGCAACACAGCAAGACCCTGTCTCTACAAAAATATACAAAAATTAGCCTGAGATGGTGGTGTGTGCCTGTACTCCCAGCTACTCAGGAGGACTAGGTGGGAGGATCACCTGAGCCTGGGGAAGTTAAAACTGCAGTGAGCTGTGATAGTGCCACTGCACTCCTGGCTGAGCGACAGATACCCTATATAAATATTTTTTAAAAAAGAAAGTATTCTCTCTCAATATGGTGGTGGCTTGGTTTCACTAAAGGACCAATCCTTCCCTCTGCAATACAATTACAAGCTACAAATGGTTGTGTTCAGGGTAATCTCTGATGGGGTTGTGCAGTTCTGCCTGGAATACCCCAGTCATGAGGGGATTCTACAGGGTAGGGGTGGGGGGTGGTGATCGACTCACTTGCTGTGATAGACAACAAAGGAAAGGCCAGCTCCCTGTTTCCCACTGAGAGGATCCTACCTCCTCATAAAAATGCTTATCACTACATAGCCAAAGGAACACTGGGTAGTTTCCTTTGTGTACAACATGGGAGAAAATACTCAACACCACAACTCCTTAGAAAAAGATATTTGTTTGGAAGAGCTGGTGCCCCTGGGCCTCCATGTGATTTTGTTTTTGCCCAAAGTTTACTCATGAACAGAGTGTTATCAGCTGGTGAATAACTTTATTCTTCCAGCAAATCTTTATGAGTCCAGTGGGTACAAGGCCCTTTATTACAGCACACCCTGATTCTTAGAGAAGAACCATGGGAAGTGTGCTGGGCTTATAATCAGGCAGTAGGCTAGCTGCAGTGTTTGCTTTGCAGGGGTTCAAGAATCTTCCCTCCTGAAACAGGAGATAAGAAATGGTCCTTTGGAAACCTTGGAAGGCTGCTAGAAGCTTCTATGCAACAGGATTGATATTCTGTATTCCCCAACTGCCCAGCAAGGGACGATGGAACACAATGAGCAGGCACACAGCTCTGATTCCTTGCCAGCTTTGTGTCCCTTGCCAACAACCTAAGCCTTGGTTTCCTCTTCCATGGAATAAGAATAACAATTCTTTTCTCTTCGGACTGCTTTCAGTGGTCAATGAGAAAATGCATGTGATGCATATAGCAAAGATTCTGTTACACACTACATCTAATAAATGCCAGTGCCTCTTCTCCCCAATTCCTGCATCTGGGAAAAAATGACACCCTTCTCCTTCCCCCATTTATTAACATGCGTAATCCACAGAGATGCAATTGCTGTTCCAGTGTTTTAGGACCCGTGTCCCCGACGTGTTGAAAGAATGAAGCTCCTACCACATGGTCCTGTTTGGGTTATCAGAGCAAACAGTATATTTAACCTAGTGAGAGTTCATAAACAGGCCCCCTTTCTATAAAGGGGAAATTCTTCCAGAAATGGGACATTTTATTTTTATTTTGTCTTCTAAATGGGTTTATTTCGTTTCTAGGGGACTTGTCTTGCTGTCTTTTAACTTTGTCATTACTTTTTTTTTATTACAAGTTCTGGGATACATGTGCAGAACATGCAGGTTTGTTATGTAGGTATACACGTGCCGTGGTGGTTTGCTGAACCCATCAACCCGTCATCTACATTAGTTATTTCTCCCAATGCTATCCCTCCCCTAGCCACCCAACCCCCAACAGGCTCCAGTGTGTAATGTCTCCCTCCCTGTGTCCATGTGGTCTCACTGTTCAACTCCCACTTATGAGTGAGAACATGCGGTGTTTCATTTTCTGTTCCTGTGTTAGTTTGCTGAGAATGACAGTTTCCAGCTTCATCCAGCTCCCTGCAAAGAACATGAACGCATCCTTTTTTATGACTGCATAGCATTCCATGGTGTACATGTGCCACATTTTCTTTATCCAGTCTATCATTGATGAGTGTTTGGGTTGGCTCCAAGACCTTGCTACTGTGAATAGTGCTGCAATAAACATACATGTGCATGTGTCTTTATGGTAGAATGATTTATAATCCTTTGAATATATACCCAGTAATGGGATTGCTGGGTCAAATGGTATTGCTAGTTCTAGATCCTTGAGGAATTGCCACACTGTCTTCCACAAGGGTTGAACTAATTTGTACAACCACCAACAGTGTAAAAGTATTCCTAATTCTCCACATCTTCTCCAGCATCTGTTGTTGCCTGACTTTTTAATGATCGCCATTTTAACTGGTGTGAGATGGTATCTTGTGGTTTTGATTTGCATTTCTCAAATGGCCAGTGATGGTAAGTTTCTTTTTTATATGTTTGTTGGCTGCATAAACGTCTTCTTTTGAGAAGTATCTGTTCATATCCTTTGCCCACTTTTTGATGGGGTTGTTTTTTTCTTGTAAATTTGTTTAAGTTCCTTGTAGATATTAGGCCTTTGTCAGATGGAGGGATTGCAAAAATTTCCCATTCTGTTGGTTGCCTGTTTACTCTGATGATAGTTTCTTTTCCAACGCATAGCTCTTTAGTTGAATTACATCCCAAAATGGGACATTTTAATCTAAAGAGTATCAAACTGAATTTTTCCTACAAAGTGTTATATAAAGTAGGAACTAAACATATAAAGTAGGAAGTAAACAAAAAACAAATGTTTGCAGTCCTTTTCCTATGCCCTGAAACACAGAGAGGGGTTTGAGATGCTTGGGCTGTGTCAGGCTGAGATATACCTTCGCATAACACACTTTCGTACATCCTGAAAATGAGAGTACACCATGAAGTTCACTTTTGCAGTCAGCCTATAAATCTCGTGTGACTCTTCAAAAATTCTCTCCCCACCTGATGCAAGCAGGGCCCCACCTGGGGCTTTTTAATACACCCTGTGGGAAGAAATATACCTCTCTGTAATCCTAGACTTTTAAAGTCAAAGCCAGATAATATAAATAAGCAGACTTTATTAAAATAGCTTTGGGAACAATATATACACATTTTTTTTTAATTTTTATTTTGAGATGGAGTCTCACTCTGTCACCAAGGCCGGAGTGCAGTGGTGCGATCTTGGTTCACTGCAACCTTTGCCTCCTAGGTTTAAGTGATTCTCCTGCCTCAGCCTCCCAAGTAGCTGGGAGTACAGCCGTGCACCACCATTCCCAGCTAATTTTTGTGTTTTGTGTAGAGACGGGGTTTCACCATGTTGGCCAGGCTGGTCTCAAACTCCTGACCTCCAATGATCTGCCTGCTTCAGCCTCCCAATGTGCTAGGATTACAAGCGTGAGACACTGCACCCGGCTGGGAACAATACAGTGACCTGTATATATAGAATTGGGTGACTGCACCTAAGGGTATAAAGTTATCCTTCAGGGATGGAAATGATCGGGATATTTCTCAATGGCCTAGGCTACATGCACAGTGCCACAAAGCTCCTAAGCAAGCAGTGAGATCTAACCACACAATTGATGTTCCATTTCTCCCTCACTAGGACCAACCACTGTCATGTGTGATTTGAAACGTGTCTCTCCAGAATTAGGGTGACACTTATGATTTTATCTAGAAATCTCCACTTAACCTGCCACTTTTAAGGTATCACCAAGTTCAAAACAGCTATGAGTAAATCCCCAAAAGACAAGATAAACATTTATATTTCTTTGGGTATTCTGGTTGAAGAAAATGAGAAAGGAATGTCATGGCTTCTTCTGGAGAAGTTCCACTGGTTTCTTGAAAGCTCCGGCAGCCTGGAAGCTCTGGCCCCATGGGGACAATACCAGGATATCACCTAGAGAGGAACTTGCCTTGCAAAAGTACTGTTTACAAAAAAATGGAGGAAGGCAATAACGCAGGAACTAAATGCAGAATCAACTAAACTGAGCAGTAGTGTCTGGATGCGTACCCCGTTTTCCCTCCAAGAGCTGCCTTTTCCTGACAGACTGCAGGCTCTGGTAGCTGCCATTCCTCCATAACTCTGGAAAGCCATCACCAAGTGTTAAAATCATGTTGCATCATCTTCTTTGGCTTCAGGGCACTTAAGGCAATGCGATGCAGAGTTATATCATCTGAGCATCTCAGGGCCAAGGGTGTGGCTGCAGGGAAAAGGGTGAGGAGTCTGGAGATCTAACACCAGCCAGGATTTGCTTTATCTTTTCTTCGCCCCGTGGAAAAGTACCTTTTCCAAGGTGAAGGTAAAACAGATTGAAATGACTTCAGTCATCCTGGGAGGGTAGTCACTGGAGAAAAGGCACTACTCCTTTCAGTTTATGAGCATGTCTTCACAAAGAGCTCAAGGCATGCACATTTTAAAGATGACTTTGATCCTCCTCCAAGCATTCAAACTTAACATTTATTTAAAGAACACTTGTTTTGTGTCTCCAAGGTTATTAGCTTAGCTTGGCAAGAATAACAAAAGGCCAGCCAAAAGGCTTTTCTGAGCCAAGGGCTTAAAAAAAAAGTTATAAATGTTCTCCAAAATGAGTCCAAGGTTATCCTGTCCGGGTCTTTAGGAGGCCAGGTAGGTCTGATGGGTGTTAGAGAAGTGCTACTGTGTAAACTCATGTGAAGAAAGAAAGCAATACCAGTCAGTGACAGAGGGACCCTGGCTGATCTGTCCTCAACACCTGCTTCTGTCTTCCCAGCATGCCAAGTTGGCTTTAACTCTCAGGTACTTTGGAGCTAATCCTCTCATTTCCTAATTTAGCCAGAAAGGTTAAGATAGACAAGAGTGTGTCATCTATGAATCACAAACCCAAGGCTCTCTGCTGCATCAGAAGGGGCCAGTTAAGTAAGATTAACATACCACCTTAGCTGATGAAAACATCAGACATGCAAACAAGGCCGACTCTGCCTGCAAGGACATTTAGTCTGCTTTTCTTGCCACTAAGAGAACATTTCCTTCTATAACAATCCAGGCAGACAGTCATCTACCCTATTCTTGGGCATCATTACCTTCCCTAGACATGACATTCTAAGGCAAACCAAGGTCCAGTTTCCTTTAAGGTGTTGACCTAACAGCTGCAGACATCCTCTGAGATTTCTCCCTGCTAGGATGAGTGCCCAAGCAAGTGGGATGCTCTAAGCCCAGAAGGAAAAACAGCAACAACAGGCCAGGCAAGGTGGCCCATGCCTGTAATCCCAGAACTTTGGGAGGCCGAGATGGGTGGATCACCTGAGGTCCGGAGTTCAAGACCAGCCTGGCGAGCATGGTGAAACCCCGTCTCTACCAAAAATACAAAAATAAGCCACAAGTGGTGGCACACACCTGTAATCCCAGATACTCAGGCAGCTGAGGCAGGAGAATCGCTTGAACCTGGGAGGCGGAGGTTGCAGTGAGCCGAGATCATGCCACTGCATTCCAGCCTGGGCAACAGAGCAAGACTCCATCTCAACAACAACAACAAAAACCCAGCAACAACAACACAGAGGAAAAACATTTTTATTTACTCGGCAAACGCTGGCATTGCAAATACTATGTAGCAAGCACTATTCATACCTCTTAAATATGAACTCATTTAATTTCATAGCATCATGAAGTGGGTACTATTATTATCCCCTTTTTACAAATGAAGAAACTAGCACAAAACATTAAGCAACGTTCCCCAAAGACCACACAACAAACAGGTGGCTCAGCCATTCGGCTCCAGTGTCATGGTTCTTCACCAGGCATTATAAGGCAGAGTGTGCCAGGAGTGCTAGAATATTAATGATAATTCAAGTCTAGGGTGGTCTAAAATTTTCAAAGCAGATAAGACTCATTGGCTAGATCTATTGTTTAGCATAGTAGTTAACACTGCATTGTATACTTACAAATTTGCTAATATAGTAGCTCTTGTGTTCTTATCATACCCCTCAAAATAATAAATAAATAAATATGGCGAGAGGAAACGTTTGGAGGCGATGGATAGGTTTATGGTATAGACTTTGGGGATAGTTTCACAGGTATATACTTATCTCCAAACTCACCAAGTTGTACATGCTAAATATGTACAGCTTTCGGTATGCCAGTCAAACCTCAATAAAGCAGTTTAAGACAAAAAGAATCACCCCTAATACCAAGTGCTATGTGCTGACACTGTACTAAATATTTTACAAGCATAGTCTCATGCATTCTTCCAACCACTCCTATTAGGCAGGTCATATTACCATCTGTTTCCCAGTTGAGGAAACTGTGGCTTAGAAAGATTAAATAATTTGCCCAAGTTCACAGAGCTGGGACTCACTTGATTCCAAGTCTTTTCCTAGGTATTAAGATACAGTGCTTCAAAATGCCTACAAGATAAGAGGAAATGCATGACAGTATCTAATCATCACCTCTTTAAAAGTTGTTTATCTTTTCTAATCATCTCATTTTATTTGATACAACCAAATTTGCTCCCTCGAATTGCCCATTTGTTTTCTCATTCTAGCAAAGATTAATTTTAAGTATGTCTAGATTATCTCCCACTTCATCTAGCGGCCCAGCCTCACCTCCTTTATGGGATACGTAACATATCCCTCCCTCATCTCACCTTTAAATATTTCATTCAAACCTTAAGTCTTCCCAAAATCCCTTTTTTGTCCCAAAACGAGGGATGGGGAGGTGTCAGAATAAAAACTGGAACCCTATTTCTCTTTTCCTTTTCTTGCCAAATTTTGGGGACTGCTTTTTGGTCTTTATGCTGTGACTCCATTTCCTCCCCACACACAAACTCCTAATTCCCTACAGTCAGGCTTCCACAATGCACCTGAAATTCCAAAGTCATCAATGCCCCGCTCATGAAATCCAAAAGGCATTTTCACAGTCATCAATGTTTACTTTTTTTTTTTTTTTTTTGGAGACAGAGTCTTGCTCTGTCACCAGGCGCCAGGCTGGAGTGCAGTGGCACGATCTCAGCTCACCGCAACCTCCG
>NW_022436964.1:20864641-20873589 GCF_009761245.1 Sapajus apella
CTCGATCTCTTGACCTCGTGATCCACCCGTCTCAGCCTCCCAAAGTGCTGAGATTACAGGCAGGAGCCACCGTGTCCGGCCCAATTTTTACTCTTCTACAACATTCGTCACTACTGATTAGCTTTATATTCCACTAAGTTATTTTTCCTTGACTTCCAAGACATTATCAGGTTCTGCCCCACCTGACCTTTTCCACCACTCTTCCATCACCTTCGTAATCTCCTCCTCCTGCTGCTCCACTTACTGTGGGTCTCATCTCTGCCTGGGCCACACACACAGGGTCCCCTCAAATATTTTAGGAATGAATGAACAGGCTTACATTCTTCTGGTCTTTCTCTCTCCACCAGATATTCCTCCAATATTATGGATTCAACTGCCACCTCTATGCAGATAATTAACAAAAATGTGTATCCACAAAATCTATAGCTGCCCTTGGTTTCTCCTGCCCTGATCTCCAAGCCAAACCTCAGCTCTACACTTCCAACTTCTACTGATCACTTCCTGTTAGCCTTGCCACCATCTTTTTAAACTGAACTTATCCAAAATCAATCTCTTCAATCTTTTCTGTAGTCTCTCTTAGATTGGGAATTGTGTTTTTAAAAATCATTATTTCTCCTACAATCTAGGATCATAAACATGTCTTCTTGTTTTTAACCCAAGAGCTTGCAAAGCAGGTCTATAGAGGTTGGTCCATTTATTTGAATCCCTTTGCTCTGGACTTCAGGTGAGAACCCTGAGTGAACAGTAATGCCTCTTTGTGAAGTGAGTGGCCCAAGCGTAGCCACTGTCCAGACATGAATCACTGGAGGTGTACTCCTGCATTTTCTCTTCCCATACAATTCTTGAATAAACAACTTGTATTTTGATAATCCTCTAAACTCTAATTACAACCATGAGGCCTTAACAATAAGAACAAGATTCAGAGGGATTAAAAAAGACTAATCAAAATCGCAGACAAGGCCTGCTTCTGAAACACCCACCCTGTCCCCTAGTAATTCTGAGTGTTCCCTATTCTATCTTCCTGGTTAAAAAGAGACCAAAAAACAAAAGTCCCTCCCTAAAGGATTTCATCTGGGTTCCTATTTTGTTCTCTTAGTCCTTTAGCTCATCTTGCCTCACACATCATGAAGAATATGAATCCACAAAATGAAGGACACCATGTTCTTATTTCTGCAGGGTAATTACTCTCTCCATCAGTGCTTCATTCTGCTAAGTAGTTCACCTTCACTTGCAACAAGCCCAGGCCACCTGACTGAACCACTTCTTCCTTAAAAGGGCCAGGCACCTCCCCCATACACCCACAGGTTTTTAAGGACCCATAAAATAAGTTGTCTCCTGATGTCTTCCCAGCCCCGATTTCTAATCAGCCCTTCTCTTTCCTGTGACTCTCCCACTCAGCTGAGGTTCTATTGCACTAATTTCCAGACTTCCTCAAAGGCTTTGTCAGAGTCTCCCCTCTGCCACTTCTTTTATGTCAAACATATCATTTGCACTCTCATTTTTTTAAAATCGCTTTTATAATTCACATAATGCTTTCATATGAATAGATATAAAAGAGCCAGAAAGCAAAGTACTAACCTGATGAGCATTTTATATCATATAATGCTTTTCTCAAAAAATTAAATGAGATGAGAATAAGAATAGCTAATGCTCACTGAGTGCTCATTTTGAGCCAGGCACTGATTTAATGTGCTTTAAATGTATTATCTACCAATAGTAACATTATTAGATACTATTATTACCTCCATATTACACATAAGGACATTGAGACACAAAGAATGTCTTTAACATCATAACATTATGATGTTTAAATTATCTTTCCATGGCTTCTTATTGTCTATAGCACAAAGTTGAAAATACTTGCCCGAATATTTAGGACACTTCCAAAGATACCCCGGAGGATATTTCCTCTTCTCCGTACACATATGCTTCATTATACTATCCCCAATTGCCTCATTTCTCCCAAATCTCTTCTCTACCTGGTCTGCATATTTTTTAAACACTGAAAATAAATTATTGGCCTCCAACCCCAAGGCCCCATTGTTTCTAACCTCCTGAAACTTACGGAAGCAACAGTATCTTGGTACATAATCAAATACTGCCTTATATTATTAAGTAAATCAATATGAGACTTGATTATAAAGTAATAAAATTGAGTTCCACAAACCTTACTGAAAATCAATATCATTATTTTACACTACTAAACAGGAGTCAAAACTGGTGGCTGTGGGCAAGACCCAGCTTCCGACCAGCTTTATGTGGCCGCAGAGCTTTTGGCTGATTTAGATTTGAATTTGAAGACGCGCACCTTGTGGGACGTGGAGGATTACATGCTCCACTTCACTCCAGCTCCCATCACTCACCTTTATTTCAAACTCCACTGCTTCTGACAGTCACAAATCCTGCCTGGTCCTAAAGACATCTGAGTTTGCAACACCTTTTGGGAATCACACTTGAAATATCTCATTTCACATCTTATTGCCCCAGTAAGTCTGGAAACTTCAAGAGGGCACAGGTTGTATTTTATACCCCTTAGTGTGACCCCTCCCTGCCCCACAGGGTCCTGCATAATACTTAGCACACAGAAGGAATTTAATCAACACAAGTTGAGTGGGTTCATGCAAGGCTGTGGAATCAGTTTGGTTAACTGCAGGGCTGGGAGGAGACCCACTGAACAAAGGACGTCATCCTATCCCTTACGCAATACCAAATGAGTTTTCATAATGAAGAGCTCCCACCACAAATGCAACACTTCCAGCAATAACACCTACTGCCTACAGTCTGTTCCTGGAAGCCATCCCAATAAAACAAGTAAGATGTTTATCCCAGTTCAAAATTCCAATTCCAGTGAGTGTCAGTTCCTGGAGGAAAAGGAACAGGAAAGTTTATCTGGGGGTGGTGGGGAGGAGGGGACTTCCTAAAAATGCTGTTTACAAACATAACATTCCAATGACAGGAAATAACAGCAGAAAGCATCTCTTGTTGGCCTAAATAAGAAGTGGTAATGGTTCCAACTTCTGTCAAAAGACCTTAGCTGCTCTGTTATTTTGAAATGTTCTGAGTTCATGTTTTTCAAACCCTTTAGGTTGAATTATCCGGGATGCCCCAGGGCCAACCAGGTAGCAGCCAAGGGGTGACAGGAAGTGGTACAGAGAACCTGAGGCTTGGAAATGAGACAGAGCAGGGTTTGCAAACTGGCTCTGACACTTGCTTTTCTGAGCCTCAATGTCCTTAGCAAGAAACAGGGGGAGCAATGCTTTCCTCAACAAATTAAATGAGATGAGAATAAGAACAGCTCATGCTCACTGAGTGCTCATTTTGTGACAGGCACTGATTTGATGTGCTTTAAATGTAATATCTACCAACAATAACATTATTAGTTAGATACTATTACTACCTCCATGTTACAGATGAGGACACTGAGACACAAAGAGTGTCTTTAAACATCATAATATTATGATATTTAAATTATCTGTCCACAGCACTCAGCCTGTAAATGGCAGAACTAGGATTTAAATACACGTATTCAGCGGGGCTAGCACTTTAGGAGGTTGAGGCAGCAGATGACTTGAGGCCAGGAGTTCAAGACCAACCTGGGCAATATAGGAAGACCCTGTCTCTACTTTTTATATTTTAAAAAATGAATAAAACAAAATACACATACCCACAAACACGCACACACACACACACACATTGGAGGGTGAGGAGGGTGAGGCGGGGCGGTGCTAATGGATCACTCTAAAAGATACAGAATCCCAAGGCAAAATTTTGGACTAGAAACTCCTCATTTTGTTGAAGAAGCTCCATCAACTCAGCCATCAAGAAAAGGACTCATCTGCACAAAGGAAAAGCTCCTGTCCTAGACATGACCCTGTTTTGACCAAATTCCCTATTTTTTGAATGTGAAATTAAGCAAAGCTTCTTTCCTTTGATAAACAAAGTAACTTTACCGCCATAATTTGGTGCCCCTAGATCCAGTGTGGAGGATAGAAGGCTCCCACGCCAAAGGAGCAAAGAATTGGGGCTCTTATCACTGTCAGCAGGGTTCCTAGCACAAGGGAAGAGAGGAGAGGAGGTCTCCCCAAGACCTGCAGGTCCCCTAAGTAGTGCTAGGAGGGGTCCTCTAACCAGAGAAAGACAGCAGTCCCCTCTGGTGGTGCTAGCGGGTTCTCTAGTCACAGCATAGACTAGAGGGCATTTCCCGTTCCTTAGGCTGCTCTCCAGAGAAGCCAGTGGGCTCCTTTGATGTAAGCAACTGGGGGAAATACTGGCTACATCGAGAGTAGTGCAGCATTTGGACACTAGGGCTGAATTCACACACATATCCATCAGTCTTCTAAAATTACACCTAAAACCAATCACTTCTTTTATGTCAAACATATCATCTGCACTCTCATTTTTTAAAAAATCTCTTTTAGAATTCATGGCCTACAGGCTTCGGCTAACTTTGGGTCAGTCAGGTAACCATAGAGAAATGGCCTCATTGTACAGCAGCTATTGTTTGGAGGGCCCAGGTTCCACAAAGGAGATTTTCTTAGGAGCCTCTGCAAACCAAGACCCCATGAAACATGCTCATGAAATATGCTCCAGGCTTTGACAGATCTGCAACCATAAAAGTCAAGAAAGGAATTATAAACTGAAGCAAGACAGATGGGAATCCTATTTATGATGTTTAATGACACAGATTTTCCCAAAGTAATCCAAACCCCAAAACATCACAAAATTATTCATGCTCCAAAAGCAAAATACCTCAACTGCAACCCTTGCCCCAGCACAATTCCTCAAAATTGAAAGAATTCCTTGAGAAACAAAAAGTTAAAACAAGAATAATTTAAGGAATAGAGTTAATAGATTTGAAAGTAGAGAGAAAAAGCACAATTTAGTGTGAAAAATAAAAATGACTTTAGGAATGGGCATTTAAGATCTTATTAAAGAGTTATTCTCAAACAACTGCAAAAACACTGAACATTGAATGTCATGGTGTATATTTTAACAATAACTGAAATGGGATGCCAATTAATTAGGGCTGCTTTCCTTTAGCTGCTTAAGTAAGTAGCCCTCTCCTGAGACTTAGAGCATAATCTTAACGTAACACAATATTTTCTTATTTTTGATGACTATTTAGAGGTGACATCAAAATTATAAATTGACAACTATAGTTTCAGAGAGACTGAGAACATATTAGCACATGTAATTTAAGCTTGCTGTCGGCCTTGCCAAGGTGGAATGCTGGTTGTAATACAGGTTGAGTCTCCCTTATCTTCAATGCTTAGGTCTGACCAAAGGTGTTTCAAACTTGGGTTTCTGTTTTTGTATTTTGGAATATTTACATAAACACAATGAAATATCTTCAGGATAGGGGATAGTACCTAAGTTTAAACATGAAATTCATTTATGGTTTATATACCCCTTATACACATAAGCCTGAAGGTAACTTTATACAACATTTTAAATAATTTTGAGCATGAAACAAAGTTTCAAACGCATTTGACTGCAACCTGCCACCTGCAGTCAGATGTGGAATTTTTCACTTATTGTGTCATATTGGCACTCAAAGGTTTTGGATTTTGGAGCATTTCAGAGTTGGGATTTTTAGACTGGGATGTTCAACTTGGATATACCTTTATTTGACTGAAATTCTAAGAAGAAGATAAATGAATTTTGTTTTGTTGTTTCGTTTCTGGAGTTCCTTTTCTGTTTTAGTTTTTATTTTCATTTTCTTAATTTACCTAATGAACTAATCACTATTATCACAATGAGGAAAAAAAAACTTGGATCTCACTGAATCTTCTAAAAATAGAACAAGTTTTAAGGTATTATCTTACTCTATTCAGGCTCCTATAGCAAAATGTCATAAAACAGGTAGCTTATAAACAACAGGAATTTATTTCTCACAGTTCTGGAAGCTGGGAAATCCAAGATCAAAATGTCGGCAGATTCAGAATCTGGTGAAGGCCCTCTTCCTGGTTCAAAGATGGAGCCTTCTTACTGTCTCTTCGTCAGTGGAAGGGGCAAACAGGTTCCCTTGAGCCTATTTATAGGGCACTAATCTCATTTATGAGGGGTCCACCCTCACAACCTCACCTCCCAAAAGTCCCCATTTCCTTAGAGGTTAGGACTTCAAGATACAAATTTTGAGGGGATACAAACAATCACACTACAGCAGGGCTGGTAGAGGAAAATGCTATGGTTATACTATGAAGGAGGGACATGAGTTTCCACTTTCAGGCTCCTCTTCTCTGGGTCTGTATCAATGAAGACAAATGTGCCTCTAGTCTGTCTTTATCCCATCCCCTTCCTCTTCCTGCTCCCTCACACTGTGTAAGCATTTCATATATGCACCTTTCTAACCAACTTTAAAACCTGACATTGGCAGTCCTACCTGTAGAACCTATTCACTTAATGTAGTTCTTTTGGAGAAATATTTGAGGAAGCTTTTGTTCCTCATCTAAATTTACAAAGAATTGCTGGAACAAAGGAGTAGGAAACAGAAGGAGTAGTTTAAACTACACTCCAAAGAAGCTAGCCTCCTCTTGCAAATTTATTATAGAAATTCTACATTTAAAACAAGATCTGAATTCTCTAGAGGCAATGCTCTCTTTTCTAAGTTTTTAGTGGACTTAATCTAAATCACCCAACCGGGAGTGCAATGACATGATCCTGGCTCACTACAACCTCCACCTCCCAGGTTTAAGCAATTGTCCTGCTTCAGCCTCCCAAGTAGCCGGCCACCATGCCCAGCTATTTTTTTTTTTTTTTGTAGAGATAGGGTTTTACCATGTTGGTCAGGCTTGTTTCGAACTGCTTACCTCAAGTGATCCACTTGTCTCGGCCTCCCAAAGTGCTAGGATTACAGGCATGAGTCACCATACCTAGCCTCTTTTTTATTTATTTATTTTTTAGAGACAGGGTGTTGCTATGTTACCCAGGCTGGTCTTGAACTCCTGGGCTCAATCAATCCTCCTACCTTGGCATCCCAAAGTGCTGGGATTACAGAAGAGAGCCACCATGCCCAGCCAGAACAATTATATTTGAGCATAAATGGAGATCACTATGGGATTGGGGTTGGGAAGCTTCCAAATTCCCCATCCTTAAGAAACTCACATCCGACTGCAGAGATTCTTAATCCTAAATGTACATCAGAATTCCCTGAAGATGCTGATGTGTTGACTCATGCCTGTAATCCTAGCACTTCGGGAGGCCAAGGCAGGTAAGTCACTTGAGGCCAGGAGTTTGAGACCAGCCCAGGAAACATGATGAAACCCCATTTCTACAAAAAATATAAAAATTAGTTTGGTGTGGTGGTGCACACCTGTAATCCCTGCTCCTCAGGAAGATGGGGCATGACAATTGCTTGAACCTGGGAGGCAGAAATGGCAGTGAGCTGAGATCACCCTACTGCACTGCAGCCTGAACAACTGAAAAAAAAAAATTCCCCTGAAGAACTTTCATAAATATACCAATGTGGCCGGGCATGGTGCTTCACACCTGTAATCCTAGCACTTTGGGAGAACGAGCCAGGTGGATCACCAGGTCAGGAGTTGGAGACCAGCCTGATGAATATGGTGAAACCCCGTCTGTACTAAAAGTACAAAATTAGCCGGGCATGATGGCACACAGGTGTAGTCCCAGCTACTCAGGAGGCGGAAGCAGGAGAATCACTTGAACCCAGGAGAGAGAGACTGCAGTGAGCTGAGATCACACCACTGCACTCCAGCCTGGGCAACAGATTGAGACTCCGTCTCAAAAAACAAAACAATGCCAGGCCCCACCTGCAGAGATTTCAATTAAGTTGGTCTGAAGTGGGTTTTGGGCATTAGTATTGTTCAAAGCTCCCCAGGTGATTCTAACACCCACTGAGGACAGCTGATCCAGGAATTTGCCTTGTGATTTGGGTTCATGGTCACTCCCTGTGTGGTCTGTTGGACCCTGACAAGACCAGGAAGTACTGGGATAAAGGGAGGTACATCTGTGCATCAATGCCCACAAGCTACCAAATGACCAATTCCTCAGAAGCTGGTGACCAAATCAGAGAGGGAGAGCACCTGAAATCTGCAGGCTGGTTTGCTTTCAGCTTTGGTTGTAATGGAGGTGAAGGGGCCCCCATGAGGGAAAGTAAAATAACCCCTACCCAATGGAGATAGGCGAGGTCAGAACCAGTACCAGCCACTGTTATAGGAGCTGGAGTCCTAACGAGCAACAACATGGTCAGAAACCAGCACTTCAATTAACTTTTCCCTTTTTAAAAAATTTTTTGGTTATTTCCTTTTTGCTGTTCTTTAATTTATCAAAGGTTTGGAACTACAATTCTTGTCTACATCTGAGGAAATCTAGGCCTGAATTCTTTGCTGACACTCCAGTTGGGAACATTGCAAAGGGACTGGCTCCTGCTGAAGGCCAGGCACATAGTGGAACCTGGAATCACAGCGAGCTGCTGAAGCATAGGGAGGGAGAAGTCAGCAGGCCAGGGTGGACACAGCTCAGTCATCTCTGCCATCTCACAGAGACAGAGGGCCTGCCTCTGCCTGAGGAACCAGAGGTGTCACAGCAGCAACCTTGTCAGCCATCCTTGGTAGCATAATCTCAGTGAATGAACACCAGGTCGCACACTTGGCAAGGCCGCAATATCCTGGCAATCATGCCTGCCAAGAGAACTAGGGATAATCTGAGGGGTTTCTTTGTGGGAGGTTTTAAGTTTTTTTTTTGGATGTTTGTTTTTTGTACGGTATAATTCACCATTTCTAAATATACAAGGGATACTCTGTTTATACCAAAAGTACCAAGTCCCAAAAGATCCATAAACAGATGTATTCCAACCCCTTCAACCCTTTTCTTCCACTCATTCCCTCCCTCTACCTGGTCAGACAATTGGACTCATTGTTTTTGGCTCAAGAATTCCTGACCTGGCCGGGCACGGTGGCTCAAGCCTGTAATCCCAGCACTTTGGG
>NW_022436964.1:20873689-20999621 GCF_009761245.1 Sapajus apella
CCAGCCTGGGAAAAAAGAGCAAAACTCTGTCTCAAAAAAAAAAAAAAAAAAAAAGAATTCCTGACCTTTTTGTAGTAAGAATCTACTTTTTCATCTCCCTGGGATCTCAAGATCGCTGGGGAGACACGAGAGGGAAAGCTGGCTGGCAGTGAAACAGGTGATATGGAGAAGGGGAGGGACAGGAATTGGTGCTGCCATTAGAAGAGAGTCCTCAAGAAAAGCCGGGACTGGGACACACAGTGGGAGCCACTGTGTTGTGTGTGTTGGATGCCTCCTGCCTGGGATCTGTCTTCCCAACCCGCAGGAGTGGCTCTGGCTGTTCTGTTTTAGCTATTTCATCTTGCTTGTTTGGATCTTTCCCAGACTCACTGAGATGGATACTCAGCATCTTTCAAATACATGCCCTGTTTGTTTAAGATTAGCCAGAATCTTTTTCATAATCACTAAACCTTCACTAAAATGACCCTCTAGGATCCCAGCCTCACCAGGAATCCATGACTCAAGGAGTGGGGTCAGGGGAGAGCTTCCAGAGAAGGTATTCTAAGCATATTCCAAACCACTGGGTGGGAATTCCTGTTATGTAGGAAACCTGTTTTCCAAGATAGAATTGATGTGGCTTTTTTTTTTTCTTTTCTTACCTTCTCTCTATCCCCAACATCAGAGTATACATATCAGCTGGTTCAGGGCTCTATGTAACTTGATATTACCCATGCTGAAATTCAACAAAATTTGGCATTTGGTAATCATGTGGCCTATGTTCCCATAACTACCTAAGTAATTGCCTAGATGGCTATTTTGGTAACCAGAGAGTAAATGGCCCAGAATCCATCCTTTAATCTAGCAAGCAGAATGTTCTAAGGTAGAAGCCTGCAGAATGGGCAATTACTTAGCTGTCCTGCACCTTCTTCTGTGCTAAAGGTGGGGAGCCCTGGCCACCCCTAGGGTAAGCCGATTTGTGCTATAAAGCACGAGTGACCCTCAAACCAGACTTTCAGGAGCCAGACTACAATGAAAATTTAGCAGGTCATCCCACACTCCTTTACTGTTTAGAAAGACGCATAATTATTCTGATCCTGCTGAATGAGGACTACACAGTACAAAGCTATAGGATCCTAGTGGGAGACTTCTTAAGGCAATGCCCACAAACTCTGCTTGGGTTCCAAAGGGCCCTCTTTCTCCCCATGGATTTCCATGTATGATTATACTCTAGCTTTGGAAATGCAATAGAATGTAGTGGTTAAGAGGCTGTTCTCTGAAGCCACACTACCCAGGTCCATATTCTCAGCTCCACCATTCATTAGCCATGTCACCTTGAGCAACGGACCTAACCTATGCCTCAGTTTCCCTATCTGTAAGATGAAACTAATGATAGTACCTATCTCATCAGATTGTCCTGAGAATTAGATATGAACTTGTTTAATATACGTGAAGTATGTGGACAAGTCTCAGCACTCAGGCCGCATGTTATAAGGAAGGGCGATATTATTCTGAGCCTGGGTTAGAAATGGAAAAGAAAAGAACATATGAGAAACAATGATGTCCCAAAATGTGACTAACTACTTGCCACCAATCTGAATTCTAGAGTTGCCTTGTTACCTCATTCAACATACATTTATAAAAACTCTTTACTGAGCAGCAACCATCATGAAGGATCAGGTGATACAGGGACAGCAGCAAGGTGGAGGTGGGAAGGCAGGTTCTTGTTCAGTACACACACCTAGTACATGTGTTTGAAAAATTAAATGTGATTCCACTGTACAGTACTAAATGCTGGGTATAAAGCAGTGAGCAGCAGGCACAGATCCCTCATCTCATAAAGGTTTCATTCTGGTAGAAGAGATGAATTTTAAACAATCAGCCCAGATCAAATATAATAATAAATTGTGTCATAATTTACGAAGGAAAAATGCAGGGTGCTAAAGGGTACATATCAGAGGGAGAGGGAGTGTTGTGTCATAGAAAGTCATGAGGCTAGAAGGACAAATAGGAGTTATCCAAGCAGAGTCAGGAAGACATAGTCCAGATGTAGAAAACAACATGTACAAAGACCCCACAGCGGGAAAGAGCTCGTGTTCAAAGAACTGAAAGAAGGCTGGAAGGTCCATTAGATAAAGGGTGATGTTGGGGTCAGGGGAAATGATTACAAGAGGAATCAAGAGAGCTGGAAGACACATGCACTGCCATTATTATATAGAGTGAGGAAAGAACATGGTTCTTGGGTCTCTTCCAAGTCTCCCATCCTCCAAACTTTCTAGTTACTTCATATTGAAAGGATGAAACTGAAAGTCTTTTAGCAAATCAAGATAAGGAAAAGCACTTAAGCTGCTTACTTATATAAGACAGTAGCTTAAAAATATCTCTGTTCACGCAGTGGGTATTGCTTCAGAGGGTAGCTTTGTCTTTCGATGATATAATTTACTTCAGACGTAGAATCTTCCTACAACAAAAACGAATCCAGCAATTTTTATTATCCATAACATAACAGAGATGGATGATACCCAGATATGTAGTTTTGCATGTAAGAGGTCTGTGCATCCCATTTATGCTGTATATGGGGTTCACTATATATGTGTGTATGTGGAGTCTTTCTTTTTTTTGTAGAAGCAAGGTCTCATTATGTTGCCAGGCTGGTCTTGAACCTCCTGGCCTCAAGGGATCCTCCTTCCTCAGCCTCCCAAAGTACTGGGATTACAGGTTTGAGCCCCAAACCAGGCCTTTGTTTACATTTTAAAGAGATTCCTTACTTGAAAAGGTTGGGAATTAAAGCAAGGCCAATGGCTTTGCAAAAAAGAAGTAAAATAATTCACTACCCCCATGGTTAGGGTAAACAACATTTAAGTGTCATCCTGCAAATCTACCATATGCCAGTATTTAATAAGCCGAGAAGACTCGTTCAACTACATGGCATCATTAAATTCAGCCACTGGGGGCACTGTTAACCTTTATTTGAATTCTTTTGAACTGGTGAAAGGCCACTTAGCTGTGTATCTGAAGCAGTGACAGAGGGCTGGGAATATCTACCAATGAATCAGAAGCACTCCCCACACCTCCATAAAAGTCATACAGCCAAAACCACCTTATTAAATTTAGAACAAGTTTCTTCCAGGTTGTGGCCTTACAGAGCTCACACATCCAACTGTATTCCTCCCTGGATTGGGAGTCATGTGTGCAGGGGAAGAGAATGTTCTGTGAGCCTGTCTTCCCTTTTGAAAGGACCTCTGCTTGATGACTGCTGTGAATCAAATTAGCTACTACTTTTCCGTCGGATCCAAGCCCCATTGTCTCATCCTCATGGAGCCAGATCTGACTCCCAACCAAGTCAAGTACCTGTCGGTAATTTCCTCTCAGGACAAAAGGTAATCTCCTCAGTAAGCCTCACAATTTTCCACTTACTTTTGTGGTTATTTGATTAATGTCTGTCTCCCCAACCAGACTGTAAGTCCATGTTCCCATATTATTTAGTGAGCAAATATCTAGTTTTATAACAAAGTCCAACCTTGTTTTTGTGCTGCTGAGCTCTGTGGGCTGTCAGAAGACTGCATACCCTCTCATGGATATTCTTCCATGTGGACTGAGAACCAGGATGGAACCTGCACAACAGATGGAACAGGGTGGAGTAGTAAGCATCTACCAAAAAAGACACTTAAAGCATTTGACAATATGGATTGATATTTAAAACTTAATCATCATTAAAAAACAGCAGCATCCAAAATGGTAAACGTAGTGTGATTTCAATGTCTCTCTTAAACCTACCCATAGGGAAAGCACTGGGGAATAAAAACTGCTCAGATATTAAGAATTTTTTGTGTTTCTATGTGTGGCTGAGTGATTCTTTTCTTCTTTATACTTTCCTGTGTTTTTAAGATATTTCTCTCATGAACAAACAAATTTAAAAAAATGTAAATTTTAAATTTACATTTAAAATTTTAATCCAAAAATTTTTAACAAAAAACTTAATCCCAGTTGCTGTTGTTTTAGGGATAGGGTCTTGCTCTGTCACTCAGGCTGAAGTACAGTGGCATGATCATAGCTCACTGCAGCCTTGAACTCTTGAACTCAAGCAATCCTCCAACTCCAGCCTCTCACATACAGAAGACTAACTAGGTACATGTCATCATGCCTGGCTAATTTTTTTTCTTTAAGAGATAGGGGATTGCTATGTTGCCCAGGCTGGTGTCAAACTCCTGGGCCAAAGGATCCTCCCACCGCAACCTCCTAAACAGCTGGGACTACTGGTATGCTCCACCATGAGGAGCTAATTTTTAAATATTTTGTAGAGACAGGGTCTCCCTGTGCTGTCCAGGCCTGTCTCAAACTCCTGCACTCAAGTGATCCTCCTGCCTCAACTTCTCAAAGTGCTAGAATTACAGGTGTGAATCACTATGCCCAGCCCCCAATCCTGGTAGGATAAAATCCTACCACCAGGATTTTATCTTATATCTCATTTTCTTTAGGCCACCCAGATTCCAAACTGAACCACAGGTTTGATAGTCTCTTTCAGTTCCTCAAACATAGAACATTTTCTACCTTCCATATGCATTTGGCAACACTATTTGTTCCCTCTTCTACTTTCCAATCCCTCTCCCTACTCTTATTAACTCCTACCCACCCTTCAGAGCTCAGTTCAATTGTTGAGCTCTCAGCAAATCCCTTCTGAGCCCTCTCCTAAAGAGTAGGTCAGCTTCCCTGTTATACGCAATTGCGGTTTCATTTATCTATACCTCATTAATATCACTTGCACCAGTAGACATTTTGTCATTATTTGGTTAGTGGTGGTTTTTACTTCTAGAGTGAAATTGAAGCTGAGAATCTTTGCTTAATAACTCATCCCAGGACAAAGAGGAACTGAATACCACAGTAAGTATTTAATAAATATTTCTTGGGTGACTAAATTCATTCTCTCATTCATTCATCATCCATTCATTTGTATTCAGGAGAGGGATGGTTACCAAATCCTAAAGTCTGAGGTATAACTAAGCTAAAAGTGTACATAGCAATTTAATAATGAAAGGCACAGATACTGTTTTCAAAAAACACTCAAAGAATTATAGCCACTTGGGGTCAGGCACGATGGCTCACACCTATAATCCCAGCACTTTGGGAGGCTGAGGCAGGCGGAACACTCGAGGCCAGGAGTGCCATACCAGCCTGGTCAACACGGTAAAAACCCATCTCTAATAAAAGTACAAAATATTAGCCAGTGTGGTGGCGGTACATCTGTAGTCCCAGACACTTGGGAGGCTGAGGCATTAGAATTGCTTGAACCCAGGAGGCGGAGGTTGCAGTGGGTCGAGATGGCACCACTATACTCCAGCCTGGGCAACACAGGGAGACTCTATCTCAAAAAAAAAAAAAAAAGAAATAAAAGGAAACAAGAAAAGATTCTCTTTATTTAATGTACAGTAAACACTGGAAATGACAGGAACATCTGGAAATTTAGTTGTTACTATGGCTACCATACTAATGACCGCCCTGTGCTGCTGCCCCTCTGCTTGGCTGGTTCCGGCCCACATCCGGGCCTCCATTCCAGCTCTCTCTGCAGCAAGCATGTCCCATTGGTTTCCAGGGAAACAAGACCAAGAGTACGAATAAATCTAAACAAATCCATTGCCAACCCAAGAAAACTCATAGCAAATGGAAGCACCACCTAAAGCACTGCCCATGTTTAAGACTACATACATTATTTCTATGCTTCTCTAGAATTTTTTTTTTTTTTTTTTTTTTTTTAGCCAGAGTCTCATTCTGTTGCCCAGGCTGGAATGCAGTGGCACAATCTCAGCTGACTGCAACCTCCGCCTCCTGGGTTCAAGCAATTCTCCCGCCTCAGTCTCCCGAGTAGCTGGGACTACAGGCATGCGCCACCACATCCAGCTAATTTTTGTATTTTTAGTAGAGACGGGGTTTTGCCATGTTTGCCAGGCTGGTCTTGAATTCCTGACCTCAAGTGATCTGCCCATCTCGCTTCCCAAAGTGCAGAGATTACAGGAGTGAGCCACCACGCCCAGCTTTTCTTGAAGAATGTTTAAGAGGAAGGAATAGAAATATGTTGAAGCTATAAATAAAGCTATCATTTAAAAACAGCCACCAGCAGCTGGATACAGTAAATGTTTTTTCATAGGTCTGGAGTAACCAATACCGAAGGGACCCCTATATTTGTTACCATTATTGTTACATGCAATTTATTTTACATTTGAAGATCTTGGAGACTGATGAGTCAACAGACAGCAGCAGGGCTGTGCCTTTACTACAGCCTTCTCCATGGGCTCTACCTTCTCCTCGAGCAATGTGGTGGGAGAGGATAATGCTGAAGGGGCATGATACTATTCAGAAGGTGGATATAGGGAACAGGCGTGGCAGTGTTCCTCCCTCCTTTAGTACTACCATTGTTCACTCTGATAAAGCCTTTTCTACTTCTTCCATTCAAACCTTGGGCTGACTCTCACTCCGAAATTTGTCTCCCAATTCGTTCCTACAAGCTTGGCCCTTACTGAGTTCACCTGCAGAAACGCAACAGGTATTCTCATGCACCCTTGTGATCTGGGCACAGAGAAGGCGGTCCCGAAAGTCCTGGGGTGGAAAGAACAGCGAGTGAGTGGAGGCACAGTGCTGGCAACTCCCAGTGTCCCGGGAATCTGCCCCTGTGATCACTCTAAAGCCAACGGGCAATGGGTTCTTCTGCAAGAATAGGAAGGTCACGTCCCTCATTCAAAAGAACTGTTGTTAAAATATTATCTTCAGGGCCACTTCTCTGGTGTTAAGGTGACCAGCTGTCTTAGTTTACCTGGGACTGAGGGGTTTCCCAGGATGCAAACTTTTGGTACTAAAACCAGGACAGCCATGGGTAAACTGGATGGCCCCTTTGTGGTTGTGTTATTCTTTATCGCTGATAATCATGGCCTATTTACAAACACATAGTCCAACTAGATCCCAAGTTACCAGTTTAGAGAGACTTTGGGCAGAAAGAATTTTCTGCCTCATCAGAGACAGTCAATAAAACTCTGGTCTGCTCCTAAGACTCATCTTTCTGAAATCACTTGTGTCTACTCCTGTGACTAACATCACAGAGCGCCTCACTCCTTCCAAGCAAAGCCCAAACTCCCTAGGTCAGCCAACAAGGTCCCCCTCAGAACTTTGAGCCCTGGCACCCACTTTCTCCCAAACTCATCTCACTGCTGGAAGCTGACAGTGCCCCTGCCTGCCATCTCCCCTCACTCACCTCCATGAACCCCATCATAATCCAATCTTCTCCCCTTGTGGCCACAAGAAAGCATCACCTCCTCCACAAAACACTCTGGAAGTACCACCTTCTTCTTTATACTCCAGTAACTTTTGTTCCACAATATTCACAAAGTTCTGCCTTGTAGAAAGCTCTTTGCACGCTTTTCTATTATTATTTTTTATATCTTCTGCTAGGTTGCAAGTTTTCAGAGATCAGAAGAAATGTCTTAAATGTTAGTGTTCCCATTCCAGGCCTAGCAGATTGAGTATCAATCCTGCTTTCCCTCTTAACCACGGATTTCATGTGCTCCCCGCCCACACACTCAATTCCAATCCCAGTTGATTCTGACTCAGTAAACATGAGGCAATTCTTCTTTTGGCCAGAGTTGAGAATTGCTGGCCTGCTGCATAAAGACACTCAGGAAAGGCTGGCTGAATGAATGCATAAACCATCTAATATGTATTTAAAGAGAAAAGAGTCCTTCTCAGATCTCTCTCCTGATGGAATTAATTTCCTCCCACTCTTTCTTTCCCCTGCATTTGGATTGTACTTCTGTTAAGTACCTACCACAATCTATCTCATATTCAGTGACATGGCAGTATGCCTGCCTTCCTGTCTAGTGTGTGGACCAGTGGAAAGCACAGATGTGTTGTGATGGTGTCTACTGCCCATAACAGTGGACCAGTAACAGCGTGCTCAATACAGTCTCTCAGAAAAGCTTGCTGTACCGACTTTAAGGAGTTTGGGGGGTGTTATATATACAAGGCAGAGGGACAGAAACCATGGCTAACCCCAGTTCTGGCATCTGAGAAGCATTTTATGTCTGTAAGATGGATCTTTGATCATCACGCCCATTTTATTTTATTTTAAGACAGCCTCGTTGCCCAGGCTGGAGTGCAAAGGTACGATCTCAGCTCACTGCAACCTCTGCCTCCCAGGCTCAAACAATTCTCTTACCTCAGTCTCCCAAGTAGCTGGGATTACAGGCATATACCATCATGCCTGGCTAATTCTGTATTTTTAGTAGGGATGGGGTTTCTCCATTTTGGTCAGGCTGGTCTTGAGCTCCTGATTTCAGGTGATCCACCCACCTCGGCCTCCCAAAGTACTGGGATTATAGGCGTGAACCACTGCAACCAGCCCATCACAGCCATTTTGAAGATGAGGAAACTGAGGTCTAAAAGGTTGAAGCCGGGCACAGTGACTCATGCCTGTACCCAGCACTTTGGGAAGCCAAGACAACTGCTTGAGTCCAGGAGTTTGAGAAGACCCTGGGCAATACAGTAAGACTCCGTCTCTAAAAAAATTAGCTAGGCATGGTGATGTGTACCTGTAGTCCCAGATACTCAGAAGGCTGAGGCAGGAGGATTGCTTGAGCTGGGGAGGTCAAGGTTACAGTGAGCTGTGATTGTGCCACTGCATTCCAGCCTGGGTGACAAAGCAAGATCCCACCTCAAAAATAAAAATTAATTTAAACAATAGATTGAGTAGCTGTGTGAAATCACCCAGCACTTAAAGACACTTGAGCACTAAGGCCCATGTCTACTGACCACTGCCAATTGAAAGTTCTTTCCATTCTTCGTTTAAAACCAATCCTCTACAAGTCTTTAAATCGAGGATAATCTCCTGTGCTTTGACAATGTGCTGAATTCCAGGCTGGTGGCAAAAGCATAAGACAGGAGGGGGCCGGGCGCGGTGGCTCACGCCTGTAATCCCAGCACTTTGAGAGGCCGAGGCGGGTGGATCACGAGGTCAAGAGCTCGAGACCATCCTGGTCAACATGGTGAAACCCCGTCTCTACTAAAAATACAAAAATTAGCTGGGCATGGTGGCGCGTGCCTGTAATCCCAGCTACTCAGGAAGCTGAGGCAGGAGAATTGCCTGAACCCAGGAGGCGGCGGTTGCAGTGAGCCGAGATCGCGCCATTGCACTCCAGCCTGGGTAACAAGAGCGAAACTCCGTCTCAACAAAAAGAAAAAAAAAAAAAAGACAGGAGGGGACAGAGGCTAGGCACAGAAAGGGGTTGTGTGTCTCTGACCACCTGTCTCTGTGTGCCAGAGCCAGTTTTTAAAAAATCTATGTTATTCTTTTCTTCTAATAAAGTAACTAATCAAAAACTCACCATACATTAATTGATTTTATTAAAATATTTGATCTGACTTCCTTAAATCCATGATTTAACATTTGAATATAGACTTATTTTGCCATTTCTGAAAACACTAAGAAGGGATTGCCACTTTCTTAGTATACCTCAAAGTTAATATAATTCCTGTAAAAATTTCAGGGCTACTGTGATTCTGGGATATATTTACTCTGAGTCTCTCTGTGAGCAATTGTGTTATTTTGGTATGCAGAGTTTGCTTCTTATTCTCGTCACTAATAATGCAGAGAAAAGCAGATTGGCATATCCTTCATTCAAAACAATGATCTTATAAATATTATTTTCAGTGCCACTTTCCTGAAGTTAAAGTAACCAACTGTCCTGGTTTGCCTAAGACTCAAGGGTTTCCTAGAATGCAGGCCTTTCAGGCTAAAATTAGGTAGACCCAAGCAAACCAATGGTTCCTTACTCTACTTAGAGAGTGCAGTTTAGCAAAAAAAGATTTCTGCTCTTACTCTCTGACCTGCTCTCCAGACATATGCAAATGCATTTTTATGGTTTGTGAAAATAATGTAAACAAAGAAATCATGTCTAAAAAAAGACTATACACTCATATGCTAACAACATTTGTCTTTGGGTAGTAGGACTATGTGTAATTTTTTTCACTTTTTTTTTCTGTAATTTTCAAACTTCCGGTAGTGAACATTTTTGTACTGGTAAAATAAAAAGGGTTAGTTTTTAAATTTATGACAAATAAAAATAGGTATCTAAATACTACCTATGTCAAAGTTAGTTGTCTATCCCATTTATAGCAAATATCCTGATAAATGCTTTCCAGAGGCAAGAGGAAAGGCTCCACTCTGACTTTTGGGTAGATTTTTAAAGAAACGATCATTTTTTCATATCAAGGTGTCACCAGCTGAATATTCCTAAGAAAAGAAACTGATGAAATGACCTCGCTTTACCCCTGCCAGGCCACAACGTACTCTTCAGACAAACAGATGGGTGCTTGCCACTGACCTTTTTCGGAGAAGGGGCTGATCCAGGGGGCCAGGAGATCTGGAGTGCTGGGAGGTAGAAAATGAAGCTTTCCCATGGAAACTGGCATCCCCTTGTTTACTGGGTGAGGGCTTTCCAAATTTACTTGAATCTAAATGTGATGTTGACTCGCTCCTTAAAACAATCCGTTCATCTGGCTCTTTAATAATCTGAGTGACAATGCACATTTAGTTGTAATTTTGCTTCTGTTTGCTTAATTTAGAGCTTGGGATGGGGTTGGACAAGGAAGACAACTAGGGCTAAGACGACAGAATATTGGCCCAGGGATGTCCTGCAAATAGAACAGGGTCTGGAGCAGAGAAGACTAGCAACAAAATGCTCAGGAGTTAAGACCAAAGAAAAATAACCAAAAGTCTGTATGTTTGAGATATATTAATAAACCAAAATAAACTCATGCTCTGAACTTTGATTTCTGGGGACTAGGGATTATTGGATCTGGGAAGAATATAATTTTAACAAAATATTTAAGCACTATGGCTTAAGAAATATAGTATATTCCATTTTCTTTGCGTAAATCTATTCTCATATTGTGCCACAGAAATTTGAAGCTTCACTTTGACAAACCAATCAAGCTTCAAGAACAAGCGATTTGCCACCTCTATGTATAAAGGTATTTGATTAGAGAAAAAGCAATGAAAATAACTATCAATAAAGTAGGTATTGGGTATAGACACACCCTCCTTGGTGATTCATCCTACTTATATAAGGGACACAAACCAACTAACCCCAAAACAAAGTATAACATGGCGTCTGGACACATCTGCATGTAGACACTAAACTATAGCAATTCCACCTACGCAGACTAACTAAAAATATCCACCACTGATTGGAAAAAGCACAATAATTGATATAAGATAGCTGGAAGTAAATCATTTTACAAATTCTACTTCTAAAATTACCTTTATGTTAGCTGCAAGGCTGTCAAGAGAAGAAGCTACAAGAAAGAGGAACAGGTGTTTCAATGACTCATTAATACCATTTCACTTTAAAACTGCCATTATATGTATTCTACAGCAGTACAAAAATTTTAGACAATGAATGAATTATTTAAAAACTTAAATGTTCCCTTGTAAATTACACTATCACTTTTAAGTCTCCCTTGAGAGGTCAACAATGAGGTTTTATTTTCAATGACAGCATACATGGAAGGGGGAAGGGTAAGGCAAGTCTAAAGTGAATGTGGAATTTCAATAACTCTTAAGCAGCCTGAAAAACTCATATTTGAGCAGGTGCCCAAAACCTGAAAGAAAGTACTGTGGTCTAATATAAAATTTATAAACTCTTGCCTCCCCTGCCATTATCTTTGGGTTTCATGGAATCCCATTGATGCAGGAGTTCTTGAATATAATTGTCCAAGATGGACACAAATGTTAACTTGAGACAACAAATATGTAACAGCTTGGAAAAACATAGAACATAGCAAAAACGGAAATCATTATGATGACCCTCAATGATCATGATAGGTAAGTAGACCTAATGCTTGAGTACACTAAGGCTGACTAGGAAATTAAGCATGAAATACATACAGGGAAAGTGAAGACTAGGTTGGACTTTTCCAGGTTGATTTAAAAATGTTTTTAAAACGAGTATTTGTAAGGCAATGCTAAGGTCACCATGGCTTCCCCCAATGTGACCGGGACTCAGGCAATGACAAGGGACTTTTTCTGCACTGCTGATCCCGCTCCCCATGTCACTGGTAGATATAAAATGAGATTTTTTTGAAATTCTGACCATTTTCATATCCTTTGGGCATACACATATGTATGTGCCACCTTGTCCCAGGAACTCTCTTCTCTCCCACCCCCAGCTAGGGCAGAGAGTTAGCAATGCTAAGGCCCTTTCAGCAATAGCCACAAACCTGCCCTGTGGCCTCACAACCTCCTTCCTTCTGGTTTTGAGCCCTTCCTTTCACAGAGGGAGCTCGCCTTCCTTCCCTTGCTTCTCAAAGTGCAGTCCATGGATTAGCAGCATCCGTATCACCTGGAAGCTTGTTAGAAAAGGAAAATCCTAAGCTCCACACCAGCCCTACTGAATCAGAATCTGCAGTTTAACAAGAGCCCCAGGTGATTCAAATGCACATTCAAGTTTGTGAAACACTTCTGTATTCTACCTTAGGCCTGGATGAATGAGCTGACAAGTGACCTAAGCAAAGGTCTGGCTTGAAAGCTACAGGGATTCCAAGGATCTGAGCCCAGAGGTTTGAATGTCTTCTCTAAATGTAGGCAGGCCAAAAACTTGATGTGTGACCTTTACACACACTGTAACCTCTCTGGAACCTTAGTTTTTTCCACCTGCCAGGATTAAGAAAAGACAAAGGCCAAGACCGTTGTGATATGTGAGTCCCATCACAATAGAGCCTGCATTAAACCCAGCTTGACCTCCCTAGGAAAGGACATTTGCTGTTGCCTGATTTCTCTGCAGTAGGGAAAACAATGCTGCTTCATAAGCTACACAGGTGATTTTCAATTCAAAGAACTTAAATTAAATGCCATAGGTAATGAAGCACTTTCTGCTTCAAACCCTGTACTCTGTCCTTAGCCAGCTGCTGTCAAACGGCCACCACAGTCTAAGAATACTAGCTTAAGTCACCATAAGAGACTTAAAAGTAGCCCCTTAAAAGACTTTTAAGTCTAAGAAAAGAAATTCTACTGTCAGGGATGGCAATAGATGGAAAATCCAGTACAACTAGCAGGCAAACAAATGGACCGCCACCATTCCTTTCCAGCCTAAGAATTTTGATTAAGCTCAGGAATGGCTGATCTTCACTGACATGACCTTCACTACTGACATGATTCATGGATTTCAGTCAAAAGCCTACAAGGGATTCCTTAATCCAGTGACTCTCAATGTGTAGTCCAGGGATCTCTTCCAGGGGTTCCCAAGACCTATCATGAGATCTGCAAGGTCAAACTCTTTTCATAATGATACTAAGACATGATTTGCTGCTTTCATTCTTATTCTCTCATGACTGTACAATGGAGTTTTCCAAAAGCTACAATGATGTCACGGCATCACCATTTGGATGGCTAATGGAATGTGTGCTACTCTATTCTTGTATTTTATTTTATTTATTTATTTTTTTTTTTTTGAGACGGAGTTTTGCTCTTGTTACCCAGGCTGGAGTGCAATGGCGCGATCTCGGCTCACCGCAACCTCCGCCTCCTGGGTTCAGGCAATTCTCCTGCCCCAGCCTCCTGAGTAGCTGGGATTACAGGCACGCGCCACCATGCCCAGCTAATTTTTTGTAGTTTTTAGTAGAGATGGGGTTTCACCGTGTTGACCAGGATGGTCTCGATCTCTTGACCTCGTAATCCACCCGCCTCGGCCTCCCAAAGTGCTGGGATTACAGGCTTGGGCCACCGTGCCCGGCCTATTCTTGTATTTTAAAAATTTATCAGTTTTAGCCAGGCGCAGTGGCTCACGCCTGTAATCCCAGCATTTTGGGAGGCTGAGGCAGGCAGATCACAAGTTCAGGAGTTCAAGACCGGCCTGGCCAATATGGTGAAACTCCATCTCTACTAAAAATATAAAAAAAACTAGCTGGGCCTGGTGGCATGTGCCCATAGTCCCAGCTATTTGGGAGGCTGAGTCAGGAGAACTGCTTGAACCCAGGAGGCGGAGGTTGCAGTGAGCAGAGATTATGCCACTGCATTCCAGCCTAGGCAATAGAGGGAGACTCTGTCTCAAAAAAAAAAAAATTATCAGTTTTAATTTCTAACATGCTAAATACTGATATTATCCACATCAGGAAAAGCTCTTTGGGCTCCTCAAGAATATTTAGGAATCCAAAAGGGCCTGAAATCTAAAGGGTTGAGAACACCCTGCCTTCATCTAACTGCTTCAGATAGAGCTGGCTTCCCACCTCCCTCACATGAAATCTTCTAAAGCAAATATTACATCACCTGTTGACCATCAATATCCTGTTTTTCTCCACCAAGAAAAATTGAAAGCCTTATTTATTAGGCATTAATGGTGACTTTGCAAGGAGTTCGCAGCAGGACAAGTTGTACTCTGCTTTCCCAGCCCAGCCAGGGAACGACTGCAACCACAGCTCACTCAGCACGCCTCTCAGAACCATCCCCTCCAACGGTAAGGGGAACTCAGACAGAAGCTTCTCAGCGACTGTGCTTTGTGAGAATACTGCCCTGGAAATTCCACAGCTGGCAAGTACTTGAGAATTAGGTCCAAAATTCCCAACTTAACCTGTGATTCCTCAGAATGAAAGAGTATACATAGGACACATTTGTGGCCATAGGGAAATGTACAGGAGTAACAAGAAACTCGAGTACCTCTTCTCATTGGAAACGGAAAGTCTGAAAACTTAGATTTTCTTCTAGACCTCCTCAAATGATGCTCTGAAATATTCTCACCAAAGGGCTTTGCACTGTCCACCTGAAAGTAAAGGAAAGAAGTAATACTAGAATCCACTGTAGCTTCTGGAGCCCTCCCCTCATTACTGGTAATGACTGTCTCCCCTTCAATCACATAATTGTAAAGAGAAGGCTGGAGAACCATCTACATCAAAGTCTCCAAGTGTGTTACATGTTATGCCTAAAAGGAGAAACTGTCCTTCACTGAGGCTAGAACATTGAGGACATGGGCTAAACACTAGCATAAAAATCTAAAGTTAGACCCACATTATATTCCAACAACTGGTAAGCATCCCACACAGAAAGAGATCAAGTGAAGCTTTATTTCACAATCTCGTAAATATGACGGCGTTTCACATTCCTTAAACACTATGAGTAGTGCTGGCCTAAGTGGGGTCCTCACTGACAGCAAGGGATTCCCATAAGATGACATTTCTACTTTCCACATTCGTTTCTGGTCTGAGTGTCTTCATTCTTGAAAAAGGGATAATGATAACTATATTATTTTACCTATGGTGACTGACCATATTTTCCTAAAGAAAAATTGGGTAACATGATCTGCAAACAAGTCAAAATACTTGAACTAGGGACTCTTCTAAAATATCTTCAATATAGAGTTGCTGGATTTTTTTTACTTTGTTTACTTCCGTCTTTTTAAATTTTAATAAGGCAGGTTATAATGTTACTTTTCATTCTACTTTAATATACTGACTTGAATTTACAGTCTTTACAACATCAGGTTTTCTAAATTTTAATGCCTCTACTTAAGGAAATATCACATATCAGAAAATCTAACTAAATAAAAAATTATGTAAAATCATTAATAAAAGAGCTTGGCACATAGGAAAAGCTGTATAAGAATTTGTCAAATTAAATAGTATTAAGCAAGTTTTAATCCCTTAAGAAATCTACCAAGATTTTAAGGTTACTTAGTTCATAATGGCATGGACTGAAGTTGTATTTTATAATAATTTGCATCAAATCAAGTAAATCAGATTTATTTTCAATAAAATGAAATAAATGAACTCAATTAGATATTTTATGGTGCCATGTTTAAAGATTGGTCGTTAGATTTTTAGCCAGATGTCATTACCCAGGCCTCCAAGACAACAGCTGTTGTATATTTTTTGTAGGTAGCTGTTCAGCAGTTTCTAGCCAAACAGCTCTGTTCTACCTACAAACCAACTCTACATACAGTCATCTCAACAGCACCTTCACTTCAAGACTTACTACACTTCACAGTCTCTGTCTAATACATAAACATTAACAGGGGTGGCTTTAAATCAAAATAGCAATGTAATGATACTATCAATAGTTAACATTCTGGAGCATAAGTCATTAAATAGAACATGAAATTGTGTTCATGTAGACTATGAAATAATACAGAAAATTTTTAATATAATGTTAATTGGAATATATAGGAAAACTAATCTATACATACAGTAAAATTACAACTTTGTGGAAAAAATTAAGCCTATGAATGCAAAAATAAGGCAGAGAAATTGCGTCAAATTAAATCAAACAATGATTTTATTATACTGGTAAGCCAATGGATAATTTTTTTCTTGAACTTTTCTATGTTTTCCATTACGTTTATAGTAGCAAAAAATTTGTAGGCCGCGTGCAGTGGCTCATGCTGTAATCCCAGTACTTGGGGAGACTGAGGCGGGTGGATCATTTGAGGTCAGGAGTTCGAGACCAGCCTGATCAACATGGTGAAACCTCATCTCTACTAAAAATACAAAAATTAGCCAGGTATGGTGGTGGGCACCTATAATCCCAACTACTCAGGAGGCTGAGGCAGGAGAGTCACTTGAACCCAAAAGGCGGAGGTTGCAGTGAGCTGAGATCATGTCACTGCACTCTAGCCTGGGTGACAGAGAAAGACTCCATCTCAAAAAAAAAAAAAAAATTGTAAAGAGACTAAGAGAACTAGTGTGATTAAATTTGTCCACTACCTGAGGGCAAAATCTAAGATGACTTTAATTAAGGGCTTTGAATATGCCACAACATTGCTTCTTCCTGCAAACAAACTTTTCTGGCTTTTCAAAGTATGGCCACTGAGCACCAATCTCATTAAGAAAATTCAGGAGACTAAGTCAGGGGAGTTGCTTGAACCTGGGCAGTGGAGAATGCCATGAGCCGAGATCATGCCGCTGCACTACAGCCTGGGCAACAGAGCAAGACTCCTTCTCAAAAAAAAAAAAAGAAAAAGAAAAAGAAAGAAAACTCAGGCAGTTTTCTCTAAAACTGATGAAGCTTTAGTTCTGGACTGATACAGAGTGCATGCCAACCTTAGCTATGTGTTTTCAACCTCTGTCAGTTCATTGACTCTTCAGGATAATGGCAAGTTATCATTATACTCTGTTAATAATTTTCAAAAATTAAAAATAGGGATGGCTGACATTTACTGAGCAAATCCCCTGTAAAGGTACCTTTCTAGGAGTTTCCTGACAATGATCTAGGAAATTAACATAATTTAATCACAATTATTATTCAATTTGAAGTCCCTTTTTATTTAATATTACTCATTTGTTTTTATAGCTCAATCTTCCTTTATTCCACACTCATCCACATCCTCACTATTGCAAAGTACTCTAAAAAATAATTTTAGGCTCACATGTCTAACAACGAATGGAGGCTTGCTTCCTCCAAAGATTTTGAAATTATTTCCAAGGTTCAACTGAGCTGGCTGGTCCTGGAAGAAACGCCTGGTAGAATATGGAGAGGGAGCCCGGGCTTGCATGCCTTTGGGCAGTCTATTGAGATTATTCTCCTTTGGTTTCATCTTTATAGTATTTAATATTGGTTCATGTGATGTAAATAAAGGCCTTCGTGACTCATGTCTTTCTTCCTGAAATAAACAAACAAAAAAGAATATTTTTTAAAATAAACAAAGAAAAGAAGAAAATTCTATCAGAATATAACTGTATTTAATTGAACTTTTACAAATTAAGGTAGAAAACTGGACATCTCAGATATATAAAACATAAATTTAAGGAAGGACATTTCTCTAATTTTTGTTCCTGTTCAGTTTAACATCAGTAGTATTTATAACTTGCTAGTATAATGTATTCAACTAATTAACAGTTAGCTTCATTTATAATAGGGGAAAGTTAGAAAGTGTCAGACACCTCCAATAGATGATAAAGAATTTGACACACACTGGGGTCTGGCAATTTCACTTCCAGGAATGTATTATAAGGAAATAACTATGGCTATATGTATATCTACAAAAATGCTTATGATAGTTTAAAAGTTAGAAATCAACTGTATTAGTGAGTAAGCAATTGCGCTCACTTGCAAATCCACCTCGGCCATATGAGACTGGTCCAGGGACTCTACAAACCCTCTTTTTGCTTTTCCAGCTGGTCTCTTTAGCCTCTGCCACTAGAGGGTGCTAGAGAAAGTGCAAGGCTGGAGGAGCTATGGTGACTGGCTACTTTCAGTTTTGCATTCTATTCCTGTTAGCATCATTCCAGCAACCATTGTTCGCCTGGACAGCTGCAAATGGCTCCACATTACAGCCTTTCCCCTATTATGCCAGAACTAGCCTCATTGCACCCCCTCAGATATACCAGCAGCAGCTGGCCAAAGCCCCATATTCAGATTTGCATTTAGCATCACAGGAACCTTCCTCCAAGCTCCTGTGGCACCAGCAGTGAGCAGTGACCCTCCTTAGAGATCTGAGTCGCAGCTCATCAGAGTCCCCCCTTTGAATTCCTGAAGAAGCATCCAGGAAAACAGCCCCTCTTCAGAGGTCTGGGTCCCATTTCTGCAGTCTCTTCTTTAAGCTTCTGTGTTCTTCCTGAACCAACATCTTCCCTTTGTTTTCCCAGCCCTAAAGGTGGAAGCTGCTTCCTGCAGTTACTCTGTCATTTCAGCGTTCCCCTTTTAGCTTTCAGTCTTCCAACCCGTTTAGCCATTTTTTTCCTTTTTCTTTGAGACAGAGTCTCACTCTGTTCCCAGACTAGAGTGCAGTGGTGCAATCTCGGCTCACTGCAACCTCCTGATTCCCTGGTTCAAGTGATTCTCCTGCCTCAGCCTCCTAAGTAGCTGGGATTACAGGCACTCACCACCACGCCCAGATAATTTTTATATTTTTAGTAGAGACGAGGTTTCACCATGTTGGCCAGGATGGTCTTGATCTCCTAACCTCGTGATCACCCGCTTCGGCCTCCCAAAGTGCTGAGATTACAGGCATGAGCCACTGCGCCCCACCAGCAATTTTTAAAAATTAAACCTTTCTGTTACAATCACAAGTTTGGTATGGCTTCCTGACTGGACCGTTACTGATATATTGATTAAGTGCTCAACAAAAGGAAAAGAGCGGCCAGATTATAGTATTTCCATATGGAATACTAGGAAGCCACAAAAAATTGTCTGGCATAAGAATACTTGGGGACATGAGAAAATGTTCATGATAAATTAAATGAAAAAAGAAGGGTACATTCCAAAGCAACGATGTCTTAGGGAAAAAAGAAAAAAGAAGGGTACAAAATAATATGCACTGCATCGTGATCTCAATCTTTTGTAAAAGTATGTATGTGTATACAGAATATACCAAAAAACATTAATGCTGATCTCTAAATGGCAAGAATGAGACAGGTTTTTAAAATTTTTGGCCCTTTTTGCTTATTTATCTTTGTTTTCTAATTTTCTAAAATAAAGTGATATTTTGTTTTAAGAAAAAAACAGACTGAATGTGGTAGCTCATGTCTGTAATCCCAATACTTTGGGAGGCTGAAGCAGAGGATCTCTTGTGGTCAGGAGTTCAAGAAAAAAGAAAACCTATTTGTTTAAAAAGTTAACACTGAAAGGAAGACCTATACTAGGAATAGAATTTAAATGGTAGAATGGAAGAGAAAGAAACACTGAACAACTGCTATAAACACAACACAAATAAATTGGTGAGATGACAGAATAAATAAGGATAAACCAAAAGCAGATAATGCCTTCCTTAAAATTAATCATTGGTCTCCCATTATATGAGTTATTATGCTAAGAGGATTGATAGATTTGTACAGATTATTGGCTCTTCTCATTCAATATTCCTTAACACACAGCCCACATTTTCAAGGTCTTTTCTATGACCATACATGGGATCTGGGATAAGCATTTTGTTTCACTTACAGGTTTTACTTTACCCTGTCCCAAAGTTTCACACACTACCTTTATTTCTTCTCCATCTTGTCTAGAAAGTATTTTAAATGGCAACAACATTGTAAACAATAAGGTAAAAGCAAAACAGAAAGAAATTGGGGTGAGGGGACACCAGGACTGAAGAAGACAGTAAAATTGAGGTAGTACACATGGATGCCCTAAGACCCATCATGCTTACCAAAGATGGACCACGAATACAACTCTGAGTGTCAGCCTCAGCAAAAGAAAGATGGCCCCGGCGGGGCAAAGACTGTAGCCAAGAGGAAGAACTGGCAAGAGCTCACTCCGTCCGCGCAGCGTAAACTCGCGCATGCGCACTGGCCTTTGGCCAAGCAAGCTCTGTGGCTTTTGCCCTGGATGCTCAGCGTTAGGCAGTTTACGATGCTCATCGTTTTCCGGGCTCTGACGCCAGATCCATACTATTCTGTAAACTGAGGCGGTGATGCCCAAAAAATGGAAGCAATTACTCTAGGGTATCAAAAGACTGAAGCAAGCAATGAAACCTTTGCGCGGAGAGAAGGGAGACACAGCACGTGTGCGCAGCACCGCCCTCTTTTGGCGAAGCACCTAGGCCTGGCCCCTCTGGCGACCTGTAGCACGGCGGAGCAAGCACAGGTTTGCAGTCGCCATGGAGCCCAACGGGACCTACGAGCTGGGCTTCGTGGGTATTCGCTTCTGCCAGGAATGTAAAAACATGCTATACCCCAAGAAAGACAAGGAGAACCGCATTCTGTTCTATGCGTGCCGGAACTGTGATTACCAGCAGGAGGCTGACAACAGCTGCATCTATGTCAACAAGATCACGCACGAAGTGGACGAACTGACCCAGATTATCGCCGACGTGTCCCAGGACCCCAGGTTGCCGCAGACCGAGGACCACCCGTGCCAGAAGTGTGGCCACAAGGAGGCTGTGTTCTTCCAGTCACACAGTGCCCGGGCTGAGGACCCCATGCGTCTGTACTACGGGTGCACAGCCAGCCCCACACTGCGGCCACCACTGGACCGAGTGACCTCACCTCTCCCCCGAGTGTAATTAACACCAGAGTCCATGTGGAAAAAAAAAAAGATGGCCCCATGTTTACTGCAGCATTATTCACAATAGCCAAGATTTGAAATCAACCTAAGTGTCCATCAACAGACGAATGGATAAAGGAAATATATACACACAATGGAGTACTATTCAGCCACAAAAAAGAATGAGATCTTGTCTTGTAACAACATGGATGGAAGTTGAGGTCATTATATCAAGTGAAATAAGCCAGGCACAGAAAGACAAACATCACATGTTCTCACTTATTTGCGGGAGCTAAACATTAAAACAACTGAACTCATGGAGACAGAGAGTAGAATGAGAGTTACCAGAGGATGGGAAGGGTAGTTAGTGAGGGGTGGGGAAGATGGTTAATGAGTACAAAAAAAAATAGACTGAATAAGATCTAGTATTTGATAGCACAACATGGACTATAGTCAATAGTAATTTAATTGTAAATTTTAAAGTAACTAAAATAATATAATTGAATTGTTTGTAACTCAAATGATAAATGTTTTAGGTGATGGATACCTCATTTACTTTGATGTGATTATTACACACTGTATGCCTATATCAAAATATCTCATGTATGCCATAAATATACACAGGTACTATATATCCATAAAAAATTAAAATTTCTGGCCAAGTGCAGTGGCTCATGTCTGTAATCCCAGCACTTTAGGAGGCAGAAGTGGGCAGATCACAAGGTCAAGCCACGGTGAAACCCCAATTCTACTAAAAATACAAAAATTAGCTGGGCGTGGTGGCACATGCTTGTAGTCCCAGCTACTCGGGAGGCTGAGGCAGGAGAATCGCTTGAACATGGGAAGTGGAGGTTGCAGTGAGCCAAGATCGGGCAACTACACTCCAGCCTGGCAACAGAGTGAGACTTGAGACTCCGTCTCAAAAAAGGAAAAAAAAAAATTTTTTTAATTTAAAATTTTTATTTTATTTATTTATTGTTTTTTGTTTTTTTAGATGGGGTCTCACTCTGTAACCCAGGCTGAAGTACAGTGGAACCATCTCAGCTCACTGCAGCCTTGACATTCTGGGCTCAAGTGATTCTCCTAGGTAAGCCTCCCAAGTAGCTGAGGCTACAGGTGCATGCCACCAAGCCCAGCTAATCTTTGTATTTTTGGTAGAGATGGGGTTTCACCATGTTGCCCAGGCTCTTCTGTAACTCCTGACCTCAAGTGATCCACCCGCCTCGGACTCCCAAAGTGCTGGGATTACAGGCGTGAGCTACCATGCCCAGCCTAAAATTTTTTAATTTTTAAAAAAAGAAAGATGGAAACTATTGTTCATAAGATCAAAAGTCGGCGGGGCTCAGTGGCTCACACCTGTAATACCAGCACTTTGAGAGGCCAAAGCGGGCGGATCACGAGGTCAGGACTTTGAGTGAGACCAGCCTGGCCAACATGGTGAAACCCGTCTCTACTAAAAATACAAACATTAGTGGCACGTGGTGGCAGGCGCCTGATGGCCCAGCTACTCCGGAAGCTAAGGCAGGAGAATCCCTTGAAACCAGAAGGTGGAAGTTGCAGTGAGCGGAGAACGCGCCATTGCACTCCAGCCTGGGCAAAAGGGCGAAATTCCGTCTCAAGAAAAAACAACAACAAAAAAGTAAAAGTCATAGAACAACAACAAAAGCCAAGTAGCTGAGTTGTGATTTTAGCTTCGGAATCACCCTGCTTCCAGCTATATCATGCTACCAAACATATGTGCCAAACATACTCTAATATGACTGGCTGAGCAAACAGTTTGAATTACAGAAATTTAAACCTGCTAAAAACTTTCCAGGTTTCTTCTTGTTTAGTTTTATGTAAACTTGATAACTGAGTTTGGGCAAAAATTCTTTAAATTTGAAAAAAAAAAAATCCGGTCATTTCTATCACTAGATTTTTTATTGTACTTACAAGAAATCTGTTTCTGTGCAGAAACACACATTCTCTGATGGCTGTCCTTGTAGAAAACTCTATTTTGGGAGCAATGCCCTGAAAATAAAACAGCATAAAAAAGCAAATAAAATTACTAGAAACAGTTATTTGGCCATCTCATTCTAACTTGAAATCATACAAGAATCTAACTACTCTTCTATGTGGTTGGCATAATCCACACACATTATCTAAAATATATCTGTAATAAAAATAGCTAAACACTTATGTAACGTATATTATGGATCAGAGCCAGGCCTAAGTAATTTGTACATATTAACTCATCTACTCCTAACACAACCCCATGAGACAGGTTTTATAATAGTATCTCCTCAACTAAGACACAGTTTTAAGTAACTTGTCCATCTAGTACTAAATGCTATTAATTGAACCCAGGCATTCCAGCTCCAGTGTCCATGATGTTAGCTACTCTATTTAAAACACAGGAGCATGGAATTACATGAGATTACCTAGGGAGAGGTGTGAATAGAGAGTCTTCCTCTTTACCTACCTGCTTTGAAAAACTTGCTTTATAGCTCATACCAGATACTTATATGTATTAAATCTAATTCCAAATTCATTTTGTTTCATTGATTTGATACTTCTATTTTTGTCCTCAGTACCATATTGTGTTTTATATACATACATACATACATATATGTATGTATATATGTATACATATATACATATGTATATATGTATATATATGTATATATACAGGATATACATATATATATATATATATATGCCCTATCCTGTTTAGTTCTTATAATCCTATAAGGTAGGTACAATTATTATAATCATCGTATTTTGTAGATGACAAAACTAAAAAATGGCCAAAAACTAGAAACAATCCAATTGTCCTTCATGGGTGAATAGATGAACTGTGGTGATTTACGTAACGGAAGCTACTTGGCAATAACAAGGAACAAATGACTGACACACACAACTACATGGATGGATCTCAATAGCATTCTTCTAAGTAAGAAAAGCCAGTCACAAAAGGTTACAGGCTGTATGATTCCACTTATGTGACATTCTCAAAAAAACAAAACTACAGTGATGGAGAAAAGACTAGTACTTAGGGTCGGGGAAGGGTGTGCCTATAAAGGGGTAACATGAGGGCATTTTAGGAGTGACGGGATTGTTTTATATCCTTATCATAGCAGTAGCTTTATGAATCTATACATGTATTAAAATTTATAGAACTGTAGACCAAAAAAGCATCAATTTGTTGTATAATAATTTGTAAAATACAATTGCTTTCCCCCAAAAAATGAGGCTTAAAGAGACATTAAAGCAACTTTCTGAAATGTACAAGGCTTATAAATGGCACCACAGGGACAGGACCAGGATCTGACTAAATTACGCTGTCTCCATCTGACCCCATCAACTCACCTGTGGCCCCTCTTCATGACCTCTCTGCTCTACTCTCCCCTAGAAAACACCACTTGGTCAAGTTACCTCTTGCCCCGGGGCGCCTTCCTTCTCTTCTTTTCCATCCAAATTTTGCCCATCTCTCAATGTCTGGTCTCACTCTAATTCCTCCAAGTAAGCCCATAGTAGTCTCTCCCTCCAGCCTCTAATATTTCATTTCATTTATAAAACTTATAGTCAAGGTGCTTCCAAAAAGGGTTTACCCCAACTAAAGCCCTCGAAGGAAAGGAAGTCAAATTGGATATTTATTACATGTGCTATTAAGGATTTCCAGAGGCATAATCTCATCTAATCCTCATATAACCTGTGTAGTAGACTACTGTATCCCCATTTTACACAGGAGGGAACAGGCTTGGAGAGGTTTAATAGTATGCCCAATGTCACTCAGGTGGGCAGAGCAGGATCTGACACTCTGCTGAAATGCAAAACTACGCTCTTTACATTTCCCCATGCTACCTCTCGAGGGGCCTTGTGAATCAGCTAGTCAGCTTGTTTCCTGTGCATTTATTCATTCATGTGTACCTAGCCTGTCTATACAAGTCCTTACAGGTACAACCTACATCTTTAACTCCTTTTTATTTTGCCTGTAGAATGCACAGTATGCACACAAGAGTGCAAAGCCTCGATGGCAATTCAAGGAAACATTTTTGGGCATATAAACACAGGGGCCAAGATGCTACACAGACTCAGACAATGCAAAGGGACATTTGATAAAGAATATACAATAATATGACTAGCATAGCCTCATCTCCTGTTAATGAGATAGCGCAGATGAAGAAGGCAGGGAGAGTTCCAGTGTCCACAGTGCTACTGGTAGAATCACAAGACCCTCACACGTGTGTCAAGTTCCAGGTCCCCCATAGCCCAGTGGCCTGAGCCCGAAAACATCATCTCTCATGCCACAGACTTGTGCAATCTTCTCATTGCCTCACAGGGAGACAGTATTAACTCTTGGATGATGGCACAATAAATAATAACAACTTATATTTATTGTACACTTAACTATCAGGTATTGTGCTAAATCCTATATATTACCTCATCTAACACAATAATCCTATAAGTGATGTACTATTACAGTCCCATTTTACAGATGAGTAAACTAAGGCACACAGAGATTAATTTATCCAAAGTCTCACAGCCGTTCATGACAAAACTGGGAATGAACTCAGACAATCTGATTCCACACTTAACCACTATACATGCAGCTGCCTAACAGATTCCTGATCCACTTTGCCTAGAGAGGAGGAAGGAAGTCCCCTGCTGGTAAGGAATGCACACTCTGTAACACATTTTTTGTTTATCTTATTTGACCTCCACTCCTTGCAATGACTTACTGACAATAAAGAATAATGTATTTTCTTTTTCATACAGTGCTGCTTTTAGCATAACATTATAGTTTAGAGTTGAAATTCAGAGACTATATCTTGTCCACTCTCCTTACCAATGGAATGATGGTGATAATGATTAGGTCAATGAAATGATTTAACAGTAGAATTTTTCTAGAATCATTCCACCAAAAAAAAATAAAGAATAATCTTTTTAAAATGCTTTTTCTGCTCACCTTACAAAGTGAATGTTAACCTAACACGATAATAGATAACTGTGCAATCTTCTCACTGCCTCATAGGGAGACAGTATTATTATCTTTTACTATCATTTACCTAATAGATGAGATAATAGTATTATCTATTCTCTAATAGATGAGACTAGATACCATTGCAAAAATAAAAAATAAAAAAATTGATCTCACCAGGAGATAAAAAAATACTGTTAAAGTACCAGTGAAATAAAACAACAAAATACAGAAATACAAAGAAAAAGCCACATTCTAATGGAGAAAATAAATCTAATTAATGAATTGATAAATTAGGAGAAAATAAAGTGAATGATTTGTCTCATGTACATGTAATTCTTATTTCTTACAATACTAATGAAAAGAAATCAGATAGTGGGCTGAAATAAATATAAGAAAATGAGCATCTAATTCAAGGACAGGCGAAGAAAAAAAGAAAAAAGAAAAAAAAATGAGCATCATTCAGTCAGTAAGAGCGCAGGCTCTGAAGCCAGACAGGCCAGCATAAAAATCCCTGCTCCATCGCTCACCAGTTCTGTGACCCTGAATACATTTCTGAAACTCTTTACACTAGCTTCCTTCTCCATTAAAGTGGAGAAAGAATAGCTGCCACCTCACAAGGTGGAGGAGAACTGAATAGGATAATCCATGTAATGAGCTCAACACAGTTCCTGGTATACAGGTAGCACACAGTGAACATCAGCTTTTTTTTTCTTTTTTGAAACAGAGTCTCACTCTTGTCACCCAGCTGGAGTGCAGTGGCATGATCTCGGCTCATTGCAACCTCTGCCTCCTGGGTTCAAGCAATTCTCCTGCCTCAGCATCTGACTAGCTGGGATTACAGGCATCCGGCACTACGCTCAACTAGTTTTTGTATTTTTAGTAGAGATGAGGTTTCACCATGTTGGTCAGGCTGGAACATCAGCTATTATGAAAGTGATGGCTCTTTTTTGTGGTATCTTGGAGGTAATCAGCTAATTGAAGATGAAGCTGAAGGCTGGGCATGGTAGCTCATGCTTATAACCCCAGCTCTTTGGGAGGCCAAAGCAGGGGATCACCTGAGGTCAGGCATTTGAGACTAGCCTGGCCAACATAGTGAAATTTCGTCTCTACTAAAAATACAAAAATTAGCCAGGCGTGGTGGTGGGTACCTGTAATCCGACTATAGGAAGCTGAGGCAGGAGAATCGCTTGAACCATGGAGGTGGAGGTACAGTGAGCCGAGATGGCTCCATTGCACTGCAGCCTGGACAATAGAGCAAGACTCTATCTCAAAAAAAAAAAAGAAGTTGAAGCTGAATATTTCCTTTCCAGCCACTGGCTGTGAGAAACTCATTGAAGGGGATGATGAAAGCAAACTTCATACTTTTTATGAAAAGCATATGGCCACAGAAGTTACTACTGAGATGCTCTAGGTGAAGAATGGGAGGGTTATGTGATCCAAATCAGTGGTGGGTATGACAAACATGTTTTCTCTGTAAAGCAGGGTGTCTTGACCCATGGCCATGTCCACCTGCTACCGTGTAAGGGGTATTCCTGTTATAAACCAAAGAGAATTGGAAAAAGAAAGTACAAATATGTTCAGGGTCACAATGTGGTCACCAGTCTGATCATTCTCAACTTGGTTATCATCAGAAAAGGAGAGAAGGATATTCTTGGACTGACTGACTCTATGGTGCCTTGTCACCTGGAGCCCAAAAGACCTAGCAGAAAAGACTGCACTTTTCAATCACTCTAAAAAAGATGATAGTTGACAATATATTGTAATAAAAGCCTTAAACAAAGAAGGTAAGAAATCTAGAACCAAAGCACCCAAGTTTCAGTGTCTTGTTACTCCACATGTCCTGTAACACAAACTCTGGCATATTACTCTGAAGAAACAGACTACTAAGGGAAATGAGAAAAAGGCTGCAGAATACGCTAAACTTTTGGCCAAGAGAATGAAAGAGACCAAAGAAAAATGCCAGGATAGATTGCCAACAGATGCAGGCTGCCCTCTCTGCGAGCTTTTACTTCTGAGTCCAGTCAAAAGTAAAATTTTTTGAGTAACAAATAAGATCAGATCCCACCCTCCAAAAACCATTGCAATGGCAATTTATTTTATTTTGCTTTATAGAATGGTTGAGAGAAATTGAGTCCCTCTATCTTTTCACAAATTTTTTAAAATACAGCTTGATAAACTTAATTGTAAGAATACTTCTAATGCATGCAGGTATTTGTTTAAAAACCCCTTTCTCTAATGACTAACTGCATTTATAAATAACTATAAATACAACCTCCTACAGGTTATTTTTCTTATTTATGAACATAAAGTTAAACAGAGTTAACACTCAAAAAAAATAAGAAAGTTTGTTTCTTCTTATCTTGATACTTAGCGGCATGCCAGCTCAGTGTTTGTAGATGCCTTCTATTTAACAGAGAACTAGGCAAACCAAAGTTACAATAACAAAGTATCCTCTACCTGATTCTCATCAGTTTTTATTCCCTTTCAGCTTCTAAAGAGCAATATCACAATAACTCGAAATAAAATAATTAAAGGCAAGCTTCTCACATGTACCATGGGTTTAAATGATACACGAAGATACTGGATAAACAAAGATAGTTTCGGTGAGATTCATTAAACTCTCAAAGAAAATGAAGGGCTTGGAGTTATAGTCATTAGGAATTCTGACTAGGACAACCTTTGATGCATGTTTGCTATTTGAAGTATTAGAAGCTCTGTCATGTTAAGCTGCACAGAAACAGAGGTCCTGACTTACATTAAATATATTCTACACAGTACTCTCAACAAAGTGGAAACAATAACACTTCATCTAATTATAATGATTGCAGTTCATGAGATAATAAGAGAAAAGCTGAGTATCAAAATTTTTTATAATTCTCAAAGGTGTGGCCCTTTAAATGGAGATCATTCAAGTGATGTAAAAGTCAAGAAAATCATCAGGGTTGCTGTCGGGATAGAAATTGTCAAAGACAACATCAAAATGAATATCTTGAATTTGGGCTCAGATAATGTTCTCCTAAGAGTTAAATTATCAACAGAATATCTGCTGTATCCTTTAAGATCCCGTCAGAAATATAAATTTGTGGGCCTCTGTCAGTTTCCTCCCTGTTAAATGGAGACCATATCTGCCTTGGCTAACTTGAGAATTGTTGGGAGGAAAATATCTTATGTAAAAAATTGAAAGCGCAAAATAAATGAGAGGTAACACAGCTACTATTGCCACTCTATTTAGTCATAATAGCTATGACTAAACAAACAAGTCTCTCTGCTAATCTGCAACAAAAGGAGGCTTTTATAACTATGTGACAATGTAAATATGGCAATGATTTTACCCTGATTAGATAAAACTTCCACCTCTCAGATCAATACTGGAAATCAGTATAATTTGGTACCTTGATTTGGGCATCTAAACACAGCTACTAAACAGAACAGCAGGGGTACTAACCAAGATAAACATCAAACCCTGTCAGGAATAAAATGTTCAGGTCCCAAGAATTTTTCTTCTAACAGAAGCCGATGGGCGAATCACTTACTGGAAAACCTAGAGCCGTCTTCATGAGCACCTCCCTATACCTCCTAGGATATAAAGGTGTCAGCTTGGGCTCAGGGAAAAGAAAATCCCGTGTGTTTTCTTCATAGCAGGCCAACTCATCCCACACTAGAAAGAAAGGAAAAAAAGCATAAATGTCTATATTTACACCTCCAGGCTTAACAAAAAGTTTAGGCAGATGACGGCAGAGATGGCACTCAGGTAAAAATAGACATATTGATCCTACCACCTGTTATTCAAGAGGAGACTAATTTCTACTACTTTTTATCTCATGGACAATTTTTTAAAGCCTTCCCAAGTCATAACAGAGAAAAAAAAAAAAAGACTAAAGAGTTGTTCCACAAAACAGAATAGGAAAATCTATCTTTCCATCTATTCATCCAATTTTTCCTGCAACAAATATTTACTAATAACCTTAAGCCAGGCACTGGGGATAGAAGAGGAGCAAGGTGAACATAGCATTGTTCACAGAAAGTTTACAATTTGGACTGGGGTTCAATGTGTTCTGTGATGCATGGATGCCAAGGACCCAGACGACAGCTACAACTGTGGTTCTCAGGAGGGGTACCAACCCCAGAGACATTTTGGACATTTGTGGAAATATTTCAAGGGCAGGAATCAGAGGTGTGAGGGAGTCCTGCAGTGCTCAAGACACTCATATATATCACACAATCTCCTCATCCCCAATGACTTTCTAATATCCTACAGACATTCTTGCAAGCTAAAAACTATTTAATTGTCTAAGCCTTAACTTAGAACTAACTAGGACTTAACTAACTCTATGTTACATGTAAACACAAAGCATTTTTATATGATTTATAAATACACTGAATTTTTCCAAGTATCGTGTAAATCAAGGAACAATTGTATTTTGTTTTGTTTGAATCTTTAACCAGACCTGTCTGACATTTTGAAAATCATATTCCATCTAAATGCTTCATTATGCTTGACACTTAAATATTAACATACACATTTTATTATAAACCACTCTCCTTTTATTTCTCCTTTAAGTTAATCAGAATATTACATCAATATAATCAACTTATTTGTAAAAGTTGATTATATTAACTACAAATATTATTTTTGATATTGCAAAAGGGATACTACAAAATACTCATTACCAAAAGATCTTGGGTCTAATGGGATGGACATTTACTGAGCTGAAGGACAGAAAGCTACCATCTGAATCATCCTCGATCGCACAGCAGGTGCCACGCAAGTGATGTGGACTGAGAGTGGTCCCTGCACAGAGGACCATCAAAAAAGCAACTGTAGCCAATGAGGCAGTTTTGCTATTTAGTTACTGGGAAGAATTTTTACTTTGAGAAGAATTCTGAAGAGGGTGGTTTTGTTTTCGGTACACCAACTGTAGAACATAATTGACCTTACATCAAATAATATGATGCATTAGATTCTTCCTCCTACTAACTCCATTTAACATGAATGTTTGGGTTCTACTGAGGAAAGAATCAAAGTGCAAAAAGAAATTATTTTACATTTTTCATCATAAACAGCATTTCTTTCCACTCTTGTGTTCCCAGCCATGCTCCAGCCACAATTGATTGATGTTCCCTCCTCAGCAACGTACTTCCACCATGCATGCTATTCCTTCTTCTCATCCAGTTGGGACCCTATTAATCTTTAAAGTTTCACTGTAAATATATTACAGTATCTTTCTCTTACAGGTCCAAAGTGGAACTCTTGATTGTTTCCTAAACATCAGTTCTCCCTAGAGGAATGTGCACTAGTTGCTCAAGCTAAAAATAGGATTCATCCTTGATTCTGCTCTTTCTCTCACACCTTACATCAATCCATTAAGTCCTGTTGACTCTTTCCAAAGTAAATCTAAACTCTGTCCCCTTCTCTTCATCTTTACAGCTACTATCAGGTCCAAGCCCCCACCACCTACCTCTCTCCTGCACCACTGCGATGGCCTTAGTTCATCTCCCTGCCTCCATTCTCCTGCACTCAAATCCACTGTCCACCCACTACAATGTTTTAAATACATCAGACTGTGCCTTTCTCCTGCTTAAAACGTTCCAATGGCTTCCCATCATATTAGAACAAAATTTAAGCACCTTACCCTAGACTTCAAGACTCTATATCATCAGGCTTCTAATAACCTCTCCTAATTCATTAATTGCCACTCTCTTCCTTGATTGCTGTTCCTTGGCATCCTTTACCCTTCTTGCTGTCCTTCAAACACACCAAGCTCACCTCTATGTAAGGCTTTTGCCTTACGTTCTCCTCCCTGTAAGGTTCCCTTCCCAGGTCTTTGCATGGCTGGCTCCTTCTTACTGAATAACAGGCTTGGTTTAAATGTCATCTTATCAGAAGGTGGCAACCCAACCAAAAGAGCACTCCTTCCCAGGTGCTCCCTATCATATCATGCTATTTTACTTTCATCATAGTATTTACCACTAACTGATATTTTTGTCCAGGTGTTTATTCATGATCTGCTTCCATCAATGCTCCATGAAAGCAGTGAATTTGTCTTTTCTGTACATTATTCTACTTCTGGCAGGGCTGTCCCTAGAAAGGTGTGAACTCAGAGCAGTTCAATCAGTACAGGGCCTAGCCAAGACAATCACACCTGAAAAGGGGCTTCACTGTCAGCATCTTCAACAAGCCACTTGAAATATCACTAAAGATAGACATTTTAAAATTGAACTTCCATGATGTTCAGAGACGAGGAGTGAAGTGCAGCATCCTGGATGCTTCCCCTAAACCTGTGGAACACTGCTTGGGACATAATGGGTACCTGATAAATGCTTCTTAAATAAATGAACATGAGGACTAAAGTAAGATAACTTGCTTAAGTGCCACCTTATGTTAGCACTCAATAAGCATTAGTTACCCTCTTTGAGACTCAGTTTCCACACTATTAAAAAAGGGGCGAGGGGTAAAGAGAGACTAAGTATTCTCTAAAAGCTTTTCTAACTCTTACCCTTCATTCATTTTTCAATAATTTATTTTCAGGCCAGGCATGGTGGCTCATGCCTGTCATCCCAGCACTTTGGGAGGCCAAGGCAGGCAGATCACCTAAGGGCAGGAGTTCAAGACCAGCCTGACCAACATGGTGAAACCCCATCTCTGCTAAAAATACAAAAATTAGCTAGGCGTGGTGGTGGGCACCTATAATCCCAACTACTCGGGAGGCTGAGGCAGGAGAATCACTTGAACATGGGAGGCGGAGGTTGCTGTGAGCCAAGATGGCACCATTGCACTCCAGCCTCTTATTTTTTTGCACTGTCAAATAAATAAATAAATTTTAAAATAAATCTGTTTTCATTCATACATTCAAAAAATACTTCATTCATTGGGAACCTTCTATGTAGCAAGACTTATAGACACTGAATTTATACTAGTGAACACGATAAATATAATCAATGCCCTCCTGGAGCTTACAGTATGTGAGTATTAAACTATTATACAAATAAATGTGTAATTAAAAAGTATAAGTGCCACAAATGATAAGAAGTAGGTTCTATAAGAGTAAATTACTAGGAATAAAGAGATAGAGAGGGTAGGGAGAAAGAAGGGAAGATGGGTTTCTTTTTTTTTTTTCTGAGACAGAGTCTCACTCTTGTTGCCCAGGCTGGAGTGCAATGGCGCAATCTTGGCTCACACTGCAACCTCCATCTACCAGGTTCAAGTGATACTCTTGCCTCAGCCTCCCAAGTAGCTGGGATTACAGGCACCCACCACCATTCCCGGCTAATTTTTGTATTTTTAGTAGACATGGGGTTTCACCATGTTGACCAGGCTGGTCTCAAACTCCTGACCTCAGGTGATCTATCTGCCTCAGTCTCCCAAAGTGCTGGGATTACAGACATGAGCCACCACACCCAGCCAATGGGTGTAATTCTAACATCAATTCTTTGCTTCATTTACTAGTCTCATCCTGGCCTTTTCTTCATCAGTGCTCCTTTTACAATGCTCCCTGTGACGGACATAATCCTCCCGCCTTTGCAGGCCGAAAACAGACTCTGCCTCCATCCAGAAACTCTGAAGTACAACCTGCAAATGGAAAGTGATGTGCCAATTTCCCCAGCTATCACTAGCAATAAAATACAACTTTCTCCTGAAGCCTACAGTATAGAGTTAAGAACTCAAGTTCTAGGGTCAGGCAGGGCTGGTTTCAAACCCCTGCTCCACCACTTACTAACAATGTGATCTTGGGCAAATCATGTAAACTAACTTCAGTCTCCTCGTCAAGAAAATGTAAAAACTGTCATCGTACCTGCCCTTTAGGACTACTGTGAGGATGAATGACAAAGGTATGTAGAGGGCAGAGCACAGCACCTGACATTACCTACCATTACCACAACTGCTCCCTGACATCAGCCCAGCAGTGGCCCCAGAACTGCTCTGGTCTCTGTAAACATCACTATCTTCCTATCAGGAACAAACATCTAGATGCATGATATGATGCTCTACTCAGGATGCCTTTCCTTTTCCCTCTTTCCTTTCATATGCTTTTGGCTAGCTCTTGCCACTGCACCTAAATAACTGCTAAAATGTTATTCCTGTGTTTAGCAAGAATTTAGATAAAATTAAGAGGCTGGGAAAATTCAAAGCGAGCTCATACTCTATTTTTAGAATCACAGGAATAAAAATAGACTGAAACAGGGTTGGACAAATAAATAGAAGGCTATGAAGCTTTTCAAGACAGTCTCTCTGGTATAGTCATTTTCTAGAAATCCAAATTGCTACCCAGTGTGAAAATGTCAGCACAGTAAAAGGATGGTACAGCAAGAGCCTAGGTTATAAATAATAAACATATTTACAGGCTGAACAAGTCTTATAGGTCAAGGGAAGTATCTGAAAGAACTCAGTGCTCTCCTTAAAGAGCTAATTACATTTTGCTCAAAGCTTTAGGAAGAGGGGAAAAAAAGAGCTAATTACACAGACAGTGACATCATCAATGGCATAAATGAATTTCTTCCCCCAAAAGGAAACAAATGAGATTTTAAGAGAAATAACAATTTTAATAACAACATTGACTGGAGGCATATCTAACATTTTTAGTGCATATCGGAATTGACACTGTGCTTCCAGATACAGGATCACATTTGATTCCCTCTGTACAGATAAAGAAACTGAGGCTTGAGAGTTTGACCTGTCATGATGCCACATGGCTAGTGATAGATACCACATGGCAAAGTAGGAATTCAAAACCAAATCATCTGAGGCAACAGTTCTTTCCTTGCTAGTGCCTATAAAAGTATAAAAGCATTGCCATAAAAGTATAAAATATTGCTATACAAGCATTGCTATAAAATTATAAAATTAAGCTCTGATTAAATGAATGGGTGCCCACTAGAATAGGCTTTTATAGTTGGACTGAATATACATGACTTACCCAAAGTGAAGATATTTATTTCAGAAGTTAATAAAAGGAAAGCACCATGCTGACTGTCAAATAGGATCATGCTGCCCCTCTGTGTCTATTCCCTTTTTCCCACCTTTGTAAACTGAAGAACAAGAGAGGTCTTTACTACTCAGCTGCAAAAATCACTGGACTTCTTCATTCTTTGGCCATAAAGCCATATGCACATCTGGATATTATTACTTGTATTATTAATTTACTTGCACTATTAATGATCGTAACATGTCTTTTGACTACAAGTGTGTTTGAAAGCAATGAGAAAAAAAATGAAGCAATAAATTCAGCAAAATGAAAAGGTAACAATTCAGCCAATAAAGAAATTAGTCCCTGGGAACCTAAATGTGGCCCATGTGACCCCACAGTACAGTCCACAAGAGACTTTAAGAAAAAAAAAAAAAGATTTAGTTAGTATCAAGGACCAGCAGATCATGAGGGCTCACTGCCACGGCTGCATGCCCAGTGCTACCAACATCACACTACGAAAACTGGCACAGTGTAGATCATGTGCAAAGTATGCCTCCAGTAATATATGTTGAACAAATTAATGGATCACTCTGTATTACATCTGAAGCTAAGTAAAAACAATTGAATTGTTATTTTGAGCAATTCCACTAAAATTACAATCTGAAATTGATAGGAGATAAAAAGAAAACAAGTATAGCACAGCTTCCATTTTGCATCTGATTAACTTCTTAGTTATAACCAGTATTTATGCCCTCAACTAGAATATTCTGCAATCATTCTTTTCAAACAACTATTCTTATAGTCTTCTCACAGACAGGCTTCTGGTCACATGAAAAACATATAGCAGTCCAAGACATATTAAGTTTTAACAAGCAAATTGTAGAATATATATAGTCAACATATATATGTGTATGTGTGTGTGTGTGTGTGTGTGTGTGTGTGTGTGTGTGTATGTGTGTTGAAAATACATATTCTGCAACTGGCTTTTTAAAATGTAATATATCTTGGGACTGTCATATGTTTTTCTTTTAATCTCAACATGATTATTATTTTGAAATTCTATGCATCTTTTTACAGTCATAATCATACTGCATATATAATTTTGTACCCTATTTGTTCCCCATAGATATTATATTGTAGACATTTTCTATTTTATTATATATCCTAATAACTATAATTTTTAATGACAGCATAATGTTTCTTTGAGGAGATAAATGATAATTTACTTTGCTGTCTTCCAATTATATGTCATATGTTTTTCAAGAGACCAGAAAACCAAAATTTAGTATATTCAACCAACCATAAAATATATACACACACAACTATATATACTAAATACTAAAAATATTCATGTTTATATATATCATATTTAATATACAGTCATCTCTAAGTATCCACAGGGGTTGGTTTCAGGAACCCCTGCAGATACTAAAGTATCCACGAATGCTCAAGTCCCTGATATAAAATGGTGTAGTGGGGTAACTTGATTGAAGGTAAAAAGAGCGTAATAATAAAAAATAGGCTGAGCACAGTGGCTCATGCCTGTAATCCCAGCACTTTGGGAGGCCAAGGCAGGAGGATCCTCTGAGGTCAGGAGTTTGAGACCAGACTGGCCAACATGGTGAAACTCTACTAAAAATATGAAAATTAGCTGGGCGTGGTGGTGCATGCCTGTAGTCCCAGCTACTCAGGAGGCTGAGGCAGGAGAATTGCTTGAACCCAGGAGGCAAAGGTTGCAGTGAGCCAAGACTGCAGGCAGAGGTTGCAATGAGCGCCAATGCACTCCAGCCTGGGCGACAGAGCAAAACTCTGTCTTAAATAAATAAATAAATATAAATAAATAAAATAAAATGGTGTAGTATTTGCATACAACCTATGCATATCCTCCTGTATGCGTCAAATCATCTCTAGATTACTTATAATACCTAATATAATGTAAATATTATATAATAGTTGTTATGCTGTATGATTAAGGGACTAATGACAAGAAGAAGTCTGTACATGTTCAGTACAGACACAACCATCATAGGTCTAACTACATTTTTGATTCATGGTTAGCTGAATTCATGGCTGTGGATCTTGACAATCAGAAGGTCTAACCATACATGGAGTATGCATGTGCATGTGTATATATTTTAGAGTTGGCTGAAAATACTAAATGTGTTTTAGAAGGTCTAAAAAGATTCACATCAAATCGTTTTGTTCTGTTTTTTGTTGAGACAGGGTCTCACTCTGTTGCCCAAGTCGGGAGTTCAGTGGCAAGATCACAGCTCACTGCAGCCTCAACCTCCTTGGCTCAAGTGATCCTCCTCCCTAGCCTCTCAAGTAGCTGGGACTACAGGAATGCACCAGTACACCCAGCTAATTTTTGTACTTTCATTAGAGATGAGGTTTCACCATGTTTCCCAGGCTGTACCTGAACTCCTGTACTCAAGCAGTCCACCCACCTTTACCTCTCAAAGTTCTGGGATTACTAGCCCACATCAGATTGTTAATGGTAATTATCTGTCAGGGATTGTTGAATGTGCTTTTGACATTTTATTTTATATACTTTCATGTTAGTTAAATTTTTTATAGTGAGATTACTTAGGTATTAGATAACTTTTAAAAAATCCATGTGCAATTAAATAATACCAAGGTGGGGATGCTTCTACTTTATTAGCATACTAAAATATAATTTGTCAGCAGTGATATATGTTTGAACATAAAATTGGGTCAAATAAGAATAAAAAACGTATGGAAAAAAACTCAATGTCCTGATTTCAGCCTGTCAGTTTTAGGCTGAAAAACATTCCATAAGAATTTCTAAAAAGTAGGCAGGAGGCACCTGCTCATTTGCATCTACCTACGAAGGTAATGACATCTCCATAAACACTTACTCTTAAATTCACAGAGCGGGGTTCTTATCTGTCTCCAGAGACAGCCTTTGCCAAAGAACCAAGTAGCAAGAAAGAACTACAGACTCCTGGGTTCACTGCACTTCACTCGGGCCCTTGACCTGCTCCAGTGACATTCACAACAGGCAGGACTATGATCCCTATAAAAGTGTCCTCAGTCCCTTCTGCTTTAGCAGAGGCATTTGCTAATCTCATCTTCCTTCTCCCACGTTCTCTTAAGAAAAAGAAAAGCACATACCATAAAACATCAAAATAATGCAATGCAACAGGGGAAATATAACTGTTTTAAGCATAACTGATTTAAAACTTTGTTAAAAATAAGAATTTATACCAAAATACAACATTTATGTCCAGACATCACTCCATAAGTAATCAAAAGACAGTGACAGTCACTTTATACAGAAGGAAATAAAACGAATCATAATGTGGGAAAACGGAAATTTTTAAGAAGTTTTAAATAGAGGGTTGTCACAAGTCATATCTGAAAAGGAGACAGATCATAAAATAGGATAAAATTTATTTTATTTCTATTTATGTATTTATTTATGTATTTATTTATTTATTTATTTTGAGACAGAGTCTTGCTCTGTTGCCTGGACTGGAATACAGTGGCACAATCTTCACTCACTGCAACCTCCACCTCCCAGGTTCAAGGAGTTCTCCTGCCTAAGCCTCCCAAGTAGCTGGGATTACAGGTGGCCACTACCATACCCAGCTAATTTTTGTATTTTTAGTAGAAACAGGGTTTCACTATGTTGGCCAGGCTGGTCTCAAACTCCTGACCTGATGATCTGTCCACCTCAGCCTCCAAAAGTGCTGGGATTACAGGTGTGAGCCATGACATACTTTGCAAACACAACAAATCCAAATGACAGTACCCAGTATTAACTAGGATATGGGGAATGGGCACACTATGCACTCCTGGATGCGGTACAAGTATTGGAACCTTATTGGGGATTCGTCTACCCCAGTTTAGAAGGCATGGATCAATCTAATAATTCTATTATTTGTAAATAAGCCAAGAGAGAAATATTATTTTTATAAAAATGTGAAAGACAAAGAAAACCTAAATGCTCAACAATATTAATTTATGGATAACACCATCACTATGGAAAAATACATAGCTATTGAAAATGACAAGTAAACTATAGGTAACAATGTAAGAAAAGTAAAACCCAAAATACTATGTAAATACCATTTATAGATCTATAAAAACACATATATAAATTAATGAAATTCTTTATAGTTATCAAAAATAATGACGTAGGCCAGGTGCAGTGGCTCACGTCTGTAATCCCAGCACTTTGGGAGGCTAAGGCGGACAGATCACCTGAGATCAGGGGTTCAACTCTAGCCTGCCCAATATGGTGAAATCCCGTCTCTACTAAAAATACATAAAAATTAGCTGGGTGTGTTGGCAGGCACTCGTAATTCCATCTATTTAGGAGGCTGAGGCAGGAGAATCGCTTGATCCTGGGAGGCAGAGGTTGCAGTGAGTCGAGGTTGTGTCACTACACTCCAGCCTGGGTAACACAGATAGACTTTCTCTCAAAAAAAATAAAAATGATATAGATTTATGCTTTTAGAAATGACAGCATAGGCAAGTCATGGTGGCTCATGCCTATAATCCCAGCACTTTGGGAAGCCAAGGTGGGAGGATCGCTTGTATCCAGAAGTTAAGAGATCAGCCTAGGCAACATAGTGAAATTCCATCTCTATTAAAAAAAAAAAAAAATTAGCTGGGCATGGTGCATGCCTGTAGTTCCAGCTACTGTGAAACATAGGCAGGAGAACTGCTTGAACCCAGGAGGTCAAGGCTGCACTGAGCCATGATCACATCACTACACTCCGTAGGAGTGACAGAGTCAGATATTGTCTCAAAAAATATATAAAAAATAAAATTAAATTTAAAAAATTTGGCCAGGCGCAGTGGCTCATGCTTGTAATCCCAGAACTCTGGGAGGCCAATGCGGGTGGATCACGAGGTCAGGAGATTGACACCAGCATGACCAACATGGTGAAACCCCGTCTCTACTAAAAATACAAAAATTAGCTGGGCATGGTGGCACACACCTGTAATCCCTCTACTCAGGAGGCTGAGGAAGGAGAATTGCCTGAACCTGGGAGGCGGAGGTTGCAGTGAGCCAAGATCGTGCCACTGCACTCCAGCCTGGGCAACAGAGTGAGACTTCATCTCAAAAAACCCGTTCAAAAAAAAAAAAAAAAAAACCAATATAACAGTAACATATAATGGGGAAAGTTAATAACAGAAAAAAAAATGTATGTGATGCTATGTAAAAATTCCATATCTATTCTTCTATCTACAGAGAAATATCAAGAAATATGTTCACCAAAATATAAATAAAGGTTATCTCAGGACTATGTGAATTGGGGATGCTTTTTACAAGTTAAAATTATGAAGCTATTTTCATTTTGAGAAAGAAAAAAAGCAGAAATGTGTAACAGCAAAGATTAGAAGAGAATTTTCTAAGTTTTCAGTGTTCTCTCTCTCTCTTACACACACAGGCGCATTCTCTTACGCTGACAACCCTAACATCACTAGATAGCTATAAGTGAAAGACTATTTGTGAGAATTGGTGCCACTGGGTAGCAGGTCCTAACCTCTCTCACCAGCTCAAGTCTTATGTCACTTAAGACACACCGCAAGGCAAAAGTACTACAGAACAGTTTCCTCCTAGAATCTCATGATTCTAGCACAGGTGTCACAGACTTTTTCTGTAAAGGATCAGACAGCTAAATGTTTTAGGCTTTGTAGGCCATCTGTTCAGAACTCCTCACCTCTGTCATTTCTCTATCAAAGTAGCTATAAACACTACTTAAACAAGTGAGTATGGCTATGTTCCAAAAAGACCTTTATTTATAAATAATGAAATTTGACTTTCATATAATTTTCACATCACTAAATATTCATTTCAAAAATTCTTTCCAGGTTCATCCATGCTGGCAGAAGAGCAGAAGATCAAACACCGCATGTTCTCACTCATAGGTGGGTGTTGAACAATGAAAACACATGGACACAGGGAGGGGAGCACTACACACTGGGGTCAGTTGGGGGGAAATAGGGGAGGGACAGTGGGGTGTGGGGAGCTGGGGAGAGATAGCAAGGGGAGAAATGCCAGACGTAGGTGATGGGGAGGAAGGCAGCAAATCACACTGCCACGTGTGTTCCTATGCAACAATTTTGCATGTTCTTCACATGTACCCCAAAACCTAAAATGCAATAAAATAAATAAATGGGAAAAAAAAAGAAAAAAAAAATTCTTTCCAATCATTTAAAAATGTAAAAACCAAAAATAAAAAAAAGTTAAACAGTTATCATATACCCCATTCCTATACATAAACACAGGAGAACTGAAAACAAATATATAACAATTTGTATATAAACATTCATAGCAGCATTATTTATAACATCCAAAAAGTAGAAATGTGTTAGTCCATTTTCTGCTGCTTATAACAGAATACCTAAAACTAGGTAATTTGTTTTTAAAACACTATTTATTTCCTACTGTTATGGAGGCTGAGAAGTGCAAGGTTGAGGGGCTGTGTCTGGTGAGAGCCTTCTTGCTGGTAAGGACTCAGCTTAGTATCCAGGTGACACAGGGCATCACATAGTGAGGGTGCTGAGCATGTTAGCTCAGGTCTCTCTTCCTCCTTTTATAAAGCCACCAGTTTCACCCCCATGATAACCCATCAATCCTTTAATCCATGAATAGATCAACCCATTCATAATGGTAGAGCCCTCATTACCCAATCCATATGGAAGAATAGTATTCAAGCACAAAAAGGAATTCAGATCTGCTACACGCTACAACATGGCTGAACCCTGAAAACATTATGCTAAGTAAAAGAAACCAGACATAAAAGGCCACATATTGTAGGCTTCTATTTATATGAAATGTCTAGAATAAGAAAATCAATAGACAGAATTAGTGGCGGTCAGAGACTGGAAGGGGAAGGAACGGGAAATGATTGTTAATAAATATAAAAATTCTTTTTGGAGTAAAGAAAATGTTCTGGAATTAGTGGTGATGGCTGCTCAATCTTATGAACATACTAAAACCAATGAAGTGTACATTTGAAAATGAGGAATTGTATGATACATAATTTTGATAACAATAAAAAATGTGGAAACCATTCCTAGTTTGCAGGCCATACAGCAATGAACTACAGGCTGGATTTAGCTGGGGACTATAGTTTACCCACCCTGTTCTAGCATCTAACAGGGAAAATATCTTTGGGTTTTACACACACACACACACACACACACACACACACACACAGAGCAAATTAGAACACAGCCAAAGGCCAAAACTTGAAATCAGCTAAGCCAGAACTGAAAAATTATTTAACAATTAAAGTTATTTAAAAATAGAAAGATAAGGAGCCTGTTTAAGTTATGCTCCCTGCCACCAAACACCGTAAAATTATTTTTCTGAAAATAGACAAAATTTAATAGATTGGCAGAAAAAAGGCATGTGTTATATAGACTTACAGGTATTGAAGTTATATGTTATTTTAAACCAGCTTGTAAGTACAGTCCCCATTTTGTCAGGCCAAGTTTATTTTAAAATTAAGCTAATTTGGAAATGTATTTATTGGCACATTACCTGGAGGAACTAGCTGTATTAATTCAAACCTGGTTAGGGAGCCTAAAAAGGAAAATATGAGATTTTAATACTTCCAAAAATCGCCACAGTTTTTCAATAATTGTTAAGTTTTAAACTGTCATAAAATCCATTTAATAGTAACAATAATAAGAACAGTAATTAAAAATAACTACCATATCAACATCAAATCAGGTATTTCTAGAATTAATCAATCAAGATCAGGAGAGTGGAATGAGAGTAACAGAGTTATAAAAATAGCATTCCAGGCCAGGTGCCTGTATCCCACCACTTTGGGAGGCCGAAGCGGGTGGATCACGAGGTCAGGAGATCAAGACCATCCTGGCTAACATGGTGAAACCCCATCTCTACTAAAAATACAAAAAATTAGAGGGGCGTGGTGGCACGCGCCTGTAGTCCCAGCTACTTGAGGGGCTGAGGCAAAAGAATCACTTGAACCCGGAAGGTGGAGGTTGCAGTGAGCCAAGATCACAGCCACTGAACTCCAGCTTGGGCAACAAAGTGAGACTTCATCTCAAAAAAAAAAAAAAAAAGTTTCACAAGCCATAAAAAAGAACAAGATCATGTCTTTTGAAGGATCTGGAGGCCATCAAACTAATGCAGAAACAGAAAACCAAGTACAGCGTATTCTCACTTATAAGTAGGCATTAAATGATGAGAATTCATGGACACACAAAAAGGAGCAATACACACTGGGGCCTACCTGAGGGTGGAGGGTGGGAGAAGAAAAGCTATCAGAAAAAAATAACTATTAGATACTAGACTTAATACTTGAGTGACAATCTGTACAACAAACCCCCATGACACGAGTTCACCTATATAACAAACCTGTACATATACCCCAAACCTAAAAGTTAAAAAAAAAAAAAAAAAAAACAGCGTTTCACCTCCTGAAAAGTGTTGGGAAAAAAAAAAACATGCAATATTTTGTCTCCTAAAAGTGTATACAATAAATAAATAAGTGTATACATAGAGCTTTAAAATAACAATGCACTTTTCATCTTAAAAATTCAAAATCCATTTGTTATCCATTAACATACAAAAGTTTATCTTGCTTAAAAGTGTGCTATATGGCTATAAAAATTAGATATAAAATACAACTTTTTAAACTTTTCTTGAGTTCAAAATATTTTAGAAATAGTGAGCCTATGTACAATGACAAGAATAAAACTAAAATAAGGACAAGAATAAAATTCAGATCTTTAAGATAACAAAACAAATGATACATTAGGTTGGTACAATTATAAAATTTAAAAATCAACAAAGATAATTCTCACAAAATAACATAACAAGTGAAAACATTTTAGTTTTTTTGTTTTGTTTTGTTTTTTGAGCCAAGGTCTCGCTTTGTCACCTAGGGTGGAGTGCAGTGGTGCGATTCTGGGTCACTGCAACCTCCACTTTCTGGCTTCAAGCGATTCTTCTGCCTCAGCCCCCCAAGTAGCTTGAACTACAGGTGCGTGCCACCACGCCCAGTTAATCTTTTGTATTTTTAATAGTGATAGGGTTTCACCATGTTGGCCAAGCTGGTCTCAAACTCATGACCTCAGGTGATCTGCCCACCTTAGCCTCCCAAAGTGTTGGGATTACAGGCGTAAGCCACTGTGCCCAGCCGTGAAAACATTTTAAATAGACAACAAAAGTAAAATTTTAACTTTGTAGATTTATGAAAAAGTTTTGAATTTATAGGACAAAACTTTAAATGCCAAGAAACTTAAAAGACAAGACAGCCTGAAACTTTAGGCTTTCAAAATGAGAGGAGGGAATATATATTTGCCAAACATCACCCCAGTGGTAATTTAAGCACCTCATTTGTTTCAGGCTCTAAATTCTTTTTTTTTTTTTTTTTTTTTTTTTTTCTTTTGGGACGGAGTTTCGCTCTTGTTACCCAGGCTGGAGTGCAATGGCGCGATCTCGGCTCACCGCAACCTCCGCCTCCTGGGTTCAGGCAATTCTCCTGCCTCAGCCTCCTCAGTAGCTGGGATTACAGGCACGCACCACCATGCCCAGCTAATTTTTTGTATTTTTTACCAGAGACGGGGTTTCACCGTGTTGACCAGGATGGTCTCGATCTCTTGACCTCGTGATCCACCCGCCTCGGCCTCCCAAAGTGCTGGGATTACAGGCTTGAGCCACCGCGCCCGGCTTTTTTTTTTTAATGTGTTTATTTCCACAGGTTGTTGGGGAACAGATGGTGTTTGATTACTTGAGTAAGTTCTTTAGTGGTGATTTGTGAGAATTTGGTGCAGCCATCACCCGAACAGTAGATACTGCCACCTATTTGTAGTGTTTTATCCCTCACTCCCTTCCCACCCCTTCCCCCTAAGTCCCCAAAGTCCATCGTGTCATTCTTGTGCCTTTGCATCCTCATAACTTAGCTCCCACTTATGAGTAAGAATATGTGATGTTTGGTTTTCCATTCCTGAGTTACTTCATGTAGAATAATAGTCTTCAATTTCATCCAGGTCATTGCTAATGTCATTAATTCACTCCTTTCAATGGTTGAGTAGTATTCCATCATATCATATATATGACAGAATATATATATATGTATGATAAATATATATATCACAGTTTCTTTATCCACTCATTGATTGATGGGCTTTGAGTTGGTTCCATGTTTTTGCAATTGCAAATTGTGCTGCTATAAACAAGCGTGTGTAAGTATTTTTTTAATAAAATGACTTCCTCTGGGTAGACAGATACCCATTAGTGGGATTGCTGGATCAAATAGTAGTTTTACTTTTAGTTCTTTAAGGAATCTCTACACTGTTTTCTGTAGTAGTTGTACAAGTTTACATTCCCATCAGTGGTGTAGAACTGTTATCTGTTCACTGCATCCACACCAACATCTACTATTTTTTAATTTTTTTATTATGGTCAGGCTCTAAATTCTATATAGTCAATTAATTCTCAACATAACTCTATGAGTCCAAAGCAAGGGATAGCCTCATTTTTATGAATGAAGAAACTAAATCTCAAAGAGGAAACTATAGTAATGTAGGCAAGGTCACACTGGCTAACAGTGACAGGGCTGTATGTGAACCCAAGTAGTCTGCTCTCAGGGCCTGTCCTCTTATCCACAAGATGCTTCATTGAAAAATCCTATTCTTCCACAGAGTGAGTTAATTAGGATGCTTGATAAAATAACTACACCTTTTAATTGCCTTCTGGAATGGCATAACATAATTTATACTTGCTTTAAATATCAAGGACAAAGGAAATCACTTATAAGTGACCTAGAGAACTGTTCTTATGTTCTTTTATGCTTCAGTCCACCTCTCAGGGTTAATATTGGGAAATGAAATGAAAATATCCCAATTCTTATACGATCATTTAAAATGCTGAATTTTTCTTCTGGATTTAAAGAGGCTTGAGAGAATCAGTGTTCTTACAGATGTGACCCATCTCAGAGAGATATTTCACTTTCCTGCTTTTTAAGCTTCAGGAAGAAACATAAATGCAGTAAATCAACTGGGTATTGAATCCACTTTTTAAAAGGCCAAATGCCAAAGGCATCATTTTTTTATACCCAGTTGCCTTGATGGCTTCCTGAGACACATACTTGCTCAGTGACTTCCCTAACCCATGCTACCTCTGTAGGCACTGACTTACTCTTTACCCAATTTCAAACTCTTTAATCTACCTGGTATGTCAGCCTGAGGCATGGTCTGCTACCATTCTGACTTCTACCCAGGATGGCCTCAGCTCACTTGGTACTCAATTACATGAGTAAGTTCTCTAGTCCTTTCCCTAGATTCTGGTCCTTTCCCTAGATTCTGCTATTATTTGTGACCTTGATCCAATTCTTTCAACTGAGTAACATCTCAGGTGCAAATTTCATAAAGCTTGAAAATGTGATTAAAAGTCACACCATCCACAAACCTTTCACCTAAAGACACTGGGAAAACAAAAGGGCAAACTAAACTCAAAGCAAACAGAGGAAAGATAATAATAAAGATTAAGCAAAAAGTAATGAAATAGAAAACAGAAGACCAATAGAAAATCAATAAATCTAAAAGTTGGTTCTTTAAAATGATCAATAAAACTGACAAACCTTTAGCTAGACTCACTAAGAAAAAACAGAAAAGACTCAAATTACTAAAATCATAAATGAAAGGACAGACATTACCACTGATTTTACAGAAATACTTTTTTTGTTTGTTTGTTTGTTTTTGAGACAGAGTCTTGCTCTGTTGCCCAGGCTAGAATGCACTGGCACGATCTCAGCTCACTGCCACCTCTGCTGCTGGAGCTCAAGCAATTTTTCCACCTCACCCTCCCAAGCAGCTAGGATTACAGGCAATCACCACCAAACCTGGCTAATTTATGAGGGGGTGTGTCTATATTTTTGGTAGAGACGGGGTTTCACCATATTGGCCAGACTGGTCTGAATCTCCTGAGCTCAAGTGATCCCCACACTTTGGTCTTCCAAAGTCCGGGGATTACAGGCGTGAGCTACCATGCCTGGCCTAGAAATAATTTTTTTCTTTTTTTTTTTTTTTTGAGACAGAGTCCTGCTCTGTCACCCAGGCTGGGGTGCAGTGATACGACCATAGCTCACTGCAGCCTTAACCTCCCTAACTCAAGTGATCCTCCCACCTCAGCCTCCTGGGGAGTGAACACCACAGGCACATGCCACCACACCCCACTAATTTTTGTTGTTGTTGTTGTATGGACAGGGTCTCCAAAAAAATAGTTTTAAGGGAATACTGTGAACAACTTTATGTCAATAAATTAGATAAATGAAATGGAAAAACTCCTAGAAAGACACAAACTAATAAAACTAACTCCAGAAGAATCAGAAAATCTGAAGAGACCTATAATGTGTAGGAAGAAATTAGTAATCAGAAAACAACCCAAAGACAAACCCAGGTCCAGGTGGCTTCACTAGTAAATACTACCTTAATAATTAGTACCAATTATTCATAAACCCTTCCAAAAAATAGAATAGGGCAGAACATACCAAAACGGATTCCACAAGGTTAGCAGTACCAAAATCAGATAAAGCCATCATAAGAAAACAAAACTACAGACCAATATCTCTTACAATTTTAAGTCCCAAAATCATCAATATAATACTAGCAAGCAAATCCAGCAACATATAGAAAGGATTATATACCATAAGGTTGGCTTAATATCTAAAAATCACATATCAATAAAATAAAGGATAAAAATCACATGATTGTCTGGGCTCAGTGACTCATGCCCATAATCCCAGCACTTTGGAAGGTTGAAGTGGGAGAATCACTTGAGGTCAGGTGTCCAAGACTAGCCTGGCCAATATGGTGAAACCCATCTCTACTAAATATACAAAAATTAGGCGGGCATCATGGCAGGTGCCTGTAATTCAAGCTACTCGGGAAGCTGAGGCAGGAGAATCGCTTAAACCAGGGAGGTGGAAGTTGCAGTGAGCCAAGATGGCACCATTGCAGTCCAGCCTGGGCGACAAGAATGAGACTCCATTTCAAAAAAAATAATAATAACATAGATCATCTCAATAGATGTAGAAAAGGCATGTGATAAAATTCAACATTCATTCATGATAAAAACTCAGTAAACTAGGAATAAAGAGGAGCTTCCTCAACCTGATATAGAGCACTTATGAAAAACCATAATTTAATCTTACAACTAATGGTGAAAAACTGAATGCTTTTTCCCTACTATCAGGAAATAAATAAGGATGCTCACTTTCACTGCTTCTATTCAATACTGTACTGGAGATTCTAGCCAGGGAAATTAGACATGAAAATGAAATAAAATGCATACAAACTATAAAAGAAGTAGTAAACTATTTCTATTTGCAGATGACATAATTTTGTATATAGACAATCCTACGGAATCAAGAAAAAAACTACTAAAACTAATAAACGAGTCCAGTAAGTTTTCAGGATAAAATATTAGTATATAAAAATCAATTGCATTTCTATATACTTGAACAAATCTGAGACTGAAATTTTTTAAAATTCCATTTACGACTGCTTCAGAGTACGAAGGAATAAATTTAACCAAAAAATACAACACTTGTAAACTGAAAATTACAAAACATTATTGAAATAAATTTAAAATAACCTAAATAAATGGAAATACCTCCCACATTCATGACTGGAAAACTTAATATTGCTAAGGTGGAAATAATCCCCAAATTGATATACAGTCAATGGAATCCCTATCAGCATCCCAGCTGGCTTCTTTGCAGACATTGACAAACTATTTCAAAAATTCTTATGGAAACTCTAATGACCCAAAATAGCAGTTCTGAAAAAGAAAAACTAAGCCGGAAGATTTACCCTTCCTGGTTTTGAGATTTATTCTAAAGCTAGGCCAGGCGCAGTGGCTCATGCCTGTAATCCCAGCATTCTGGGAGGCAAGGTGGGCAGATCATGAGGTCAGGAGTTTGAGACCAGCCTGGCCAATACAGTGAAACCCCATGTCTACTAAAAATACAAAAGTTAGCTGGGCATGGTGGCACACGCCTGTAGTCTCAGCTACTCGGGAGGCTGAGGAAGAAGAATCATTTCAATCCAGGAGGCAGAAGTTGCCGTGATCCAAGATCGCGCCACTGCACTCCAGCCTGGGCAACAGAGCGAGACTCTGTCTCAAAAAAAAAAAAAAAATGAATCTATTACAAAGCCGTGGTAATCAGGATTGTGTGTTGGCATAATGATAGACATATGAATCACTGGAATAAAACTGAGAGCCTAAAAGTAAATCCTCACATTACTGTAAGCTGATTTTCATCAAGGGTGCCAAGACAATTCAACGAGGGAAAGAATGGTCTTTTATCAAATCATATGGAGCTAACATAAATGGATTTCCATATGCAAAAGAATGAAGTTGGTCCCCAACCTCACACTGTCTACAAAAATCAACACAGTATAAACCATAGTGCTAAATGTAAGGGCCAAAACTATAAAACTGTTAGAAGAAAACATAGATGTAAGTCTTCATAACATTGAGGTAGGCAATGGTTTCTTAGACATGACACCAAAACCACAAGCAACAAAGAAAAAACAGATAAACTGAAATTCATCACAATTTAAAACTTTTGCATTTCAAAAAATACCACAAGAAAGTGAAAGACAAGTCTAGAATGAGAGAAAATATTTGCAAATCATACATGTGACAAAGGTCTTGTATCTAGAATATATAAAGAATATTTACAGGCCAGGCATGGTGGCTCATATCTGTAACCCCAACATTTTGGGAAGCCCAGAAGGGAGGATCACTTAAGACCAGGAGTTCAAGACAAGCTGGGCAACATAGTGACATCCTGTCTAAATAAAATATAAAAACAAAACAAAACATAAAAAACAAACAAAAATTAGCTGGGCATGGTGATGTGTACCTACAGTCCCAGCTACTTCAGAAGCTGAGGTGGGAGGACTGCTTGAGCCCAGGAAGTCGAGGCTCCAATAAGCTAACATCATGCCACTGCACACTCCAGGCTGGGTGACAGAGGGAGACCCTGTCTCAAAATAAATAAAAAAATAAATAAAGACAAATGATCCCATTAAAAAGTAGACAAAGGATCTGAATAGACATTTCCCCCCAAAAAAATATACAAATGGTCAATTATCTCAGGAAAAAATGTTCAACATCATTAGCCATCAGAGAAATGCAAATCAAAACAATGATGAGATACCATTTCACACTCACAAAGATGACTACCAATCAAAATGACAGACAGTAACAAGTGTTGGCTGGGATATGGGAAAATGGAACCCTCATACATTGCTGGTGAGATGTAAAATGATTCAGCTGCTTTGGTAAATAATGTGAAACTTTCTTAAAAGGTTAAACATACAGTTACCATGTTGAAATGGGAAAAGCTCCCTTTTCCCCCTGACAGGACATGCGATAAGGTCGTGGCTTGCTTCTTCAGTGTCCCACTGTTCAAATCTCTAGAGAAACATACAGAGGGGCAGGCTGTGGAGCTCCGACCCCACAGCAGTGTCTAGGGGTGAATGTTTATGGCTCCTGAAGCCCTAGTGGGCATGTGTTACAGGGTGCTCTTTCAGTTTGCCATCTATAGCTGGCTTGTGTTAGTCAGCTCAATTAGACCCCTACCTTGTCACAAGGACAGAGGGCTTTCTGTAACCCAGGGTTTCTTGCCTTGGTATACCAGAAGAATCGGATTACACATGGGGTTGGAGAATGAGTGCAAGACTTCATTGAGTGGAAGTAGCTTTCAGCAGATGGGGGAGCTAGAAGGGAGATGGTTTTACCCTGGAGTTGGGCCACTTGGCAGCCCCAGCTCTCCTCAAGCTGCCTCGGCCAAACTCCATGTTGTTCTGCAAGGCCGAGGCACTCCTCTGGATGTCCAGTCACTTCTGTCTCTGACTTGCCAGGGTCTTGGGTTTTTATAGGCACAAGATGGGGGCACAGCAGGCCAGGATGCTCTTGGGAAATGCAACATGTGAGCACAGTGCCTGTCCTCACCTAGGTCCGTGAGGATGGAGTCCTAGCCAGGGACCACAGCCTTCCTCTACCCAGCACTCCTCTTCCCTCTTCCTTATCACTTAAAGGTACCACGATCTTCCCTCCCCAGCACTCCTGTATCCATATGACCCAGCAATTTCACTCCCAGGTATACCCAAGAGGCATTAAAACATATGTTCACATAAAAATTTATATAAAAATATTCACAGCATCATTATTTATCATAGCCTAAAAGTGGAAACAATGCAAATGTCCATCAATTGATGACTAGAAAAACAAAATGTGATATATTTCTCCAATAGAATACTATTTGGCTATAAAAAATTAAGTTTGCACATGCTATAATGTGGATGAGCCTTGAAAACATTACACTAAGAAGTCAATTACAAAGGAGCACAAGTTGTATAACCTCATTTATATGAAATACCCATAATAAGCAAATCTATAGAGACAGAAAGATTAGTGATTGCCTACAGCTGGGAGGGTTGGTAGGGAACAGCGAGTAACTACTAATGGGCATAGGGCTGCCTTTTGTAATGATAAAAATATTTTAATTAAATGAAATACACAAAAACAATTTTTATAAACAATGAAACAGAATCATACCATTCATCAAAGCCATCTATATTTAGAAAAGGGTATGTGACAGAATAAAAAACATGATTCAAATTGTATATAGACTGTCTTGAATGTAAATATTTATGAAACATGAATATATCAGTTTAGAAAAGAGCAGAATTTTAAAACTGTGAATTACACACAATAGTCTTTTGGTTTTCTGTTTTGTTCAGAATACCTACTTTCCAAAATGTCTGCTACAGCTCCAGGATCTACTGCATTTTCAAATACCTGCAGAGGAAAATGGGGAAAATAAATTTGTCTTAATAAGTGCATACGGAAATTGTAAATGCCAGGTGCAGTAGCTCACATCTGTAATCCTAGCACTTTGGGAGGCCAAGGTGGGTGGACTGCTTATTAAGCTCAGGAATTTGAGACCAGCCTGGGCAACGTAGTGAAACCCTCTCTCCACAAAAAATATCAAAGTTAGGTGGGCATGGTGGCTCGTGCGTGTATTCCCAGCTACTTGCGGGGCTGAGGCTGAAGGATCACTTAAGCCCAGGAGACAGAGGTTGCATTGAGCCGAGATCACATCACCACACTCCCGCATATGAGAAAGAGTGAGACCATGTCTCAAAAAAAAAAAAAAAAAAAAAGAAACTGTAAATTAGATTCTTCCAAATAATTAACATATATAAAATCCAGTCACATAACATTTTAGAATTCAACAGATGCACCTTTAGTAGGTTTCTGACTAAAAGTTCAACAGGTGATGATGGAATAAATGAAGGATAACTAACACAACAATAAGAAATGTGGGAAAATCTCAATTAGCTAAGTCTACCACATGCTAAAAATGTTATTAACTTGACCTAGCTCTGCTGTTTGTTGCTAAAAGCACATCCTGAATCAACCTCAAAGAGTCTTGTTTGACCACCTAGAAAAACATTCTGTATATAACAGATACTCATTTAATGTTAACTCAATGAATGGTTGATCTTCCCAGGCAATTGGTTGTGCTAAAAAGGAATATAAAAAGAAATTTTACCTATGTGTAACACAAAAGCTAGTACTAGCAGCTACACTCCCACAGAGTAAAAAAGAAAGAAAAGTCTCATAAGTTTTAAGTGTATCTTGAAGCACAAGAAAAACATTGTAATATCTGTCTAGCCACTGCCAAATCTTTATATTTTGCTCTTGAAATAAAAGGGCCTGGGATAGGATTGAAATAAAGGTACACCATGTCCTTCCCCCTAAACTCTAGAACCCTAAGAAAAATAAAACATTTTCAGCAGAGTTTGATTTCAGGATTTAAAGTTCTGATTTAAATGGTGTTTAAACTTAAACAAAAATGAAAATGTCTCATATAATCCAGTTTTGTCCTACTGACTTGAATTTATCAAGCAAATGTGGGTAAGTGGGGTTTTTTGCCTAAAATATTTTTAATAATCCTTTCATTTCACCCATTGTTATGGGTTGAATTGTGTCCCCCCCAAAATTCATAGGCTGAATTATTAAAACCCAGTATCTCAGAATATGACCTTGGTTTGTAAAAAGGGTCACTGCAAATAAAATTACTTAAGTTAGAATGAGGTCATACCAGGATAGAGTGGGCCTCTAATCTGATATGACTGGTGTCCTTTTGAAAGGCAAAAATTTGAGCACAGAAACTGTTTAAAAAAAAAAGAGAGGCCGGGCGCGGTGGCTCACGCCTGTAATCCCAGCACTTTAGGAGGCCGAGGCGGGTGGATCACGAGGTCAAGACATCGAGACCATCCTGGTGAACACGGTGAAACCCCGTCTCTACTAAAAATACAAAAAATTAGCTGGGCATGGTGGCGCGTGCCTGTGATCCCAGCTACTCAGGAGGCTGAGGCAGGATAATTGCCTGAACCCAGGAGGCGGAGGTTGCGGTGAGCCGAGATCACACCATTGCACTCCAGCATGGGTAACAAGAGCGAAACTCCGTCCCAAAAAAAAAAAAAAGAGAGAGAAAAAAAAGGAAAGAAAAAATACTTGAGGCAAAATTAAATTTATTTGAGCAAAGAACAATTCATAAACTGGGCAGCACTCAGAACTAAAAGAGGTTCAGAGACCTCACTGCTGCATTGTGGGCAGCAGGCTTTTACAGCCTAACATGAAAATAAGACAAAGAAAATACATTAAATTGGTTGGAGTAGAAAGACCCTAGTTAGAGATTACTCGGCAGTTTCTGATAGTAAAGTCTCTAGTTAAAACCTGGCAGTTTATTATTGGTAAAATCTCTAGTTAGAGGTTAGTTGATGATATGTTCGGCTTCAGTTTGCTTACACAGGAACTTAAGGCACTGGAGCTGCTCTAGTCTAATGGCCTCCTGACCCCAAATTTTCCTAACAGTGTACACACAGAGTAAATGCCACGTAAATATTGGAATTACACTGCCACAAGCCAAGAAACTATACCAGAAACTAGGAGACAGGCCAGGAATATGTCCTTCCCTAGTGCCTTTAAAAGGAGTATGGCCCTGCTGACACTCCGATTTCAAGACTTTTAGCCTCCAGAACTGTAAGACAATATGTTTCTGGTGATTAAGCCATTCAATTTGTGGTACTTTTGTATAGCAGCTCTAGGAAACTAAGATATCCATATCTAAGGATTTTCTCAAGTATGATCTTGGAAAATAAAGTATCAACATGAACTGCTTGGACAATGGCTCATAAATTCTTTTTTTCTTTTTGAGACAGAGTTTTGCATGGTTGCCCAGGCTGGAGGGCAATGGTGCGATCTCGGCTCACTGCAACCCCCACCTCCCAGGTTCACACGATTCTGCTGCCTCAGCCTCCCGAGTAACTGGGATTGCAGGCACACACTACCACACCTGACTCTACATTTTTAGTTGAGATGGGGTTTCACTATGTTGGCCAGACGGGTCTCAAACTCCTGACCTGGTGATCTGCCCACCTCAGCCTCCCAAAGTGCTGGGATTACAGGTGTGAGCCACTGCACCCAGCCAGCTTATATATTCTTATGAGTAATTTGTTTACCCAGATGCTTCAGAAAATTCCACTTTGAATTAAACATAAGATCCAAGGAAGAGAAAATATTGTCACTACCTGCTGCAAGTAGTTGCAGTTAGAGAAGGGAACAGATATAAGGAAGCTAAAACCAACAGGAAGAAAAGAATCTGAACCCAAACAACTCATGCAAGAGGACAATTACTTAATTTTATAAAATGAAAAACGGTTCCATGATTTGTTTGACTAGTAATCTCAAATGTACAGCTTTTCAACAGAGAAGCAGTAGTGGCATCAGAAATGTGACTCAGGCTCACTTTTTAACTCTTTAACTAGTTATCTAGTTATCTACTTGTGTGCTTCTACGATTTTGTATCTTTGGGCTTCTTATAAAAATATTTTTAAAGGCTTTTACAGACTAGACATGGTGGCTTATGCTGTAATGCTGGCACTTTGGGAGGCCAAGGTGGGCAGCTCATTTGAGGCCAGGAGTTTTTGTTTTGTTTTGTGTTGAGACAGAGTCTTGCCCTGTTGCCCGGGCCGGAGTGCAGTGGTGGGATCTCGGCTGACTGCAACCTCCTTCTCCCAGATTCAAGTGATTCTCCTGCCTCAGCCTCCTGAGTAGCTGGGATTACCGGCGCGCACCACCACATCTGGCTAATTTTTGTATTTTTAGTAGAGATGGGATTTCATCATGTTGGTCAGGCTGATCTTGAACTCCTGACCTCGTTCCGCCCACCTCGGCCTCCCAAAGTGCTGGGATTACATGTGTGAGCCTGTGCCTGACTGAGACCAGGAGTTTGAGATCAACCTGGCCAACACGGCGAAACCCTGACTCTACTAAAAATACAAAAATTAGCCTGATGTAGTGGCAGATGCCTATAATTCCAGCTACTCTGGGGGCTGAGGCTGAAAAATCACTTGAACCTGGGAGGCAGAGGCTGCAGTGACCCAAGGTCTTGCCACTGCACTCCAGCCTGGGTGACAGAGCAAGACTCTGCCCGCCCTTCTCCAAAAAAAAGACTTCTACAGAGCAAATTCAAAATTGATGTAACTAATAAGAAAATTATTGGTGGGGAGTGGGGGAAAGACTGAAATTTTACCACCAACTTTTTACTACTTCTAACATCTAAATGGGAGAACTAAGTTCCTTCAGATTCTATGTCCCAAGGTAATAGCCATTTGTTTCTCTCCTCTTTTATCTAGCCAGTTTGGTACATTCTTCATTTAAATTAATAGGTTATGATTTATAAAAATATTACATACAACCTTAGCCCTTCAGAAAATCGATTCTTCTCTCCTCTCTCAACCTCAGGTTGAAACAGATAGGTCACTTTCTGGGCATCACCTTCCAGAGGTTGAAAAGTGACAAGCTCTACTCTGTATCCTTCCTTCTCCCCAGATCTCCCTCAGTGACATTGTTTGGAGCAAAATCATTAGACTTACTAAGGTTAAAACTGATTCCATCTCCAAATTCCAAAACAAAAACGTTAAGAGATTGTCAGTGATGACATAGTAATGGCAACAATACTCTGTGAAATAGTTTAGTGGGAAGAGGGCTGGTAATGTTTTGACTATTTATATCGCCACGTTATTTACCAGAATGGAATCCAGCCTTTATCACTGTAGTTAAAAAAACAGGTATAATCTGAGGAAACAGTAAATCTGAACAGACTTTTTGTTTTGTTACAGGATTTCAATTACAGTATTTAACTAATTTCCTTATAGTTTTTTCATTATTTTTCTTGGTCTAATACAGTTTTTTTCCTCAGGTCCACAGTTTACTAATAATCTCTTTCATAAATGTAATGCAACTACCTCTAACACCTCCAAAAACATTCAGAAATGCTCTCTTTGTTCCAGTTAAAAAATGCCAAGGGAGTTCCAAGAATAGGAAGCATCAACCGAGGTATTTAGCACTAGATTGACAGAACTTGGCTCAGACCTGCATTACAAAAGCAAGTCTTGGAACTGTGGGTTTGCTTCAAGGCCACTTGCGGTTTTGCACTGGCTGAAGTGCTTTCGGATAATTTTTTAAAGGAAATTTACAAAATAATGCTGTAAAAACTGTTCTTTACAAGAACTATTAGGTTATCTAAAGACAACAAAACCCAATAAGAAAGTCAAGGTCACCTTTTCAAATCTCATGCTTTGCTGAATCATAATGGGGAACGCAGAAGGAAAGCTGTTTGTCTCCAGGTACTGATTCAGGAGGTAGACCCCGAGGTACACATCTTGCTTGCCAGGCAGGAACACCCCTGGGCAAGAAATCTTAAAAAGAAAGAAAACAACAAACAAGAGAGAGAAAACAGGCTTCGCTTTTGGTTTGTTTGCTTTGTTTCTCTTAAGCTCCTGCAGACACTGACATTTACCCCATCACCTCACTCCCTCACCTGTACCTCCCAGCGCCAACATCCTCCCCTCTGCTCTCCTCACATAGCAAATTCCAGTTCCCTCCCACGTCTCCACCAGGTGTCACAGTCGCGCTCTCCCCGGCTCCTCTCCCCGCCCCTCCAGGATGGTAGTGCGGAAGCGGAAGAGGCTGCTGGGCCGGGAAGCGTCTGTTTAGTCCGGCCGGGTGTCGGGGTCGGGGCCGTCAGCCGCGATGCCGAGTCCCCGGAGGAGCGTCGAGGGACGGCCGCTGGGCGTCTCCGCCTCGAGCAGCAGCAGCAGCGGCAGCCCAGGCAGCCCTGCCCATGGCGGCGGCGGCGGCAGCAGGTTTGAGTTCCAGTCGCTGCTCAGCAGCCGCGCTACGGGCGTCGACCCCGCCTGCGCCCGGCTCCGTGCGTCGGAGAGCCCGGTGCACCGCCGCAGCTCCTTCCCCCTGGCCGCCGCGGGCCCCTCGCAGGCGCCCCCGCCTCCGCTGCCCGAGGAGGACCGCATGGACTTGAACCCGTCCTTCCTGGGCATCGCTCTGCGCTCCCTGCTGGCCATTGACCTATGGCTGTCCAAGAAGCTGGGGGTGTGCGCGGGAGAGAGCTCGTCGTGGGGCAGCGTGCGACCCCTTATGAAGCTGCTGGAGATTTCGGGACACGGCATTCCCTGGCTGGTGGGCACCCTCTACTGCCTGTGCAGGAGCGACAGCTGGGCCGGGCGCGAGGTGCTGATGAACCTGCTCTTCGCCCTGCTGTTGGACCTGCTGCTGGTGGCCTTGATCAAAGGGCTGGTCCGCAGGCGCCGCCCGGCCCACAACCAGATGGACATGTTTGTCACTCTCTCGGTGGACAAGTACTCCTTCCCGTCGGGCCATGCCACAAGGGCCGCCCTGATGTCGAGGTTCATCCTGAACCACCTGGTGCTGGCCATTCCACTGAGGGTGCTGGTGGTTCTGTGGGCCTTCGTCTTGGGCCTCTCCAGGGTCATGCTGGGGCGGCACAATGTCACCGACGTGGCTTTTGGCTTTTTTCTGGGATACATGCAGTACAGCATCGTGGACTATTGCTGGCTTTCACCCCATAATGCTCCCGTCCTCTTTTTACTGTGGAGTCAACAATGACACCATCTCATTGATTATGGCACCAGGAAGTCCGAAGGTTCGAATGTGGAAACATTCGATGATGCCAACCTAAACCAGCAGCCATCCTGCTTGTCCCTCTTAGGCATTTCAGGCTTCCTTTGGGATTTCAGGTGTCCCATCATCTTGATGTGCTGCTAGGCTGGAGCACATGCCGGCCATTGCTGAACACAGCCATTTTAGGGAAAACAAACAAAACAAAACAAAAAAACCCAAAACCCTCTTGTATATTTATTCAACAACTGTTTATATCGCCAGGACAACTGCAAAGAAGCCAAGCTGAGGTGGCTATACTGTTGCTGTTTTTCAAAAGTTGTTATCAGTAAGATTTGTGTTTTGTGGTAATCCCTAAATCAACATATCACTTGTAAACTGAACTTTGAGAAACATCTTCATTCTGTAAATATTCATGCAGACAGGCCACATAATAATCCTAGACCTTTTCCTGAGGTAGATTTTAAATAGTATTTTTAAAGTCAAAGAGACTTTAAAAATAGGTTTTTCTAATTTATTCCCTGAAGATCTGTTGCCACAGTTGGGAGATTTCTTCTTAATCCTGATTTTCTTGGTAAGCTTTTTTACTTTATTATCTCTTTAATTTATTATCTCTCTCTATCCATATTTGTGGATAGGGTCGTGGGAAAAGAGATTATAATACTTGTCTTTCTCTCCTCTCACTCCATCCCTCAAAAGATCTTGATTTCCCACTACTCCTTGCCTTTTAACATTCAGAGAAAAAGCCAAGAACTTGCTTAAAGAGGAAACGCTTAAAAGGTAGGCATATCTAAGATGCTCATAGAAAAGAAAGAATGGGACATGGCCCCATGCTTATTTCTGTTTACAACCTAACATGGCATGAGAGAGGGCAGAAAAACTAAGTTGCTGGGGAGAGTCAGAGGAACTGAAAGTTTGTAAATAGGCTGACCACGTTATGCCAGTTACCAGTATGACAGGAGATGGAGCCCTGCTGCCAGTCATCTCCACTGAATAATGTTCCTCTAGCAGGGTAGTAAAATGGGGAAAGAATGTCGCCTCAATGCAAAAACGTTTTCTCATATATACCTGTATGCTACAGTTTTTCACATGGAATTCCGTTTTCCGAAGCACATTTTAGGTAACAGTATTTAACTTGAAATTCATCAGGGGAGTCTGCTGCTATACCAGGCACAAAGTATAACACCTAAATTTCTGTTTACATTGACCTTTACATTTAAAGCTATTCATCCATGGTGCCTCCCCAAATCATAAGACCAAAGACCACCAAACGCAGGGTGGGCTCTGCTCATTATTCTTTTACCCAGAAAGACTGGAGAAGGTATGTGCTTTAAGTGCTGCTCTGCCTGAAAAGAAATCCTTTAAATTACCTATGGAAGTGTTGTCCTTAGATAATCTTAATGACTATCTTGGCATTTATAAATAGAAATGATTATGGACTTTTATCTACCATACTGAGGTGCGGATAAGAACCTAGAGAATGGCTGTGATAAGTATGTTTTGATTGAGTGAAACCATGAACTTGTTGAGAATGAGGGGCACACTGAAAAAGGAACAGCTATGCCTCAAAATCAAATGATTTGCATTCCCACAACACCCTGAACACCAACTACCTCTTGACTTGCTAAAGCAGCTAAACTGTGAAATTCTAAGTGGTTTGGGTTTGTTGTTTAACCTTAGGGAGATTGTTTTGACTGCAGCAATATTCAGGCCAGATATTTGGAAGCAAATGATATTTCCTCTTGCAGTGTCCACAAATCTGAATATTAGGGGCATGAAATTAAGCTTACCATTTGGTTCAAAATTACCCTTTTGGAATTCCCTGTTTTAGTTGCTGGGGCCTGAGTTTTCTGGCTTTTAAAGCATAAATCAATTTCACCTGATGTTTTTGAAGCATCCTAAGTACTGTGGAGTAGAAAACGATTTCTTTGTTAATTGTACACTGAGGAATGCCTTTTAAAAATCAAAATAAAATTAACCAATAATGTTGAACAAAGCGAGATGAAAACTTGCTTCATTTTTGCCTTGATGAGGAGGGAAACTGCTTTATCACTTAGCTTCTCAAGAGTTCCTTCATCTTCCTGCACAATTTTGAGAGCTTAAAACTGGTATGGCATGACTAATATGGTCTAGCCTTATTTGCTGTCAGCAAAGTGGGACAAATCCAGGAAGTTTTGATCACCTTTGTTTCACAGCCGCATGTATGATGAAACATCCGTTGGCATTTGCGAATTGGATGGAGGCTAGCCAGATTCCATGACAATTTTCTGTTAGCATTGTGCTTGTAATGACAGCCACTGCATGACATTCTGTCACTAACTACATGGAAGGATTGTAACATGGAAATTGAAATAAGAGGGAATGACAGACCCTCAAGTAGGAACCATGGAGTCACTCTTCCACAGCACCTCACTTAGGAAAGACTTGGTGGTTAATTACAAAATATTTGTTGATCGATTGATTCCCCTTTTGGAATTAGCAAGCCAGGGCCATCACTAGGGGGAAAATAGCATAGAAAATACCTGATTGGTTCATAGATTTGGCAAATAATCAGGAAGCGATGAAGCTGTTTAAAATTATTCCCTGGTTACTTAAGTTTAAAATTCTTTCACAAATCTTTATCCAGGAGAAGAAAATAAAATTTCACCTGGACTTAATGCAGGGTTGCTTCAAAAGAACAAAAAATTCATGATAAAGGTAAGAAACATGTTAGAACAGGAAAAAAAAAAAAAAAAGTGGGAACAGGTGGAGCTGAATTAAAGGGCAGGAAGTCTGGGAAGACCAATATGGAGAATCTTTTGGACTAAGGTACGATTTGTCCCAGAAAATAATGTGTTTGTGGTAAGTAGGGGACATGGGAGAGGATTGTTGAAAACCACCTGAGAGCGTTTAAGATTCCGACTTGAGGTTAAGGAGGGGAGTTCACTGATCTCTTACCGCCCGGATCTGCAGCTCCACCACCACCTCCAGAGGCATCGTTCCCTGCGTGGGCGAAAGGACTAGCGTGAAAAGATCCTTTTGTGCCGAGCCTTGGACCAATTTTTCTTAGTTTAGCTCAATCCCTAGAGCAAACGTTCCCAGAAGCTTCCCCAGCCCCACTCCCCCTTGTTCCCCCATCCGTCCCCCACGAGCCCGGGTCCCTCCCACCGGGACGGATCTCTCACACTCTAAGCTGGAGTGCAGGCTTCCAGAAGGCGGAAGCATGGCGTTGCCAAGGACACTCAAACGCGCAGTCTTCCGTAGTGGAACGCGCGCGAGGCCCCAGCGCAGGCGCACGCACTCCCGGTGCGCCGCCTGGAGGCGCCGGCGCGGTCGCCCACGCAGTGCCCTAACCAGAGAGACTGGCCTTGTGTGGCGTGGTAGGCGAATCGAGAATTGCTAACAATACCAGATTTCTTTCCATCAGCTCCTGTTATTCTCAATTACCATGTTAAAATGTTTACCGTTTCCCTTCTAAAAGTAGAATGAGATTACAGCTTTGTTACAATTTAAATAGTTATACATGTTTAGTAGCTGCACGACCCCCAAGCCTTGGAATTTCTGGAACAATTCTCATTTAATATAGTTGCCTGTACTAATAGTAGTCTTTTGCTTATTAAATGTTAGGCCCTCATATTTGCTTTGGAAAACATGGCCATAACAATAAATTAGAAATACAAGGCTAATTCTTAAACAGATTTAAAAGTTAGGTATCCCGTGTTAACAACAATAGAAGTATGTCATTCTCTCCATAAAGGTGTCCAGCCTTTTCTGGGGTTTTGTTTAAGGCGAGGATTAAGTAGCCCAATGGGTTGTTACTATATTTGCCAAAACCACAGCTACCCTGTAAAAACCATCAGAGGTGATGGACATAGCAAGAGTTCTGAATGAATAGGGGAGATTCACTATGTCTAATAGACAATAATGAAGGAAAGGAGAAGGTAGTGGCTCCTTCTAGCAATCCAAAAAATCTAGTAAGGCCAATGCTGTCTCTGAAAAAAAAAATTTTTAATCCTAAATTGTGTTGTCATTTATTACTTGTATTTTGCCTTAGAGAGTTATACAATTGGAAATAGTGCAGAAAAATGGTCAAAACAAGATTAGGTATTTATTTCCCTGGAAGGGAAAGACTTGGTACAATGAAGAAGGGCATTCTGTATCCTTATCCAATTCCTAGTGCTGTGTGTCTCTGCGTACCAAGAGATACAGGTGGAAACCTAGCTAACTATAGTGTCCAGATCACTGACTTGTCACTCATAACTTGCTGACACCCAGAATGATGTGGGACAGGGCTTGCGATTATCCTAATTTATCACTGAGGCTATCTACCTCTGTAGGTCACCAGCACCAATGCTAAGAAATCAAGGAGAGTGACGAGCAAAACTAATAAATAGCTGGAGATGTACAGGGAGAGAAGAATCAGTATTTTTTATTTTTTGAGACAGAGTCTCAACCTGTCACCCAGGCTGGAATGCAGTGGCACAATCTCAGCTCACTGCAACCTCTGCTTCCCAGGGTCAAGCAATTCTCCTACCTCAGCATCCCGAAGTAGCTGTGATTACAGGCACACGCCACCATGCCCAGCTAATTTTTGTATTTTTAGTAGAGACGGGTTTCACCATGCTGACCAGGCTGGTCTTGAACTCCTGACCTCATAATCCACATGCCTCAGCCTCCCAAAGTGCTGGGATTACAGAGGTGAGCCATCGTGCCTGGCCATGAATCAGTCTTTATTGAGGATCTGCAAAGTGCTAGGCACATTGCATATGCTAATTCATTTCATCCCCACAATAACTCTCAGGGAAATATTATCCCTATTTTACAGATGCAGAATCTGAAGCTAGACAGTCTTTTACTAAAAGCCACAGACCTAATAAGGGAGCAGCCACATTTGAATCCAGTTGTGCCCTACCACGTCACTGGGTCTGCAACATAGACATCTTGTTGATCTCTAGAGACACAATGTTTCATACTATGCCCTTCCTAGTCTTAACTCTTGATCTAACTGGACTCTCCTTGCTTGGCTGCTAGGGCACAGCTCTCTTCTGGTTTCCCTCCAACTTTCTGGTCATTGTTTCTCTGTCTGTTTATCCTCCTCTGCCTAGCTAAGCAATGTTTGTAGGTCCTTTCCTTTCCTCACTCTACCCTTTATTTACAGTGTCATCCATTGAAACTTAGAGTGTCAGGTTTTGATTAACACGTACACAGATTTACATACCCCACCAAGATCTCTCTTCTGCTGCCCCTGACAAGGTGGAATCTCAATATCATATCTTATATCATACACATAAATATGTGTCTCCTCTTTGTAGCAACTGCCATAATAGCAGTTTTACATTTGTTCCTGTGACTGTTGATTACTATTCGTCTCCATAATCTGTAAACTCTGCATGGCTAAGTGTCTATACCCTAAATAGGATAGAAGATACTCAACAAATATTTTTGAATATTAAATGCAGAGATGGTCAAACCAACCTGTAGGGGTTAACGTACGTCGGTAAAGAGAGGTCCCATCACATGGGGTAAAAGAAATCTGTGGAATTAGAAAGGACCAGGCACAGCTACTTCTGCTAGTCTGCTATGGTGATATTAAATGAGTCGATGAGGATACTTCACACTCTCTTAATTGTCCCCACCCGCCGTGGTCACCTGAGGCTCTCAGCTGCTGTGGAAATGTGGAAGTTGCTGCTTACATGATGCCTCTCACTCATCTTGCGAAGTAATTTATCATTGAGGCTGTCTAACTCTGCAGGGAGCCAACAAAGCCTTTTAAGGATTGAACTGTCACCACTTCAAAAGAAAGGCTTTATTACCTGGGTAGTTACCTCTTGGTGACAGCAAACATTTCAATGAACAACCTCTATTTCCAGAGAGTGTCTGCAGTGCAGCTTGGCCAGCAATGACATCAGCATTGCAGAAATGATACAGCAACACAATCCTGTTCACATCCTGGCCCCAGACAAGAAAAAGAAACATGCCCCAGATGGGGATTTTCCAAAGAGTAAATTAAAAAAGAACAAGAATATGACAGATAATTATGGCTCAGATTTTTCTTTTAACTAAAAAAATTAATTATAAGACAGAAAAATCATAAATATTTGAAATAATAGGTGTATTCATAGGAAAGGAAGAAAATATTAAAAAGACAGCACTAATAGGAAGGGTATGGGAAAACACATTGATGAATGTAAATACATACAATGTATTCGTTTTCTATGGCTACTTAACAAATTACCACAAATTTAGGGGCTTAAAGCAAGACATTTATTATCATATAACTTCGTGAGAAGTCCAACACAGATCTCACTGCGTTAAAATCAAGATGCCAGCAGGGCTGCATTCCTTGCCTTTTTTGTTTTCTTGCTTTTCTAGAGGTTGCTCTTACTTCTTGGTTTAAAGTTCCCTTCTTTCGTGTTCAAAAGTGGCTAAATAGAGCCAAGTCTTCTCATGCTGCCACCTCTCTGGTTCTGTTTCCTTTTTTTTTTTTTTTGAGACGGAGTCTCACTCTGTTGCCCAGGCTGGAGTGCAGTGGGCGATCGCAGCTCACTGCAACCTCCACCTCCTGGGTTCAAGCAATTCTTTTGCCTCAGCCTCCCAAGTACCTGGAACTACAGGTGTGTGCCACCACGCCCGGCTAATTTTTGTAATTTTAGTAGAGACAGGGTTTTATCACATTGGCCAGGCGGGTCTCAAACTCCTGACCTCATGATCCACCTGCCTACGTCTCCCAAAGTGTGGAGATTACAGGCATGAGCCACCATGCCCGGCCTCCATTTCACTTTTAAGGGCCTTCATGATTGCATTGGGAACACCCAGGTAATCCAGGATAATTTCCCTAATTTAAGGTCAGCTGATTAGCAACCTTAATTCCATCTACAACTTTAATTTCCCCTTTACCATGTAAGGTAACATATGCACAGATTCCAGGGATTAGGATGTGAATATCTTTGGGGGCCATTATTTTGCCTATTATGTATAACTTCTCTGAAGAGCAATTTGATAATGTCTGTCAAAATGTTTAATTGGACTCAGCAATTCTACTACTAGGAATTTATCCCATGGGTATACTTTCACAAAAACATATGATACACAATTATTTCTACTTAAAAAAATACTGGAAACCAACTAAATGTTCATTAGTTAGGATTGGATTAAATCAGTTATGGTTTAGCCATATGGTGGAATATTATGCAGCATGGAAAAAGAATGAGGCAGACAAAAGTTATACATTCTAAAAGTAAATAGTCTCTAAAATATAGAGCCAAGAAAAAAATGGCATAAAAATGTATACAGTGTGCTGCCATTTGGGAAAGAAGAATAATATTATATCTACATATATGCTTAGAATATCCCTGAAAGGATACACTGGAAGCTGCTAATAATCTGTGCCTCTGGGGAGGGACCCAAGGTGGATGGGCAGAGAGGAAGTTATTTTTCATTAAATATCTTTAGGTACTTAAAAATATATTTTTGCCAAGGACTTACATTATTTAGTCCAAAAAGGAAGCCACCTTAAAACAAGTAGAAAATGTAAAATAATAGAAAGGATTGGTCTGGGAATATCGAAAGGAGCAGAAACTGGCTTCTTCAGCTTTTTTAGCTAAATTGTATATATAGTATACCATAAAAATATCCATGCAAGTGTGTCTGCCATTCTGCTTCCAGTGCAGGCCTTATCCTGTGATTCTTGGCTATCTCAGGGGTCATAAACCTCCTGAAATGATAGGCAACATTTTCCACATGTGCATATATGCATTTGTCCAGAAAAGAGTCTGTAGCTTTCATAATCTGAAAGGGGAAGGTTAGTCAAGTCAGGTTTTATGACACTGTTCAGTGCATGCTGAGCCTTCTTCCTGCCATCAGTTCCCCACCTACAGCAAAATGAAAGGCCACCTGGGTTATCAGACAAGGTCGCAGGTAAGAAAAGAAGGGCTGTTCTCTCCATCACATCCATACTCCCTTATTAGAGCAAAAAGACAGCTGTATTCCATAATAATTAAAAAAAAAAAAAAAAAGACCTTCAAAGTCCTGTTCTAAGCCATTTGTTTATGTCTGAACTCAACAGACTCATTTGTCGGGCCCTACAACCTTTTAAGCCAGTGAATTATTCATTAGCAAGTATGAATAACACCAGCAGATTTAGTTTCCAAAGTGAGTTCGTCATTTGCTTTTGCCTGCAAAGGAAGAAACACAAAAACAAAAAACACCCAAGAACATGAAGTGATCTGGATTATTTCAGTAGTAGTGCATTTCCAGGTCATTGATTTTTTCTTTTAAAGCATGGCCCAGCCTCAAGACCCAAGAAATAATTGTCTTATATTTGGCCTTCTCCAAAGTCTTTCTCTAAAATTTTCTATAATAGTTTAGTTTTATCATACTCTGATATGGAAGAAAGCTTTACCTTTCTCACTTTTGTGTGTATGAGAAAGCCCAATGAACTACACTAAGTTCTTTCCTTGGTTCTAACAAATAGCATAAAGATGAAGTATAGCAGGGCACAGTGGCTCACGCCTGTAATCCCAGCACTTTGGAAAGCTGAGGTGAGCAGATCACCTGAGGTCAATAGTTTAAGACCAACCTAACAAACATGGTGAAATGCTGTCTCTACTAAAAATACAAAAATTAGCTGGATATGGTAGCAGGTGCCTGTAATCCCAGCTACCTGGGAGGCTGAGGAAGGAGAATCGCTTAAACCTGGGAGATGGAGGTTGCAGTGAGCCGAGATCATGCAACTGTACTCCACCCTGGGCAACAAAGCAAGACTTAGTCTCAAAAAAAAGATGAAGTATGTGTGCATATACATACATATATATATATACATATAATATATACATATGTGCATATTTACTATATACATATATACACATATATAATTTATATAATATATATTATTAAAATAATATCCTTTGGCAAACTTTACATTATATCCTTTGGACAAACTTTACACTAGAGGAATCTGGCTGTCATCATATGAACTCACTGATCAATTCCAGCCCCACTCTACATTATTATAGTTAACATTATATACTTCCCTATGTGATTCATAGGAAGTACCTATGAAGCACATTTACCAAGAAAGTTGTAGCTGAATCTAATCAACTACACTGAGAGTTGCACTGTCCAATAATAACAATATGGTGGCCATTTATAGCTATTTAACTGAACTAAAACGAAATACATTATTTATTTATTTGCGACGGAGTCTCACTCTTGTCACCCAGGCTGGAGTGCAGTGGCACGATCTTGGCTCACTGCAACCTCTGCCTCCTGGGTTCAAGTGATTCTCCTGCCTCGGCCTCCCAAGTAGCTGGGTTTACAGGCACCCGCCACCATGGCCAGCTAATTTTTTTGTGTTTTTAGTAGAGACAAGGTTTTGACATGTTGGCCAGGCTGGTCTCGAACTCCTGACCTCAGGTGATCCACCCGCCTCAGCCTCCCAAAGTGCTTATAGGCATGAGCCACCATGCCCAGCCAACTAAATACATTTAAAATGCAGTTCCTCACTTGCATTAGTCACTTTTAGAGCACACATAGCCACATGTTGCCAGTAGCTACTGGTATTAGATAGTGCAGGAAGAATATTTCCATCATCATAGAAAGTTCTAATGGGCAGCATTGCTCTAGAGTTAATTTCATTTAAAGGAAATATGGAGGATAGAGAAATATGGAGGATAGAGAAACATGTTAATGACAACACATGGAAGCAGGCAGACATATTTAATAGCATGCAGGACATTCCAGCACATACGTTCAATCCCAGCTGCCTGAGAGGCTGACGTGGGAGGATCAACCAAGCCTGAGTGGGCGAGGCTGCAGTGAGCCATGATTGTGCCATGCACTCCAGTCTGGCCCACAGAGTGAGACCCTGTCTCAATAAATAAGCAAATACACAAATAAATAGAATCTGGGACATTCTAATGGACAACTAACCCAGTTATTCTGCCATAAATCAATTGCATTTAAAAAAAAAAAAAAAAAAAAGGAAGAGGTGAGGGAACAGATCTAGATTAAAAGACACTTAAGAGACCTCACAACCAAGTGGAATATGTGGACTTTGTTGGGACATTAATTCAAACAAACCAAATGTAATATTTGAGACTATTAGGGAAATTTGATTATGATTTGGGCATTAGATAATACCAAGCAATTAATTTTGATACATATGATAATGCCCTTGTAAGGCAAATATTAATGTTGTTTAGAGATATATATTAAGGTATGTAGTGGTGGTAAAATGACTTAATGTCTAAGATTTTGCTTTTAAGTATTCCAATCAATGAATAAAAATAATAGATAAAGGAAGTGCTGTAAAATCTTGATAATTATTGACTCTGGATGATGAATGAATGGTGTTTCTGTAATTCTATTCTTTTGTGTGTTCAAAAACTTCACAATAGGCATGGTGGCTGACACCTGTAATCCCAGTGCTTTGTGAAGCAGAGGCCAGAGGATTGCTTAAGGTCAGGAGTTCAAGACCAGCCTAGGCAACCTAGTGAGACCATGTCTACATTAAAAAAAAAAATAGCTGAGCATAGCAGTAGGAGACTGAGGCTGGAGGATTCCTCAAGCCAAGATGTTGAAGGCTGCAGTGATTTTGCCACTGCACTCCAGCCTGGGTGACAGAGCACAATTTGTCTCTTAAAAAAATCATAATAACAATTTTTAAAAAATTTTTAACATATACAATTCCCTTCAATATGGGTCTTACACATACTGAAAGATAAAATACAATGGATCTATTTACCTCAAATGCAGATAGGATGAGAAAATTATTGTGGTGTGTAATAATACCTTACAAGTAATTCAGACGGACATCCATTTAAAAGGAAAAAAGTAGCTCTGTATTATAATAGTGATCTCTGCATGAATATCCAAAACAGGAGCTGGCAATTTGAGATTTCTTTACATATACACACTTCTCAAGAATTTTGCATGAATCTTCCAAGGAAGGAATCAAATTGCAATTGCACAGTTTTTAACAATCTTGAAGTCATCTGGGATCTGGACTCACACATGGGTTCTGTTTCACAAAACTTTATTAGAGTTCATGAGTCAGACTCATATGTTACTCTTTGGCTTGCACTTTGATTTACTGGCATTTGTAGGCTCAATGCTTACATAATGATGCCACACAAGCCCTTCCATAGGGCTGCCCTTGGGGATTTTGGACTACATAGTCTTTCCATTTAAAAGTAATTTCTACTCAGAAAAAAATCAATTTGCTCCTTTGAGTTTCAGCTGGCTAGCTCTATGTCCATGGAAGTAGTAGGCAAATTATGACCCAAAGCAATTTCTAAGGAATTTTATTTATTATCCAAAATAAGAAAGTAGAAGAGTATGATTACATTCCAAGACTTGCTTAAAAAATGTCTACTGGAGCTGGGCCTGGTGGTGCATGCCTGTAATCCCAACCACGTGAGAGGCCAAGGCAGAAGGATCTCTTGAGCCCAGGAGTTTGAGGCCAACCTAGGCAACATAGCAAGAACTGTTTCAAAAAAATAAAAATAAAAAAATGTTTACTATGCGAGGGCATAGGATTCTGACCCTGAAGTCAGCAATAGCTCAAGATGAGGCCACTTCTGATGTCATTATATCCACTCCTTAGCTCCTACCAAAATATACTTCTTTCTGTTCTCTTTTTACCATCTTCTGCCTTTATTTAACCTTTTCTTTTATTCTTGTTTCCATTGATTCATTATCCATTTATTCAGCACACATTTACTAAGTGTCTACTGTAAGCCAGGTACTATTCTGAGCCATGTATGTACCAGGGTGAATAAGAAACAATCTGTCCTCTCATAGAGCTTACATTCTACTGGGGGAAGAAACATAATAACTAAGTGAACATAAAATAGTATGATGAATAGTAGAAAGGAAATATGCAAGGTGGTGAGATAGAAGGTTACAGATCAGAGAATAAATGAGAACCTCATCTAGACTCATTCGCTAGATTGGCATAAGGGTATGAGATTTTATCTAAGATCTATGAGGAGAAGCATGACCAGTAGCAAGCCTTTTAAAGTAAGCGAAAAGATATTCAGGCAAAGGGAACAGCAACTCCAAAGGGCCATGAGTCAGGAAAGGAACTGGTATGTTTGAGGAACTGAAAGAGGGCCAAGAGAGATATCGGGGTAGGAAAGGGCAAGGAAGGTGTTAAGGAAAGGGTTTAAGAAATGACATTCAGGCCTATAATCCCAGCACTTTGGGAGGCCAAGGCGGGTGGATCACGAGGTCAAGAGATCGAGACCATCCTGGTCAACATGGTAAAACCCCGTCTCTACTAAAAATACAAAAATTAGATGGGCTTGGTGGAGCATGCTTGTAGTCCCAGGTACTCGGGAGGCTAAGGCAGGAGAATTGCTTGAACCGAGGAAGCAGAGGTTGCAGTGAGCCAAGATCGTGCCATTGCACTCCAGCCTGGGTAACAAGAGCGAAACTCCGTCTCAAAAAAAAAAAAAAAAAAATTAGAAGAAATGACCCTCAGGGCCGGGCATGGTGGCGCATGCCTGTAATCCCAGTACTTTGGGAGGCTGAGGTGGACGGATCACCTGAGGTCAGGAGTTCAAGACGAGCCTGGCCAACAGGGCGAAACCCGGTCTCTACTAAAAATACAAAAATGAGCTGGGTATGGTGGCACATACCTGTAATCCCAGCTATTCCAGAGGCTGAGGTGGGGGAATTGCTTGAAACCAGGAGGCAGAGGTTGCAGTGAGCTGAGATCGTGCCACTGCACTCCAGCCTAGGAGACAGAGTGAGACTTCATCTAAAAAAAAAAAAAAGAAAAGAAAAGAAATTACATTCTGACATTCAGGAGTTAGGCTGCCATTTGGTTGCACAGGAACTTTAACAGATATGGCAGAGAATGTGATTGCCTACCTTACACCATAAACTCTTCCTCCTTGCTAACAGAACTCCAGTTTTGTTTAGGTAGCAATGCATCCAGCTCCAGAGAATGAATCATAATTTATTTAAGCCAGTTCTCGCCAGTAAGATATATGGACTTCACTAGAAGCTTTTGAGAAATATCTTTATTCTTCACGAGAGCCACAAGTGAATAAAGCTGTTTTGCCTTCTCCTCTCTCTTCCTGCTTTAGCTTCTGCCATGTTTTGATGTGATGTCCACAGCTGTAGCAGCCATCCTGCAACCATGATGTAACAAGCTGAAGAGAGAAGTCGACAGATTTAGGATGATAGAGAGGAGGGATAGGAATTGAAAGAACTTGAATCTTTTTTTTGTTTGTTTGAGACACAGTCTCACTCTGTTGCCCAGGATGGAGTGCAATGGTGAGATCTCGGCTCACTGCAACCTCCACCTCCCAGGATTACAGGCACACAACACCACACCTGGCTAATTTATATATTTTTAGTAGAGACGGTGCTTTGCCTTGTTGGCCAGGCTAGTCTTGAACTCCTAGCCTCAAGTGATCCACCTGCCTTAGCCTCACAAAATGCTGGGATTACAGATGTAAGCCACCACACCTGGCCTGAACCTGAATCTTTAATGAGATCTTCGAACTGCTAAGCCTATCCTGGGATAATTCTTTTTGTTAAATAGACAATAAGTGTCCTTACAGTTTAGGTTTCTTTTAGCTGGGGCTTTAGTTATTCGCATTGAAAGCATATAATGGATACAGCAGGAGTGAGACATGGTATGATTTGTGTATTTTAAAAAAATGTCTCTGGCAAGAGTATGAAGAGACTGTAAGGAGCAAGAGTGGAACAGAAGCAAGGAAGACTACTACAGTAGTTCTTAGAAGCAATCATAGTATTCTGGCCTAGGGAGGATGCAGTAAAGATGGAGAGAAGTACATAGATTCAAGGTGTATTTGGGGGTAAAAACAGCAGGACTTGTTGTTGGTGTGAGAGGTAAAGGAGAGGGAGGAACTAAGCTGAACTCTAGGTTTTGGACTGGATGGTGATGCCATTGATTGACACGGAGAAGACAGAGTTTGGAGAAGGGGTTGACATCAAGGGTTTGGATGTATTACATTTAAGATGTGTATGAACCATTCAAAAAGAGATGTCAAAGAAGCAGGTAGACATGAGTCTGGAGCACAGGGGTAAGGTCAGGACTTGGATTTCAAATTGGGAATTATAGATACACAGATGTTATTTAAAGCCGCAGGAATAGACAGGATTCTCCCCACTGGCCAAAATATGAGGAACTCTAAAATTAGAGATCAGCTAGGAGGGAAGAAGACTAAGGAGAAGTAGTGAAAGAGGTATGAGAAAAAACAACGGCATCAGCGTTTCTATAGGGCTTACTTTACGCTAGGCACTATTCAAAGCACCTTATGGCTTCATGGAAACAAAAATAAAAATGTTTTCCTTTTCTTTTTTTCCTCCCTTTCCAGTCTCTTCTGTGACTTTCATCCCTAAATTCAAAAGGGTTAGGTGCGAAAGTGATTCTGAGCTTTTATTTGTAATTAATTAATTTTATGGTAATCTGGTACTGTTATAATTATTATTATAGTATACTTTAATTGGAAAAATATTCAAACAGCACAGTACAGAGAAGCTAAATGTGGAAAGGAAAGATCCTCAGAAGCTTTCCTTCCCAGGCTCACCTACCAGAGGTAATCATTCATTCAGTTTCCTGTATAGCCTCCAGGAATGTTCTAGACACACACGCGCACACACACACACACACACACACACACTCACACTCTCTCTGCACACAAACAAATACAATCTCTCTTCCCCTCTCTCTGTATACCTACACACATATGTTTAATTCGGCAAGTTGCTTTTTAAAAATTCAATACCTTTAGGAGGTATTTCTGTATCAGCATATTTTGCTACAATTTACTTTTTAAAAAACAGATAATTTCCCATTGTATTAAGATTCCATAATTTAAGTTTCTCTATTGATGGACAACTAGAATGCTTTTCTTACTTACTCCCCACCCCCACACACACACACACAATTGCTGCCAAAAATCTTTGTAGATAAATCTTTGGATATTGGTGCAAAAATAACTGTTGCATACTTTTTTGGTGAAATTGCTGAATCAATCTGCTCAAGCCTTTCACATTGTCAAATCACTACTCCCAAAAGGTTACACGAATGACATTCTTACATCATTTCCCTACGTCTTGGTATACATTTGGTATTAAGCGACTTCACAAATTCGCCAATCTAAATACATGGGAAAAAAATGTCGTCGTGTTGTTTTTATTTGGGTCTCTATGAGTAGGGCAGCAAGACCTGATTGTTAAACGTGCAAGTTAAGTTAAACTCCCTGGGCTGGATCCTACCTCTTCCTCGTAAAATGTATGATCTCGGGCATGTCGGGTCTATTTCCTCGCCTCAAAAAAAGGGGATAGAGAGAGCACATATCTTTAGGCTTAAACAAGATACGTAGGAATACAGGAAGCCCTCCTTATACATTCGCTATTAGCGGTACTGATCCTAATTTTTTGAACCCGTGCTCGCTCCGGTACTTTATTTTTGGTGTACTCCTCCAACCAACCAAGTTTCTCAGAATTCTGTTTTTGCTTGTAATTAGAAATGAGAGGAAAATTGGCTCCGCTTACTCAAAATTTTCCTCCTCCCACCCCAGCTCTGCCTTAGAATCACTGGTTTCAATGTCAATGTAAAGGAATGAGTCGCAATTTTGAAGCAACATGCAAAGTGGACACCCGGTCTCAGGACCTCCCGGCAGCCAGGACCCGCCGTTTTTGGCGTAGGGAACAGCACATAGCAATATCTAACACTACCGAACAAACGTTTCTCCACCCACAGCGCCATCAGCTGTTAAAGCTCCAGTGCCGAAATACTCCAAAGAACGGTGCTTAAAACAGGAATATAATTGCAGATCCAGCCCCTACAGGCAGGTCCAGGAACGCGCCTCCACAGAGCCGCCCCAACAGGAAGTGACGCACCATGCCGACTATTTCTTCCGCTGTCCGCCGGTGGCGAGGCCCAGGCTATCGCGGGGTGTGCATTGGCGTCGCGGCCAGTAGAGGGATTCTGGGTAACGGCCCCGGCCGGCTAGGGCTTCTGGCTCGGCGCAGCAGGTTCCACTCACGCCAAGTCAGTTGGCAGTGGCAGTTGTAGGGCCGGGGGCGGTTGTAGGACCCGGGGCAGCCGGACATGGAGCAACCGTGGCCGCCTCCGGGACCCTGGAGCCTCCCTCGGGCCGAGGGTGAGGCTGAGGAAGAGAGTGACTTGGATGTGTCCCCCAGTTCTCCCCGCTGCCCGCAGCTGCCGGGCGGCAGCGCCCAGGTGAGAGGGGGCCGCGTTCTGCGGAGGGATGGAGTGGTGCTTTCGCCAAACCCCTGGAATCCCGCGTCTCCCAGACCCTCTCGTACGTCTTTTTTGCGCCCACCTCACTGCTGGGGGCCGGGTGCCGGGGACCTGATGCCTGATGCCATCCCACCCCTTTTATAGCATCTTCGGAGGGGGAACGGAGTGGCCGTATATTACCAACCTCCACCTCTACGCACACCTTTTTTTTCCACCTTGGCTGATTGCTTCTCACGCTTGGAAGACGTTCCTCCATCTCCCCTTCCTGTCAGCACCTAGACTGGGGGCGGCCCGTGCGGTAGCATTGACCCTTTGTCCTCTTGTGAGAGATTTTCCCCGAGCACTTTATTCTGTTAAAGGCTTTAGCATACTTGTGCACAGTTGATAGGCACAGTGAATGGTTGCAGTTCAACATCACACTGAGTCTTGACAAAGATTTCACATTCTGTTTCACCCATATCGACAACTGATTAAATTCTTTAAACCTTGCTTTTGACGCTGGCGTACACCTCTCCCATTCGCCTGTTTTTGCCTTACTATTTTGTTTTTTTAGTTTTGCTTCACATCATTCTCCAGTGAAAATACATATGCAAATACTTGCCTTTTCCTTCAGACTTCTCTTAGGTTCCTGATACTTACTTGTGTTTTCAATCCAGCTTTCTTGCCTTCCTGCGTTTGAAACGTATCCAAATGTGATATATACTATTAAGCCTTTTTTCAGGGACCTATCTTAGGAGATACATACTCATATCACCTTGTCCTGTTTTTTTCTCCAAATCCATGTGTGTTTTGGATGTATATTTGAGGATCACAGACTAAACACTACTATGTGTTCTGCCCCCTTCTTGCAAAATGGGGTTCCCAAGAGTGTAACAGATTTAAGAGTAGTTTTCCTCTCAACTTATTTTGCTAGATGTTAAGTGAGGATGAGTTAAACTGTTTGCCAGTAAGCATGAGATTATCGATCTTATGCCCAGCTAACGGAGTTAGTTGGCTTCACACAGAGAAAAATGCTGTTTCATAACCACAGTCTGTACTGTGGCCAGCTAGTCACTGAGGAACTACAAGACATTTTTTTAGGAGGACAGAATGAGAGTTGATGGGTCTGTCGTTAGTCACCCTCTAATTTTGGATCACTAGTGTCATCTTTATATCAAAATGTATTATAAGCACACGATGTGTTAGGGAGAGAAGGGGAAGAAAGAGTGAACAGCAAGTACCATTGTCAATTTTGAAGGCATATGAAGAGAAAAAAAGGTGTCAAGAATTTCAGTGCATTGTGGTTGAATCACAGAAGTAATCTAGAGAAATATCTGTAAGTTTCTTACTTGTGCACTTATAAATTCGTTTAGCTGGAAGAGATTTTAGAAGTGAGTAAGCTTGTCTCTCTCATTAAAAGTGATTTCCCAGAGGCCGTATAACTAGTTAGTGCCCAAGTTAAAACTAGAACCCACTTACCACTCCTAGTCCGGTGTATTTTCCCACCTACTGCACTACCTACCCTGTGAAGTACTGTAAAACTTTGTCTGAAACCACCTTTAAATGGTACTAAAATTTGCAAAGTGGGCCAGGCATGGTGGCTCACGCCTGTAATCCCAGAACTTTGGGAGGCCAAGGCAGGTGGATCACCTGAGGTTGGGAGTTCGAGACCAGCCTGACCAAGATGGAGAAACCCCGTTTCTACTAAAAATACAAAATTATCCCGATGTGGTGGAGCGTGCCTGTAATCCCAGCTACTCTGGAGGCTAAGGCAGGAGAATCACTTGAACCCAGGAGGCAGAGGTTGCAGTGAGCAAAGATCACCCCACTGCACTCCAGCCTGGGCAGCAAGAGCAAAACTCCATCTCAAAAAAAAATTTGCAAAGTGATTATTAATTCTAAGTTCATGTGTTTATTACACATCTACCTATTGGTCTTGCTGGCTTTAAGACTTAAATTTTTGGCCGGGCGCGGTGGCTCAAGCCTGTAATCCCAGCACTTTGGGAGGCCGAGGCGGGTGGATCACGCGATCAAGAGATCGAGACCATCCTGGTCAACATGGTGAAACCCCGTCTCTACTAAAACTACAAAAAATTAGCTGGGCATGGTGGTGCGTGCCTGTAATCCCAGCTACTCAGGAGGCTGAGGCAGGAGAATTGCCTGAACCCAGGAGGTGGAGGTTGCAGTGAGCCGAGATCGCGCCATTGCACTCCAGCCTGGGTAACATGAGTGAAACTCTGTCTCAAAAAAAAAAAAAAAAAGACTTAAATTTTTAGATTGGAATATTTGGAAAAAATAAAATGTTTAATTGATTAACATTGTATAATATTTAAAAAACAGCTTTGGCTTAATTTTGTCAAATGGGGGGATCTAGACTCCTTAATGTAGTACGTGATATGTAGTTCTGAGATCCAATTAATGTAAAGAAAGACCATGTTTAATGTCCCTCTAAAACTTAATAAAACTAATATTTTATTTAATCACATGTTGGATAGTTTGCCCAAATGGCCAAATGTTGTCTGGGTAGTTTGTGGAGAATTTAGACATAAATTATTTTTAGAATTGTTTGAGTTGAAAAAAGAATATTTGCTCCCAAATGATTTGAAAATTCAAGATATTTCTATGTATCCATATTACTTTTCTTAGAATATTGTCATCTTTCCTTCTTTTTCTAATTTTTTTTTTTCCCAAGACAGAGTCTGACTCTGTCACCCAGACTAGAGTGCAGTGACACAATCTTGGCTCACCGCAACCTGTCTCCCAGGCTCAAGTGATTCCCCTGCCTTAGCCTCCAGAGTAGCTGGGATTACAGGAGCCCACACAGCATCTGGCTAATATTTTTTGTATTTTTATTAGAGACGGGGTTTTGCCATGTTGGCCAGGCTGGTTTTGAACTCCTGACCTCAGGTGATCTACTTGCCTCGGTCTCCCAAAATCAGGGCTTGAAGAGTAATCCAGATATGGGAACAGATTGGAGAGAAATTATTCTGAATAAGCAGTTTGAAGTTGATCTACATTTGACTAAGAAGTCATGAAGAATGTACCTTCAGCTTTTGTTTTAAAGAGCCAAGGAATATAGGGAATTGAATGTGTATAACAGTACTTTACATGTAGTAATTAAGTAAATATTAAAACTAATTACTACTGCTTCTGAGTAGTACAGTCAGCATGATAGACCATTGGCGCTTCAAAGAAATTTAACTTTGCCTATTTTGATTAGGAATAAGTTAAAGGATATCTATCTGATATAATCAATTATAAATAGAAATTTCCAGTAAGGATTTCTCAAATCACCAAGGATTGGAACTATACAGATAGAAAATAGAAACCAAGAAACAGTTACTTCTAGATGAAAGGAGGTTTTTTGGAGTGACGAATTTGCAGAACAAAATTGTAAAGGTCTGTTTGTCAGCATGTTGAGTATTGAGGTGGTGAACTAGATTTAAACTTCATTCTCATTATTCTGTTTGTTGAGGATTATGAAGACTATTAATTAAATGTTAAGCACTAGCTTTATGCATGACACTGTGATAGTTGCCAGGCTTTTTGTTGCTGTTGTCAGGGGATGGACATAAATTAACAAAGAAGTTTAGAATCTAGTTGATGAAATAAGGACTAAGATATAAAAACATGACTGCAGATCTAGAACACAGGATATACTATGTACCAAATTATTATACAGAAATCCTTTGAATTAAAAAGAAATTGAAGTGTGTTGTATAAACATCCATTGCTTTCTTCATTTCTTACAAATATTGTATTTATCCAGATGTATAGCCATGGAATTGAATTGGCTTGCCAAAAGCAGAAAGAGTTTGTGAAGAGCTCTGTAGCGTGCAAGTGGAATCTCGCTGAAGCTCAACAGAAACTTGGTAGCTTAGCACTGCATAATTCTGAGTCCTTGGATCAGGAGCATGCCAAAGCACAAACAGCAGTATCAGAACTGAGGCAACGGGAAGAAGAGTGGCGACAGAAAGAAGAGGCTTTGGTACAAAGAGAGAAGATGTGTCTGTGGAGCATGGATGCCATTAGCAAGGATGTTTTTAATAAGGTATGACCTTTTGTTGAGCCGTAATGAAAGAAGAAAAACTTACATGTTTGTGCAAACCAGTTGTGCATATTTGGTAGCAAAGCAGCAGAATCCCGTAAACAGTGCCCAATTTTGGCAGTTAATGAAAGGTACTTGAAAAGTTTATGAAAGTCAAAAAGTCTCAAAGCACTTGCTCTAGAACTCCAGACTCCAGGCAGTTAATTGACCAGTCTCCAATACATATTTATATAAATGTACTGCCCAACAAATATTACATATATTAAATAACATTCAGAAAAATTTAATATTTATAGGGATAAGAAAATATATGAATTATGAAATATTTTCTTCCACATCTCATATTTTGTACCCACTACATTGATTATCACTACTTTAGAGCTCCTTTAATTCAACCACCTTATTTTTATAAATGAAGAAACTAGAAAAATGAGTAGAGTGACTTGATAACTTAGTGGTGGGTTAAATGTGAAAAATTCCTGACTGTGGGATTGAGAGATAAGATAAAGAGAAGTGTTGAATATCGTTTATTAAGTGCCTTTAAGAATGAAGGCTTACACTTTTAAAACCACGTGTTCTTCAGACTTCAGGGTTTTATACCTCAGTATTCCATTTGAAAACTAAAGTTTCTAGATATTGATTTTCAAATGCTTGAAAAGGGGGGAAAAGGCAAAGCCTAATAACTTCATGAACGAATGTTTTAAATGTGAAATAAAATGATATGTATTGAAAAATAGGCCAGGCTCAGTTGTCCACACCTGTAATTCCAGCATTTTGGGAGGCCACGGCAGGCGGATCACTTGAGTCCAGGAGTTCAAAACCAGTTTGGGTGATGTGATGGAAGCCTGTCTCTACAAAAAATACAAAAATTAACTGAGCATGGTGGCGTGTGCCTGTAGTCCCCGCTACTTAGGAGGCTGAGGCAGGAGGATTACTTGAAGCCAGGAGGTGGAGATTGCAGTGAGCCGAAATCATGCCACTGTACTCCAGCCTAAGCAACAGTGAGAACCCATCTCAAAAAAAAAAAAGAAAGAAAAAGAAAAATAGTGTATATTAAGCCTTATTTGGAGAAACATTTATAAAGAAGTCTGTGAACATGCTGATGAGTACAGATATTTTGGTGTTGATTTTTTTCACTATCCCATAATGGCTGAAAGAAACACAGTTCACAGACGCTAAAAGCTTTTAGCTTTACCACAAAGGTGTATTTTGTATGTTATCTACTGTGAGTGTTCTTTAGGCCTGAAACATCAGAGAATAGGGAGAAAGAGGCCTTCAAATTTCCTTATTTTCCTTAATTAGCCCATGGATATTTCATCTAGGAGTGAATTTGGACTTTAAACCTGTTTTCAACCTTTTTTTTGTGGAAAATTTCAACATACACAAAGTAAACAGATGAACCCCTCAGTCCGCATCAACAGCTGTCATCATTCTGCCATTCTCATTTCATCTGTACCTTCCACTACACCCATTCCTGCATATTATTGTTACTTTTTGTTTAATTTTTGGGTAAAATTTACATACTTTGAGATGCACAAATCTTAAGTGTAAAATCTTTTTTTCTTTTTTTTTTTTTTTACTCTGCTTTAGACTTTGTTTTACTGCAGGAAGGTGTAAAATTTTAACAAATACATTCATGTGTGTAATCTACACTCCTTTGAAGACATGAAATGTAGCACCTAGAAAATAAGTATTTAAATCTTTAGTCTGTAACCTATGGGGCAATGAAATTCAGTCATTTTCTACTAATTTGTCAAGTGGTACTTCTTTATATTAGTACTTCACCCTCAAGTTTCAGGGAAAGACTGCTCATTTTTTGTGTAAGTCCACAATGAATCTTATCTTTTACCATCATTTTCTAGACTTCTTAGCATGTAACGTACTTGTTAATTGTCCTCCTGGCTTTCACCTACCCTCATGAGCATTCTTAATTGCCTTTCCCTGGACCAGCTCTAGTTCTGCTACAGCAGTCAGTAACACACATAGATAAATGTACATCACCACTAATCCTATCAGTACTTTAACAGTGAGTCATATCTCTCTGAACTTTCTCTGTGCCTGTACTAATTTATATATACTTTTTCTCCCCTTCCACAATAGGATTATTCTTTATCTGAATCATTTGCTTTATCTGTATATATTGTTTGAAAGGGGTGCATCTTCTTGTTATTTTCTGTTCTGCATTTATATCCCAAAACTATTAAAATAATTTTTTCTTCCAGAAGGAATGTTCAAAGTAATATTTCTTGTTTTGTAAAATTAATGTCTCTCTTTTAACACAATGGTCACAAAGAAAATATTTCTTTAAACTTAGGTTCTAAGATAGCCTACGTTTATCTCACAAATTAATTAGGACTATCTTTATGTTCCAGTTATTTGCTCAAAATCCTACACTGGTTTTGTCTGGGAGCTTGAGACTTGAGAGAACTGGTCTAGATCTATGCTATCCAACTTGATAGCCACTAGCCACATTTGCTATTGACTGCTTGAAATGTGGCTAGTCTGAATTGAGATGTGCTATAAATGTAAAATACACACCAGATTCCAATGACTTAGTACCAAAAAAAGTAAAATATTAATAATTGTTTTGTATTGCTTACATGTTGAAATGATAACAGATTGGATATGTTAGGATAAATAAAATAATGTATCAATGTCATCTGTTTCTTTTTGCTTTTTAATGTGGCTAATAGAAAACTTTAAATTACATTTAAATTACATTTGCAACTTGGATTATATTTCTATTGGACAGTGCTGATCTATCTAGACTGTAGATAGACTTTAGATCGGCAGACTATATAAAGAAAAAAATATATTATTTTTTTGAGACCCTCTTTTACTGTTGTTGCCCAGGCTGGAGTGCAATGGCATGACCTTGGCTCACTGCAACTTCTGCCCCCTGGGCTCAAGTCATTGTCATACCTCAGCCTCCCGAGTAACTGGGATTACAAGTGCCTGGCACCACACCTAGCTAATTTTTTTGTATTTTTAGTAGAGATGGATTTTCATTATGTTGGCCAGGCTGGTCTTGAACTCCAGACCTCAGGTGATCCACCTGCCTCGGCCCCCCAAAGTGCTGGGATTACAGGCGTGAGCCACTGTGCCCAGCCAGAACAAAATGTTTTATTATGAATTATGTCAACTTTTGAGTGCTTCCTGATTGTAAACTGGCAGTGATCTAGTTTGCAATTTTCATTTTTGGCAGTGATGATAACAGTATAAATGTGATCACACAATGTTCTAAGAAACTTCTGCTAGTTTTTCTAGCTAGACACAAACTTTATTCTTGGTGTATTTTATGACTTATTTAAATGAAAATAAGCACTTCCTTAATAGAAATTTGTACTTGACTTTAAGAATCAAACTGTTTGGCCTCTTCTAAGAAGTTTATTAGAAATTCAACAAAGGGCCAGGTGCAGTGGTGCATGCCTGTAATCCCAGCACATTAGAAGGCCAAGGCAAAAAGATTGCTTGAATTCAAGAGTTCAAGACCAGCCTGGGCAACAGAGCAAGACTTCATCTCTACAAAAATTTAAAAATTAGCTGGGCATGGTAGCTCACACCTGTAGTCCCAGCTACTCTGGAGGCTAAGGTGGGAGGATCACTTGAGCCCAAGAGGTTGAGGCTACAGTGAGCTATAATTGTGCCACTGTACTCCAGCATGGGTGACAGAACAAGACTCTGTCTCAAAAAAAAAAAAAAAAAAAAAAAGACATGCAATAAAGGTCTATTTCTAGTTTATGTCTTAATGAAGAATTTATAGTAAATATACTTTACATGCTTAGAATTTCTGAATTTCTGAGTTTATTTCCAGCAAGAACTCAAAAGATTAGGCAAGAGTTGCAAATATTTATAGGGAATAAATAATGCAAAAGTAAATTATGCATGTAAAATATAAAAGATGTTTCTATACCTACTTTTAATTGAGAGATTCAGCTTACCAAAAAGGTTAATTCAGTTGCTTTTCTAAGATGAACCTATAATTTTCCACATATACATGATTTTAAACAAAATTAATAAGGCTCCCATATAAGAAAATTTTAATTTTAAAAAATAGTTTAACAGATGAATTTAATCATGTGGTATCAGTATGATACTATACCACATATATTGTCTATAGGAAGAATTGCTAGGTATTCAGTATCTGAGAAAGAAGATTCAATTAGAATTTAAAATCTGATTTAAGTTTCTGAAATTTTTTCTTAGAGTTTTATTAATCAAGATAAAAGAAAAGAAACAGAAGTTGAAGATAAATCAGAATCATTTATGCAAAAATATGAGCAAAAAATCAGACATTTTGGTAAGTCTACTTGGGTTTCCTTCTTTGTAATGTTTGGTATCATATGTACATGTGCAATAAATGGATTTATAAAATGAGAGGCAAAAAGAAAAGTGGCAAACTCCAGTTTTGTAATTACTTCTGGCACAGCTGTATAGATCTTGTTTTAGAATTTGTTTTTGTTATAAATAAAATTAATTGACAGAGCAAACCAAATGGCAAAGAGAAGCAAAATTATTATTACATAGTACTACATTCTAAGGCCACTTTATGTATTCCATAGCCTCTTTCCATTTCCTAGCTAGTCTTTGCTTTTTTCATTTTCTTCTTTGCTTTCTTGGAATCTAATTATCTATTGGTTAAAAGATTAGTATTCATTTTTTTCAGGTTTTAGATATGATGCTTCATAATTCAGGCAGATCCTTGAACTGTTACTCGGATAAATATAGTAATAGAAATGTATATATAAATAACTGAAAAATAGTTTTTTTCTACTGTGGAAAAGGGGTAAGAGAGTGGTTGATACAAGTTAAGGCCTCCCAGAGGAGCCAGCGTCTGCACTTGATTTTGAGCAACAGATAGGAGTTTTTCATGTATAAAGGAGGCAAGCCAACAGCAACAGCATGAGAAAGGCAGTTAGGAAACAGCATGGTGTGTTCTGAGAATTATAGGCAGTATGATACTGCTGGCATGAAAATGCTACTGGGAAGTGTTGGTGGTTAAGGTTTAAAACTTTTAATTCCAAGTAGTTTGTTAATTTAGTAAACATGGTTTTTATTTGTAATATGTTCATGAACTTTTTAAATGGTATTTTGAAATCCTTTTTCTATTGGTGTTTTTTTTTTTTTACCTAAAGTTTTTTATTTCATTTATGCTTCAGTTATGTCAATACAAAATATTACTTTCAATTTTTTCCCTTCCTTTCTTGCAAATTGTTAATAAAATATTCACTTTGCTCATACTTTTTACTTTAAAAAAAGAAAAAAGACTGTATTTAACTCAAGAATAGTACCTGAAGAAATAAGGACAAAGTTTTTCTACATAAAATCAATGTGGCATTATTTATAATAGGAAAAAAATAAATACACAGGCCTCCCTTGGATGGATAGTGAAATCTTTAAATGAGCAGAGCCTTGAGTCATAAGGATAGAAGGCAAAAAATTTGCACATGAATCTTAGTTGTGATATGTGAGTTGCCACTCCCGCCTACAGTTCTTGCTTTCTAGGCCCATGTTTTTCTGCTGAAAGAAAAATACTACCATATACCGATTGCTCTTTCAGAGCACGTACTGGATCTGGTGAAACAATATTCCTCAAGGTGTTTTCACCCAGTTGGCACTCTGAAAGCTGGTTGCTTTGAAGCCCTGAGAAACCTAGTAAATGAGAAACAGTTTCACTTTTACTGTAAGCTGAGTGCCTTGTTCAGAGCAATTTTGTGTAGGAAAATATCCAAATAATACAAAGTGTTGTAACCCATCTGGCACTATAAATCTTCAGTAAACCATTTCACCATTTTATAAAACCTGCTGCTTCTGGGTAGTAATGTTCATGATGAGAACAGTGAATTTCATGAACCCTACAGTCTTATTTCTTTTGCTCTAAAATGAGTTTTTGGGTCAAAAAATAATGTGGTGTGGTGATTAATTCATTTAGTAAGACTACAGATGTATTACTGATTGAAGGCATGGCAAGGAGGGAGGGCACTTCCAGATCTAGAGTGGGCTCATTCAAGTGAGGAATTACCAGGCCCTCTGAGATGAAATGGAACCAAGGTAATTAACCTGCTACTTGATCACTGACTGATGTCTGCAGTGCATTGTGCCATATTGAGATTTTGGTGTTTTTTGCTACTGGCAAATTAGGTGTTCAGTCGCTAAACTGGATTAGAGTACTGGAACATCCTTAATGGGAAAAGCCTACACTGTTCAATCTGCATAATCTCAAACCTGTGCCACCATGACCCCTGAGTTTATGAAACTGTGGTGCAAATAATGAGATAGTTGAGGAAAAAGACTGACTTAACATCTGCAGGTGATTAATAAGCAATCATTTTGCCATTGTGTGTTGTGAGCTTCCCATATATTATCTTGTAACACCAGAGCGTTGCTGTTTTCACACCCAGCCAGATCAATAGCCATTTCCAGAGTCACATTGTACCTGTTTCTTAGTGGAAATGCATATTGCCTTTTACTTCAGAGGAGATACACTAGTTGCCACAGCACTTTGGATTCCCCAGGAATGGTATGAAGGTAGTAGGCTCCCAAAATTTTCATGTGTTTTATTTCCCACTCTGGCATAGATATATCTTAACAAGGGACCTGGAATACCTGCAATTTTTGCTTTACCCAATTCCATCTATGGGGAGTGAACCAACTTGTAGTCATGGGGAATGATGAGATAATAAAAATCCCTGTAGACTGAATTATGGCACAGAGTTGATAGTGCTGTAGACTAGACAGTAAAAACTTGTGCCTGCTTTATGGAAGGTTTCTGATGTATGCTTATTGTGATAATAGAAGAAAGCTTAGCAAAATGATGACTATATTGGTATAACTCCTTTGAGTTTTTTTGTCGTCGTTGAAGTTTTGTTTTAAGTTCAGGGGTACACGTGCAGGATGTGCAGGTTTGTTACATAGGTAAGCATGTGTCATGGGGATGTGTTGTACAGATTATTTCCTCACCCAGGTATTGAGCCTGGTATCCATTAGTTATTTTTCCTGATCCTATCCCTCCTCCCACCCTCCGCTCTTTGGTAAGCTCCAGTGTGCCTTGTTCCTTCTCTGTGTGTGCATGTATTATCATTTAGCTCCCACTTATAAGTGAGAACGTGCAATATTTGGTTTTCTGTTCCTGTGTTAGTTTGCTCAGGATAATAGCCTGTGGTATACTTTTTTAAATACATCTACAATAGGAGATGTAATTAAAGCTTCCAGTTGGAGGCTTTCTGGACTTGGATTGCATTCTAGACTCTTGGATGACATGAGCCTGGTATGTAAGGGGGCTGTGTAGGGCTATAGGGCCTTCACACAGTGCTTCTTTGGTCTGATCTGTACTTATATTCTTCAGAGTTTTTCCTAACTTTTCCCTTACACTATTTGTTGACTGCTTTTCTTGTGCTACTTTTACCCTTAAAATTAGGTGGAATTTACCACCTAATGGTAAATGGTACAGTATATCATAGAATATTATAACACAGTGAAATCTGATTTTTCCCCTATATTTGTATTTAATTTATTAATTTAGTTAATTCACATTTTATAAAATATTAATTTAGAAACAAAGCCTTTTATCTTTTAAATTTCACAACAGTTATATTCAAAGTTACATGCATCTGTGACATCACTGGTTTTATAATCGTCAGAAGCTTTTTTGAGCCATCTAATTTTTCATAGCACATCATCTTCACTTTCAGCGAAAGTTAGCTGTGATTCAGCCTTTTTTAATGTGTAGGATGTTGTCACTGGAAATTTTATCAAGAGTTATAAACATTTGTGCAAATACTATGATAGGATTTTTTTTGTTTGTACTGACTGAATATTTACAACTTCTTCAAAATAATTATTGCTTTTAAAAAACATCAATATTCTATTTTTGAAAAACATTTAATGTAAAGCACTCTTACATATGAAGTGAAATAAATATAAAATGTGTATGATTTTAATTTTTTTTTAAGTTATTCAAAAATATGCCTGGAAGGAAATACATCAAAATGTTAATAACCATCTCTTGTGGTAGAATTACAGATAACTTTTATTTTCTGGATTTTAAAAATTCTTCACAATAAATAAACTTTATTTTTATAATCTGAGAAATGTATTTTCAAAGAGTTTATCCTAAGAATTCAAAATGGCTTAATATTAGAAAATTCATTATGTGATTCACAATATTAATTGATCAGAGTAGTATAACTACAGGACTTGGTGATCAGTTCGATGTGGGAGAAATGGAAATACCAGAGGAATTTCTAGAATGCTTGATTCAGTAACATGGAGGCTAGGAAGCATTGTAGGATGGCAGAGAGACAAATATGGGTTTGGATTCATGTAAGATGGATTTATGTGCAGGCATATTGGTAGAAATGCATATGGTGGTAGATGATTGGAAATATAGGAGATCTGGAGTTTAGGAATATGGGAAAGTCATACAGCTTTCCTCAAGGAATTCACAAATTAGCTGGGAGATTTTTTAGTACATAGAGAAATTAAAATGAATTATTGTAATGTGTTAGAATGTATCATTTTAGGCCTGGCATGGTGATCATGCCTGTAATCCCAGCACTTTGGAAAACTGAGGCTGGAGGATCACTTGAGCCCAGGGGTTCAAGACCAGCTTGGGCAACACAGTGAAACCTCACCTCTACCAAAAAAAAAAAAAAAAAAAATTAGCCAGTTGTGGTGGCTTATACCTGTAGTTCCAGCTACTCCAGAGGCTGAGGTGGGACGCTTGCTTGAGCCCAGGAGGTTGAGGCTGCAATGAGCTGTGGTTGTACCAGTGCTCTCCAGCCTAGGCAACAGAGGAAGACCCTGTCTCTCAAAAAAAAAAAAAAAAAAAAAAAAAATTCTATCAGTATAATGAAAGAGGAAAGGGAAATCAGTAATAAGGACATGTGTATTTGTGTATTTCAGGACAATTTTAGGAATCAGGTGGCATATTGAGGGTTAATGGATGGATTCAGATTTAGATGTTCACTAGGGAAATACATGGGCTAAAGCATATAATTAAAATATTTAAATTTGTCAAAGTGGCCAAGCATTCAAAGAATTTGTTTGGCTAGGTTGTTAAATGACTGTATTATCCTTTACCAAAGGATTAGATAAATAAACATTTTTAAATTAGTGTTTATCATTTATCGAGTATTTGCTATGTCTCAGGCACTGTTCTAAGTGCTTTATATGAGTTAATAGCATTTAATTGTCACAAAAATCCTAGTTGGATACTATTTTACAGATGAGGAAATGGAGGTATATAAAGCGACTTGCCCATGATGGTAAAATGGTGAAGCCAGTATTTGAACCTGGGCCGTTAAGTTCTGTTTTCTCAGTCACCGTCTTAGATTGTTACTTTTCATTTGTATACAAGTTTGTTTACAAATTCCAAAATAATATTATTATTTTGAGCTATATTCTGTTCCACTAAGTGATTGATTCTCTTTTATTTATTTATTTATTTTTGAGGCAGAGTCTTGCTCTATTTCCCAGGCTGGAGCGCAGTCACAAGATCATAGCTCATTGTAGCCTCAATGTCTTAGGCTCAAGCAATCCTTCTGCCCCAGTCTCCCAAGTAGCTGGGACTACCACACCTGGCTAATTATCTTTTGTTTTGTAGAGACAGAGTCTGGCTTTATTGCCCAGACTGGCCTAAAACTTCTGTGCCTCAGGTGATTCTCCTGCTTGGGCCTCCAGAAGTGCTGGGATTATAGGCGTGAGCTACCATACCCCACCTCTCTTTAAGTATTTTGTTTACAAAATTCCACAGAATTTCTACAAAGGTCTGTATCAACTACCTGTAACTTAACTTCTCAATTTCATACTGATTCAGTGTGCATTTTTGAAATCAAGTGATGGTAAGTATTTCTCAGATTTAAAAAAAAAATTTTTTTTCAACGTCAAGTGTTAATTTGTCTCAGGTATTAAATAGGTAGTTAAAAAATATTAACATTTGGCCAGGCGTGGTGGCTCATGCCTGTAATCCCAGCACTTTGGGAGGCCGAGGTGAGTGGATCACAGGGTCAGGAATTCGCGACCAGCCTTTCACCAACATGATGAAGGAAAATACAAAAATTAGCCGGCCATGGTGGCACGTGCCTGTAATGCCAGCTACTCAGGAGACTAAGGCAGAATTGTTTGAAGCTGCGAGGCAGAGGTTGCAGTGAGCCAAGCTGGAGCACAGTGGTTCCATCACACCTTCTGCAGCCTCCAACTCCTATGCTCTCAAGTGATCCTGCCTCCTCAGCCTCCTAAGTAGCTGGGACTGCAGGTGCACACTGCCATGCCCAGCTAATTTTAAACTTTTTCTGTAGAGACAGGGTCTTACTATGTTGCCCAAGTTGGCCTGTAACTTCTGGACTCCACCAGTCCTCTGGCCTCAGCCTCCAAAAGTGCTGAGATTACAGGCATGTGCCATCATGCCCACCCAGCCTATCCCCTTTGAGACGAAGTCTTGCTCTGTCACCCAGGCTGGAGTGCAGTGGTAAAATCTTGGCTCGCTACAACCTCTACCTCCTGGGTTCAAGCGATTCTTGTGTCTCAGCCTCCTGAGCAGCTGGGATTACAGGCACCTGCCACCATGCCCAGCTAATTTTTGTATTTTTAGTAGAGACAGGGTTTTACCATGTTGGCCAAGCTGGTCTTGAACTCCTGCTTCAGGTGATCCGCCCGCCTTGACCTCCTAGAGTGCTGGGATTGCAGGTGTGAGCCACCATGCCTGGCCCTATCCCCTTTTTTTAAGTGAGGAAAAATTAATCATTTATTTTTAATTGACTCGCATTTTTGCTGTGTATTCTCAGTAGGACATTTGTCTTCAGTTTTGTTCTTTCTTGTGTACTGATGTGGAATTAAATATATAGGAGTTCATTTCATGCCCACAGGAAAGGTTTACTGCTAAACTATTGAGTCAGCTCTACAAAATTTCCATGAATATCAGACTTCTTTGTATGATCATGTCTAAAGAATCTAGACCTAACACTGCTATATTGAATTTATTCAGTTAGCCAGGCACAGTGGCTCACACCTGTAAACTCAGCACTTCAAGAAGCCTAGCCAGGAGAATCTCTTGAGGCCAGGAGTTCAAGACCAGCCTGAGCAACATAGCGAGACCCTCATCTTTATGGAAAAAAAAAGAAAAGAAAAATAAAATCTATTCATTTATAAGACTGACTAGACAACATTAAAAAGTTAACATTTTGCTGGTTCCATGATTTCTTGGTGGTGGTATTAACCTTGACCAAATTTCCTACTAATTTAGATAAAGGTACAGATATACCTTAAATAGTATTTGGATTTCTTTTACATCTTGAAACAAAATGGCAACCATTTTCAAATATGCTTAACTAATTTTTGAAAGACTTTGTTTATAACAGACTCATGAGTAAATGGCTTACGTAACTAACTCTCAGTTTGCCCAAGACTTCGGGCGTTCCTAGATGCAGGACTTTCTAATATTGAGCTGGCCACTCTAGACTAATTATCTGAAATAAAGCTTTCTGTGAATTTTAGAAGCTATTTCCGGTCTACTGTATATTGCTTTAAAGAGTATTAACCCTCACTTGCTATTTACCGTAATCTGTTGCTCTGGTAATATGCATTGTCTTTAAAGAGAATCATTTAAAAATACCATTGAGAGGGCCGGGCGCGGTGGCTCAAGCCTGTAATCCCAGCACTTTGGGAGGCTGAGGCGGGTGGATCACGAGGTCAAGAGATCAAGACCATCCTGGTCAACATGGTGAAACCCCGTCTCTACTAAAAATACAAAAAATTAGCTGGGCATGGTGGCGCGTGCCTATAATCCCAGCTACTCAGGAGGCTGAGGCAGGAGAATTACCTGAACCCAGGAGGCGGAAGTTGCGGTGGGCCGAGATCGCGCCATTGCACGCCAGCCTGGGTAACAAGAGCAAAACTCCGTCTCAAAAAAAAAAAAAAAAAAAAAATACCATTGAGAGATTAATGAATTAAGAATGGTTGGTATTTCTTCCCTTATAGGAAGAAAGAAAATATTTGACATTTATGGTTCAATTCTTTTTTTTACAGGTATGTTGAGTCGATGGGATGATAGTCAGAGATTTTTGTCTGACCATCCATACCTTGTATGTGAAGAAACTGCTAAATATCTTATTTTATGGTGTTTTCACCTAGAAGCTGAGAAGGTATTATTATGTGAACCTTGACTTTCTGGGTACCTTAGTGGAAATCTGATTTCATACTTTATTGATGTTTTGTTCTGTTTTCTATATTATGCCCTTTAAAAGAAAGCAGGAAGGTCATTAGATGGAATTACCATTTTTTGCTTTCAGATGTGCTTGAGTTTAATGTGGGATTTTGTTGTTGTTTGAGTTAGCATGCAGAGGCTTTTCCACTATACTTTCTCTGCCACTCTACCCCTGTCTCTCCTGTTTCCATGTACTATAATCTTTTTTCAAACTAATTTGAAAGTGTTTTATTATTTTATTTATTTTTTTTTGGTTTTGAGATGGAGTTTCACTCTTGTTGCCCAACCTGGAGTGCGATGGTGCAACCTTGGCTAACTGCAACCTCTGCCTCCCAGGTTCAAGTGATCCTCCTGCCTCAGCCTCCCAAGTAGCTGGGATTACAGGCATGTGCCACTATGCCCAGCTAATTTTTTTGTATTTTTAGTAGAAACAGGGTTTCACCATGTTAGCCAGGCTGGTCTCAAACTCCTGACCTCAAGTGATCCACCCGCCTCGGCCTCCCAAAGTGCTGGGATTACAGGCATGAGTCACCACACCTGGCCTGAAAGTCATGTGTGTGTGTGTGTGTGTGTGTATATATATATGTGTATATATATATAGAGAGAGAGAGACAGAGTTTCACTCTTGTTGCCCAGGTTGTTGTGCAATGGCACGGATCTTGGCTCATTGTAACCTTCACCTTCCGGGTTCAAGTGATTCTCCTGCCTCAGCCTCCTGAATAACTGGGATTACAGGCACCTGCCACCATGCCTGGCTAATTTTTGTATTTTTAGTAGAGATGGGACTCCACCACATTGTTCAGGCTGGTTTTAAACTCCTGACCTCAGGTAATCTGCCCGCCTCAGCCTCCAAAAGTGCTGGGATTACAGGCGTGAGCCACCACCATACCTGGCAGAAAGTCATATTTTTTTAAAATCCAGACAGTAATCACAGTATTAAATCAAGTTCAGAGCATGGTCTTCCATTAGTTATTCTGGTCCACATACAAATTATCAAAAAAAGAACCCTAAGATATATTGTTTATATGTTTGTAAAGTATTTGACTTAAAACTAAAGAGAGTAAATCAAAAGTATTCTAAAAATTCAAAATTTGAATCAGTATGCCAATTAAATATATTTATATATTTATTATATCATTTAAATCTGTTTCTTTTCAGAAAGGGGCTTTAATGGAACAAATAGCACATCAGGCCGTTGTAATGCAGTTTATTATGGAAATGGCCAAAAACTGTAATGTGGATCCAAGAGGGTGTTTTCGTTTATTTTTCCAGAAAGCCAAAGTAAGTAATTAGCTGAGACCTCTTTGTTCTATTCATATCAATAGAAAGCATCCAAGCAGTATGCCACAAGCTAAATTCTGTAGATTTTCTTGTGAAAAGAAAATTTATATTGCTAATTTCATGCTAATTTAGGCTTACAAGAGCTATATAAGAGGTTGTACTATAGCATATGTATGAAATTGAGACTCATTCAAAGGAATGTATGTATTCAGGAAACTTGTGTTCCATCATTAATTCATTCAGTAAATATTGAGTGCCTGATGCAAAGCACAGCTGTTTCAGATGCTCAGGATGCGCTGTTAAGCAAAATAGATACAGCATTCTTCATGTGTAGAATTTAACAGTTTAATGAAAAATCAGACTTTTATAAAGAAAAAATAAGCAACCTAAAAATTCATCAGTTAAGGGAATATTTAAAAATACCTATGGTACATAGAATATTATGCATTCTTTAAAATTATATTAATGGATCATTTGTAGTGAGCTGAAGAAATGCTTATATTATAAATTCACAAGAAGCAGTACATACTAGAGGATGTTGGCCATGTTGAAGAAAAATAGATGTCTATAAAGATTAAGTACATTTCACACTCACAAGATTAGTAATAATTTAAAAGCTGCCCAAGAAGTAGAGCAATAAGAATTTGCATTCACTGCTAGTGGAAGTATAAATTGGAACAACCACTTTGCAATATTTTCTAGTAAAGTTCAACAAGTGCCTACCTTAACACCCAGAAATTCTCCTAGGTGTATACAACCTAGAGAGTAGATTCTCAAGGTGTGGTCCAGGGACCCCTGAGGGAGTTCAAGACCTTTTCAGGAAGTCCTGAGTCCAGACTATTTTCATAATAATACCAAGATGTTATTTTTTATTTTCATTTTCATTCTCTCAGTAGTGTACAATAGAGATTAATGCAGAAGTACAAACTAAGATGTTATTTTTTTATTTTCATTTTCATTCTCTCAGTAGTATACAGTAGAGATTAATGTGAAAGTACAAATATGAGAATCTAGCCATCTTCTGTAAAGCCAGACATTATTAGATTTAGATTTAGAAAAACTGAAGGAAAAGCAGCTCTCTTCTCACTAACTTTTTTTGTTTTGGCAAACAATTTTTTTTTTAATAAAAATCTTACTAATGGTGGTATAATGAGTTTGTCATTATTTTTAGTTAATATTTTTTAAATTCCTCAGTTTTAATTTCTAACAGTAAATACTGACAGATATAACTCACATAAACAGAAGCTCTTTAGGGTCCTCAATAATTTTCAAGACTGTAAAGAGAACTGCTTCCCTTGAAAAACTCTTAACACGTGTGCATTAGGTTGCCATAATGTTTATGGTAGATTGTTCATAATAGCAAAAAGCCTGGGAACAGTGAATAAATTTTGGTACAGGTTGAGTATTCCTAATCCAAAATTCAAAATGTTCCAAAATCCAAAACTTTTGAGCATTGCCATGACACTCAAAGGAAATACACATTTTGTGTTTTCAAATTAGAGATGTTCAACTGGTAAGTATAATGCAGATATTCCCAGATCTGAAAAAGTTCACAATCTGAAAAACTTCTGGTACCAAGCATGTCTTATATGCAACCTGTATATTCATTCTATAAAATACTAGCCAACATCAGCTTGGATTAAAAAAATAGAGTGAATCAAACAAACCACAGAGTGATATATCTGTCTAGGTAGAGACTAAATAGATATATCTAGTATCAAAGTTCATATTTTGTATTTCTTTTAAAGTATATATATACTTCTTAAGTATATATAGTACTTTATAAGTATATGAGAGAGAGAGAGAAAGAGAGAGAGAGAGAGAGAGAGAGAGAGAGAGTGTGTGTGTGTGTGTGTGTGTGTGCCTTTTTTTTTTTTTTGAGTTGGAGACTCATTCTGTCACCCAGGCTGGAATACAGTGGTGTGATCTTGGCTCACTGCAACCTCTGCCTCCTGGGTTGGAGCAATTCTCCTGCCTCAGCCATCCGAGTAGCTGGGATTACAGGTGTGCGCCACCACACCCGGCTAATTTTTGTATTTTTAGTAGAGATGGGGTTTTGCCATGTTGGCCAAGCTGGTCTTGAACTCCTGACCTCTGGTGATCCACCCACCTTGGCCTCCCAGGGTGCTGGGATTACAGGCATGAGCCACCATGCCCAGCCATAAAGTATTTTTTTAATAACAGGCAGAATTAAGTATACTGTTGAAGGATACATATATATGCAGTAAAACCAAAGAAACAAAGGAATAATTAAGAAGACAAAAGTTACAATAATGATAACCTCAGGGAGGGAGGGGGAATGCTCTTGAGAACTAGTTTTTAGGATACTAGTAATGATCTATTTCCTATTTTCTAGGGGTACATAGTGGGGGTTTTGCTAAATAAATTGTGCATATATCTTTTACATGTTCTTCTGCACATAGGATATATTTGGACATATACAGTTAGAAGTTAAAAGGAAATATACCAAAAGTTTAACTTCGGTTATACTTGTGTGGTAGAATTATAAACAATTTCCATTTTGTTTTTCATGTACTACTATGAATATTTCCTTTTATAAACAGATAAAATTACTATTTTTATATTTAAAAAAATCTATCAATGTGGCAGTAGTCCTAACTTAAATGCCCTAAACTCTTCTGAAATGGAACCAAAATACGAAGTTTTCCTCAAACAGTTGAACTTTAATAGTAAATATTTGACATGTCATTTTAGCTAGGCTCCTTCTGGTGACTAGTCTAAATTTTTGTTTGTTTGCTTTTAGAGACAAGGTCCTGCTCTGTCATGCAGGCCAGAGCGCAGAGGTGCAATCATTGCTCACTGCAGCCTTGAACTCCTGGGCTCAAGCAATCATCCTCTCAGATTCCCAAGTATCTGGGACTGCAGGTGTATGTCGCCATACCCAGCTAATTTTCTGTAGAGATAGGGTCTCACTATGTTGCCCAGGGTGGTCTTGAACTTCTGGGCTCAAGCTGTCCTCCCACCTTAACCTTTCAAAATGCTGGGATTGAGCCACCTCGCCCAATCTAGCCTAAATTTTAACTTGACACATAAAAGTAGTAAAAACTATACTTTCCTGTTCATCTTACATTAATAGATGTGTTTAAACTGGTCCTTAATAAAAGAATGGAACATGGCCAAACCATACATATATTCTTTGACATTTACTTTACCATAGTAAATGAAGTACAACTGAAAGGCACTGGTCTTCAATCTTAACATTATTGTTAATAATACTTTTTAATTATGAAATAATCTTTTTTTTTCTTTTTTTTTTTTTTTTTTTTGTGAGATGGAGTTTCACTCATGTTACCCAGGCTGGAGTGCAATGGCGCGATCTCGGCTCACCGCAACCTCCGCCTCCTGGGTTCAGGCAATTCTCCTGCCTCAGCCTCCTGAGTTAGCTGGGATTACAGGCACACGCCACCATGCCCAGCTAATTTTTTGTATTTTTAGCAGAGACGGGGTTTCACCATGTTGACCAGGATGGTCTCGATCTCTTGACCTCGTGATCCACCCGCCTCGGCCTCCCAAAGTGCTGGGATTACAGGCTTGAGCCACTGCGCCCGGCCCATGAAATAATCATTTTTATGGTTTGCTTTGTTCCAGGGACTGTTCTAAGCACTTTACATGGATTAACTCATTAAATCCATATAACATTTTATGAAGATTACTGTTGATATCTTATAGGTGAAGAAATTGGCATAAAGAAATTAAGCAAGTGGCCCATAGATTACTTAATAATATAAAATCTGTCATCACTCTGTATCTGCATCCCTAAACCTTAGGCATGCAGTGAGGTGAGCAATTGTGGCTCTTAATTTTCAGAAAGAATACTTTTGGATATGACATACTGTGTGTCCACAGAAGTTCTTATAAAGTGAGGTGCTAAAATGTAATTGAGGAAATTCTTCCTAAATGTGTAAGAAGATAGGATGGCAGCACAGGTCATTCTCCACATTATTTGAATAGATGCTGATGCTAATAACTAATCCACAGGTTTAACCTGATTACACAACCTACAGTTCACCCTACTTGAACTTAAAACCTGCATTCTATTGGTAGAATAAATCTCTGTATCATTTCTCTGTATTCAGAGGAGACATAAACAGAGGCAGTTGCCAATAGGGAGTTGCCTAAGAGTTCTACTCCCTCAATGTAAGTTATCATACTTTTTCTTTCCATAATATTGAAAAGAAGGTACTTGCCTAACTAGAACAAGATATTTCCATAATTGTGTTGACCGTTGAATTCTATTTGATTTTCATAGCTCCTATAAGTAGGGAATATAGAGTTAGAAAATTACTAAAAGCAGGTAATAATGCCCCCTCATTAATTGTTGAAGAATTAAAAGGTTTTAAGAATATCCCTTGATTGTTTGGTAGTGGGAATATGATAGAATGAATTTGAGAGATTAAATGAGGACCATTTTGGATCCTGTTAAGGATTCAGATAAATCAAGGAAAATACAGAGAAAGGCTTAAGTTGTGTGTATATGTATAGGGAGGGGTTGTTTTTTATCAGTTTACTTTGCTGAAGCATAAGGAAATGGAACAAACCAATTATTAATGTTTCTATAAATCAGGTAGTTTTCACAAATGTGGCAGGGATTGTGGTGGTTTCTTTGTTTAGACTGTTCACCTTGTCATTACTTCTTTACTTCAGACCCATTATATGCTTTCTGGAATTTACTGTGTCTAGAAATCTTGAAGAACACAGGCTTTGTTTTTTTGTTTTTTCTAGGCAGAGGAAGAAGGTTATTTTGAAGCATTCAAAAATGAACTTGAAGCTTTCAAGTCAAGAGTAAGACTTTATTCTCAATCACAAAGTTTTCAACCTATGGCAGTTCAGAATCATGTTCCCCATTCTGGTGTTGGATCTATAGGTTTATCAGAATCCTTACCACAGGTGAGTTGGAAAAGTAAATATTTATTTATTTATTTAGAGACAGAGTCTTGCACTGTTGCCCAGGCCGGAGTGCAATGGCGCAATCTTGGCTCAGTGCAACCTCCACCTCCTGCATTCATGCGATTCTCCTGCCTCAGCCTCCCAAGTAGTTGGGATTACACCACCACACCAGGCTAATTTTTTGTATTTTTAGTAGAGGTGGGGTTTCACTATTTTAGCCAGACTGGTCTCGAACTCCTGACCTTGTGATCCCCCTGCCTCTGCCTCCCAAAATGCTGGGATTACAGGTGTGAGCCATGGTGCCCGGCCAAATACTTATTTTATAAGCATATTAGTTCACATAATTTTTGTTATTTTGGTCCACTCTTTTTTTTTTTTTTTTTAATATGTGTAACCATTTTAAATATTCCTGCCTCAGAAGATAACTGTTGAATCTTATTTCATGCCATGTTTTGGCACTGAATCTCACCTCAAGTATTTAAGAGATACCAGATTTCCTCTCCTTTTAATGTAGTAGTGATTAGTTGTACCTAACCATTCTTAAGAACAAATGTTAGCTATTGATCATCTCAATCATAAACTCTTCAAGATGGCTCTTCCTTAAAACATCTCATTCTAGGCCGGGCACAGTGGCTCATTCCTGTAATCCCAGCACTTTGGGAGGCCGAGGCGGGCAGATCACACGGTCAGATCGAGACCATCCTGGCCAACATGGTGAAACCCCAACTCTACTAAAAATACGAAAATTAGCTGGGCATGGTGGCATGTACCTGTAATCCCAGCTATTGGGGAAGCTGAGGCAGGATAATTGCTTGAATCAGGGAGTTAGAGGTTGCACTGAGCTGAAATTGCACCTCTGCACTCCAGTCTGGTGACAGAGTGAGACTCTGTCTCAAATTTAAAAATCTCATTCTGAGTTAGAACTATGCCATGTTGAATTTTTTAGGATGAATTAGCTTCAAAGTGTACATGCAGGTGGAACCAGTGTGATGTGTTGCTTACGTTTATTTAGTATTTTCTTGTTTAGTGTTGGTATTGTCTGCCAGAGGTGACATTTTTAGAACACATTAATGTAGCTGATAATATTGTATCTGGTAATATTGGCCAACTGTTTGAGCCTCTTCAAAGTCTTAAGTGGTTTGATCAAGATAAAACCATGTCATATGGGCAATACGAAACAATTTACATCAAAAAGGAGAGGTCATCAGACCACTGGTCTGCCTGATTCTACTTAGGATTACAACTAGCATTTAGTTAGGATTTAAGTTATTAGATAATTCCTATCCATTTGATTTTACTAGTAGCACTTTAATAGAGCCCAGTCATCTCTCATTTCCAGGCTCCAAGATTTTAAGACCAGCTTTAGCCAGTTTAATCTGTTGTCTATATTGTAAGAAGGAAAGTCTCATTCAAAAGACAATGTGAGGAGAGTCCTATATTTAGTTTTAAACTTCCTAAAGTGCTAAAAATTGAGATTTTCAGTGACCTGACCTTATGTCACTATAATTTCACCATTCCAATTACATGTAGTGTATGCCCTTTAAGGGGAGTAATTGATCATATTTACCCCACTCAAAAATATCATTCTTATGAGTCTCTGAGCCTACTCTGGCTCTAGAGGCTGCCTGGAAAAAAAAAATTTCTCAAGGATGGAAATAATAAATGTCTGATTTTTAAATAATTAGTAATGTTCCCCCTTAGTTAGACATGTAAGGAATATTCCCCCTACAAATTTCCTACAGATTATCTCTTAATTTTATGTCAGTGATTATTTTTCTCTTCAGTTCCTGAGAAGTAGCCCACTGGGAAGTAGTTTTTCCAGGGGAATTCTGTGACCAAGTCACTGTGAAATCCAATATATAAACTTCCTGCAATTAAAATGTCACATAATGCAAGGGAAAGAAAAAAGAGACTTTGGAAGGGTGTAATTGATTCTAAACATAAGAAGAAAAGGTACACATTATAGTATCTTAGGCCTATATTATTTAGAAATTGCCTCTGGTTTGAGAGAAGTAAGTTCTTGTTACATATATTAGATAGCAACTGATATCAGATACTAGGCATCCCTTAGAGTCATAGGTGGACTAGGATTATACAATTCTGACACTTTTGGATTGCTGATATTATCAGGGTTATTCAGATTTAATTAAGCTGGGCTAATGTCCTCACGGTGGGAGACCAATTTCTCTTGGTGAGTAATTTGAGCATCCTGGTATAGTCCTTCTGAAAGATACAAGAGCTGGACAAAATTTCAGTCAGATGCTACCTGTGCAGAAAGGATCATTGACTAGTTGAAGGAAATAAAAAGAGGCTACTTGAGGGACCAAATCATCAGTTTAGAGGTTTGGAAGAAAAATCTTACCATAATAATAACATCCCATTTTTATATCAGTTTATAGGTTACAAAGCACTTTCACACATATTATTTAATCTTCTCAGTTTTCCTATGATTCGTTTTCATTTCATTTTTATAGATGAGTAAACTGAAAGTCATGGAACTTAAGTAATTTGCCTGAAGTCAACACAATAAGTGATTAATGTTCTACTTTTGGATTTCTATTCTGCTTCACTATTTGTTCACCTATATCACAGACTGTTGAATCATATGTATTGAGAATGTTACTAGATGAAAATATGGGTCAGTTAATGAAATTTAAGTATAGGTTAGGTTGGGTATATCAATTCCTTATTTTTGAAAGTCTCTGTATGATAGTATCTTATAGTCCTTGGGAAGATGGATGGATGAGTTTGGGGAATCTCCTCAGCCAATTCTCTTATTCAAAACTGTGTCATGGAAAACTGGAGCCCAGTCTTAATAGAGTAACTCTGTAATAATTGTAAGCTCTGTTACAGTGAGTTTACAGAGAATTATGCTTGGATTGTCAGAAAAAGGTCTTAAGGCTGTTTTTTTGGAGAATGGGACAAGATAACAAAAATATTGATCATTTTGGATAAAGCTTAAGTGTGGATAACTATTTAGCTTTTAATTTCTTTTTTTATATATAATTGACAGTAATCTTGTGAAATTAGCCAAATTCTCTTCATTATTCTTAGTTTTGAGAGGTCTAATCCAAGTCTTCTTGGATGTAGATATAACAGCAGTTACTTTAGGTTTATCCTATAGGCTAGCTTTTAATTTTACCAAATTGCAAATTTTTTTCTCCTTGAGGATTGCTCTACTAAATAGAGGCAGGATTAAAACTGAGGCCCAGTGTGAGTATCCCAGACCTCAGTCAGTTGTCTCTGCTACTTCCTTTATAAAGACCTGATTGTGAGTCATCCAAACTCCAGCTAGCTTTCTGACTTTTACAGTAAAGGAATCTCATGAAGTGTTGTACTTTCTGAGGATCTTTAGAAAACTCTGCCTCCCAACCTCCTATTGGATGGTGACGTTTAAGGCATCTCTCCTGTTTGGACTATTTTCCTCATTGGTGTTTATTAAATAAAATAAATATAAATAAAACTAGTAATACAAGTGGTAAAAGTCTTAAGTAACTAGCAGATATTCAGAACAGTTGAGTAGACAAAATTGAATTCTTGGGGAACAATTTTCTAAAGTTCTGGGTCTTAAAGGGCTATACCTTTATTCATAGTATAATACAAGCTGATATTTTATTCTCAGTTTAAAAAATAAGGGTCTAAATACCTCTCAAAAGAGTCCAGATTTCTCACTGAGTTTGTTTTAACTTTTGGCAAAACAAAATAGACCCTGAAGATATCCATAATTTTTACCCAGTCAATGGATTTTATTATTCAGATGATTTGCATTTTTAGTATTTACTATTGTAATTAGATGGTAATCTTAAAAATGCATTGCTGGCTTCAAACCGCATTTAAATTATCAGTAGCTATGTATATATAAACACGTGGACGTTGTAGCCTTGCCTTGTATTATTAAATAATGTATGGTTTTGTTAAATGGAGAAGAAAGGTGGTATTTGTTAACAATTCTGTTTTTCATATGTATCATTCTTTTATCACATCTCTTAGGTGATAGCATCCTGTTTTTTTTCTTTATTTTCTTGGGTTTCAGCCCAAGTCTGACTCACATCTTCTTACCTACTACTCTACTACACTGCAGAGAAATAGGACTATGAAACTGAATATGTATATATGTACTATCATAAAACTGGTTATAATGCATTTTCTCCCCCATCCGCCTTTTCTTTTTCCCCAGAATCCAGATTATCTTCAGTATTCTATCAATACAGCTCTCTGCAGCTTAAACTCAGTGGTACATAAAGAAGATGATGAACCCAAAATGATGGACACTGTATAATTTGGTTAAAACTGCTGAGGCCAAGTGCTATTTTGTTACAAGAAAGGAAGAACTTGGCTATTTTCTTGACACTTTTATGGGTGCTGCACTTTATTTTTGTTTGTTTTTTGATGGGAGGGAAAGAGTACTGAAACGTTTTGTACATTTTTTTTAATGTGCTGCTAGGTTTTTTGTTTTGTTTTGTTCTGAAGAGAGGAGTGGTACCATATGTTGCAGGAAGTCAAACTGGACTTTTTGTGGCTACTAAATTTGCCTTTAATCTTATTGTTCTCAATTTTGGAATCAAAGTATGAAAATCTGCACAAATGCAATGTTTACAGGAACTGGTCGATTCTGGGAGGCATCTGCTACAGTCTCTTTTTATATGGATATGTACATGTCCTATTCTACAAAAATGATTAAAGATAAAAATGTACCTGTATCCCACTGCTAATTTAGCTGTCAAATCTGGTGTTTCATCACATTAAAAGCAATAAATCAGTAGTTGGTAATCGGCCTTACTAAAGTTGGGGGGTACAATTATTAAAAGTCTTAACTCTTAAATACGTGACTTTCGGCACCATCAGTTAAATCCTTGAATATAATACAAATTTGATGTGGACAGTGCATTTACCCTCAAATGATTCTCAAAACTGAATTCCTTAGAATTTGATTTTACTCTGCTAACTTTAAGAGTTTTAGTAATATCAAAGTGATGAGCTAATACAGATTTTCTTTTTTAATAAGAATAACGTCAAGCTCACTCTTAATTTCTTAACACAGTCTGGGATCTCTCAGGGAGTAAGTTTTAAAAGAATACTAATGATTTGTAAGAACAAACAGGAATAATCTGATTTTTAAATTTGAGGTTGTTTCACTCTGATGTAGCCTTTTAGTTTTTTTGTTTTGGTTTTTTTTTTGTTTGTTTGTTTGTTTGTTTTTTCTTGTAGCCCTTTAAAAAAGGACTCTTAAAAATGATTTTTTTAAAAATGAGAAATCTTGCAGTGCTAACTGCCTTGAGCTGCCAATTACCTATTTTGGAGAATTTGGTGACTCTTGTCGGTAATGATGGCATTTACAGCATTTGGCATTTCCCCTTTTTCAGCTCAGTTATCATATAATGCTTCCAAGCTTTACTAGTTCCTCTGTAAGTCATTTCAATTATGCCAGGATATTTGATGATTTCGTTTATTTAGAATTAGGTAACAATGCTAATTATGCTATCCTTATGCTTGAAAGATTAATCTTACAACTTAAACATAAGCTTTAGTTATATTTGGGTGTAATCCTTGGCTAAGTAACCATTAAGACTAGTAGCTAACACTTGGAAGGAGGCTAACTAGGATTGGGAATACATATCTCAACTTGAAAAACCAAATAGTGCTAAGGGACCCATAGGGTGATCAGACCTGTGACCTTGGCCTCATTTGTATCTTGTTTTAACTGAGGTGATCAGGCGCTTAGTACCCTAGAAATGGACTGGAATTATTGACTCTTACTTCTGTAACATCACAATCTTCCTGGTTTTCAGAATAAAGTCTTTTTGTGCTTTATGTGCTCTATAATAAAATGTTTGACTAATTTATATAATAGTATTTGTCAGCCTGTACTTTTTTTTTAACCCATGACCTAGTCCTAGACATTTTTTTCTTTTTATTCTGTTCTGAAGCAAGCTCTCGTTTTTGCCTTCCTACCAAATTGACAGAATGGGCAGACACAGGAGCCATATTGCCAGTTTCACAGAAATGTTACTTGAACTATTACTTTCCCTTCTTGCCCAGGATTTGTCTGTAAGCATTCAAATTGTTTTGAATTTCATTTTGCCTTCTTTAAGTTAGAGGTATTTAATGACTGAAGACTGGCGGGAGAGAAAGTATCAAAAACTGAGTAAACTATTCTTGAGGGGTTTTGTTTCTAAAACAGCAATTACTGAAAAGATGTTCTTTGAAACTTGATTTATATATTTTTACTTGCAAAAGAAAATGCTGTGTTTTGAGTATGAAAATATGATTGGGTTTGTTTTGGGAACCACTGACTGATGCCATAATTTGCACTTAAAGACTATAAATTACATAGCCTTACTTTAGCACTAGAAACAGTCAATTGACATCCTTTTTATTTTGCTTTGGTATTAAAAACTAATTCTGACCAAATGAAATGTCCTTTTTTTGTTGTTTCTTAAGAAATAATGAGAGTATAGTAAGCAAAGGGATAATTTAGATTTCAGGTTGGACAGTTTACCCTGAACAAACTAAACCATGGGAAGTACAAACACATGAATGAAACATTTTTTACATCAAAGTATCATCAAAGATTCTTGTTTCACTTGATACAATTAATCTTCAAATAAAAATTTTTAATAAATAGCTGTCCATTTATTTTCTGTTAACTCATTGTCATTTTTTTCAGTGGTAGTGGAGAAAATATTGACTTAAAATTATTACTCTTAGGTAGATGGGTAACATTCTCTTCGAATTATACCATTAGTGGGCTTTTTCAAATTTTGTCTAATGAGCTCACAATCTCTTATAACTTTAGGAAAATCAGGTCCTCCTCTTCTTTCAGACCGGCATATTGCCCTTTTAAAAATGAATGAATGGCCAGGTGCAGTGGCTCACGCCTGTAATCCCAGCATTTTGCGGGCCGAGGCGGGCAGATCATGAGGTCAGGAGATCAAGACCATCCTGGCCAAGATGGTGAAACCACGTCTCTACTAAAAATACAAAAATTAGCTGGATGTGGTGGCATGCGCCTGTAGTCCCAGCTACTTGGGAGGCTGAGGCAGGAGAATTGCTTCAACTAGGGAGGAGGAGGTTGCAGTGAACCAAGATCGTACCACTGTACTTCAGCCTGGTGACAGAGCGAGACGCCATCTCAAAAATAAAAATGAACATGCTGCCCAAAAAATTTGCGTCTGTTTTAGTAAGTAGATTTTCTTACAGGATGAAAAAAGTTGATTGTAGGTTTAGGCAAAGTGATCCTCAAGTTAACCTTGGAATATTTTCAGAGGAGAACAAAACATAGGCTTACTTTTCTAAAAGTCATGTATTTCAGTTCTTAAATTCGTGTGGGACAAAACCATGGTACTTGTCTGAGTTGCAGTTAGGCTTTCCATTTCAATTTTGCCACTATATCAAACATTATACTTCTAATAAAACCCTCAAATCTTATCCATCAATTTCTCTGTAATGGTCATTTATATACAATTGCATAGTTCTGAGAAATTGATTTATCTGAAAAGTATTTGCTTACTATGTAAGCCAAGGGGGTCGGGGAGGGGAATACAAGGATGAATATAAGTTCATTATGGATTGTTTACCTTAATATGAAGTGAAACCATCCTCATAAGCTTTGAAAAATTAGACTTGTTTGATCTTCTCTAAATATAGAAAATGATTTTTTTTTTTTTTTTTTTTGAGATGGAGTTTCACTCTTATTACCCAGGCTGGAGTGCAATGGCACGATCTCGGCTCACCGCAACCTCCGCCTCCTGGGTTCAGGCAATTCTCCTGCCTCAACCTCCTGAGTAGCATGGAGGTAGCACGCACCACCATGCCCAGCTAATGTTTTTTGTGTTTTTAGTAGAGACGGGGTTTCACCATGTTGACCAGGATGGTCTCGATCTCTTGACCTCGTGATCCACCCGCCTCGGCCTCCCAAAGTGCTGGGATTACAGGCTTGAGCCACCGTGCCCGGCCAAAAATGATTTTTTAAAACTCTCACATCTTTCACATAGTTAACAGCATGATTCTCCATGTTATTTACACTTCAGACATTTAATTTGGAATCTTTTAGAAAAATATGTCACAGTGCTGGACTGATTTATACTTTGGCATGACAGTTTATTCAGTACTGTATATGGAAAAACTCAGTGTTTAGTATCATTTAGTGTGCTGAAAACAAAAAGCAGGAGAGGGGGATAAGGACTCTACAAAGCATATTGGCTTTTACCAGAAGCTTTAAGCACAGCTAGACTATTTTTTTTTTTTTTTTTTTTTTTTTTTTTTTTTGTGGAGACGGAGTTTCACTCTTGTTACCCAGGCTGGAGTGCAATGGCGTGATCTCGGCTCACCGCAACCTCCGCCTCCTGGGTTCAGGCAATTCTCCTGCCTCAGCCTCCTGAGTAGCTGGGATTACAGGCACGCGCCACCATGCCCAGCTAATTTTTTGTAGTTTTAGTAGAGACGGGGTTTCACCATGTTGACCAGGACGGTCTCGATCTCTTGACCTCAGGATCCACCCGCCTCGGCCTCCCAAAGTGCTGGGATTACAGGCTTGAGCCACCGCGCCCGGCAGCTAGACTATTTTAACTGTGTTTTTAAAATTGTTTAACCATAACTTCCAAGATGAAAATCTCTAACTGCAAAGATAGGAAAGCTATTTTTACAGTTTATCAGGGTCTGAGAACATACTTCTGTCAATGAGAAGACACAACATGTTCTAAATACAAATTCTTGCGTTTGGTTGCAAGTATAGCAATTTAACATAATTTGAGATGTATAATTACAATGATTTGTTGTTAGTATAGGGCAGTTTTGTCACAAGTTGTTAAGTATCCAAAATATCTTGTTAGAATGCCATTATATATAGCTGGGGGAGAAGTATCCACCAGGTGGGGTTTAGAAATTTGAGCCAGTATTTAAGCTATTTCAAATGGAACTCAGAACTGAAAGAAAACTTCTGGATGATGCTAACAACTGCCAGTTTGCATTTCCCACAGTACACTCTGCTTACAAAAGGTATAGCAAAATAACTTTTACTCTATAAAATAAATGGGTTGAGATGCTGTTCTGACTTTTATAGCATAGTAGTTTCTCATGGCAGTCAGCTCCATACATGCATTTCCATGTGGTACATAAATCTTAATGATGGTCATTACAGAATTTTTTTGTGTGTTGAGAACAGTGCCTCACACTTGTAATCCCAGCACTTGGGAGGCTGAATCGGGAAGATTGTTTGAGGCCAGGAAACTAGCCTGGGCAACATATCAAGACCCCGTCTCTACAAAAAATAAAATTAGCCAGGCATGGCAGTGTACGCCTATAGTTCCAGCTACTTGGAAGGCTGAGGTGGAAGAATTGCTTGAGCCCAAGAGTTCAAGGTTACAGTGACCCAATTATGCCACTCACTGCACTCCAGTCTGGGCAACAGAGTGAGGCCCTGTCTCAAAAAAATAAAGAAAAAAGTTGTATTACAGTCATATTCATTCCCAAAGTAATGAATGTATGTGCAAAACTTTGGGCTAAGTATTTTGGGAGTGCGGAGGGAATGGTCACAGGAAAGAAGAGTCTTAATTCTCATAGCCATGTTCTTCCTCTGCTCACTTTGATTTCCAAATCTCCTAAGGGTATTAAGAAGGCAGGTATGGCTACCATAGCAGGAGATAAAGTACTGCATAAGCTGGAACAAGCCAATGGACTGTTTTAAGATCATTTATTAGGGGCTGGGGACAGTGGCTTATGCCTGTAATCCCAGCAGTTTGGGAGGCCAAAGCAGACAGATCACCTGAGGTCAGGAGTCTGAGACCAGCCTGACCAACATGGAGAAAACCCTGTCTCTATTAACAGTACAAAAAAAAAAAAATTAGCCGGGCATGGTGGCGCATGCCTGTAATTCCAGCTACTTGGGAGGCTGAGGCAGGAGAATTGCTTGAACCCAGGAGGCAGAGGTTGTAGTGAGCAGAGATCTCACCATGGCACTCCAGCCTGGGCAATAAGAGCAAAACTCTGTCTCAAAAAAAAATCATTTATGAGAACACATTCAAAGCCACTGAGACATCAGGCAGCAGAAAGGAAGGTGGATGGAGCAGGCCCTGTGAAGAACCAACGACAAAGTAGTAGCCACAGTTATGAAATTCATTTTATTCTGATAGACTAATGTATGTCTGATAACCTAGTGATAATCCATAAGTTTGGTAGTTCACAACATTTTTAGAAAGCACATAAGATTAACATTCAAATAAGACATTAGAGAAAGTTTTATAAAGAATGAAATGTTTACTAGAATTCTTTTTAAAAAACCTTCGTTCATCTTAAAAGATTGATGAATTTTTAAAGTATCGGAAGAAAAAGAAAATAAAATTTTCCCCCCCAAAATACATAAGAACCACTTACTTGTATTTTAAGTACCTGGAAAAAAATAAAACAGATTTTTAAAGGTAATTAATAACAGCTTGTACGAGGGCTTGTTTCATTTGATTTGGCACCAAGTAAAGTAAGAGTAAATATGTCATCAAAGACATAATCAAGCTTTTCCTCCACCTCTCATATTGCCCCACTTCTCCTACCAGACCAAACAGTACATCAGCAACCATCCTTGTTGTCCCACTAAGGAATCACTTTAGATTCCAATATTTAAATGGCTGCTCAGATGACACCAATAGAGTTCTTTCTCCTTAAAATAAGGTGGTAGTGAATGCTAACAGGTATTGATTTTTTTTTTCCGCCGCCATCTTGGAGAACAGGTATTGATTCCTTTGATCAAGAACAAAGAACTCCTTCAGGAAACTCACTTACTTTCCTGTTAACATATCATGTAAATTCTTTTTATTGGCATACCTTTTTACTAATTATGATTGATTGTTATTTATGTCAAGGGAGCATTTCCCAGGCATGCCTCATCTATTTACTAATGACAGTATGCTTACTTTATTTACGTAGTGCCATGGGTTTTCTCTTTTTTCTTTTTCTTTTTTTTTTTTTTTTTTTGCAGGTTTGGGGATGGTACCATAACGTTATTTTATCAGGGCCGATCAATCATTTGGATCAAAAAAAAAAGAGAAACTGGCAAGTAGATCCTAAAACACATTTCTTAACCTAAGTCACATCTGAAAACAGACTTTAATTACATTTTGTTGAAAATTCATTCAACTTTGGTGCTTGTCCAAGGACTTACAATGTCAATTTCTGACATAAATCATAACCCTCAGTACACATGCATTTTCAAAGGAAACAAGTCATCTTAAAGTAAGATTTTTCTTTATGTGAATTGATAAATTTTTATAGCATATTGAAAATTCTGAGTAAACAAAGTATGGTTAACAACAAAATAAATACAGCATATGTGGTTAGCATATACATTTCTTAGGGTAAAGGCAGCAGTGAATTTGTGTCTTACAACAAATCTGTAAATCCAGTTGCTTTCTTTCTGGAATTTTATACAGTGTCTCACCATGTTCCAAAATGCTAGAAATGTCTTTTTTTGGCATCATTCTAGGCAAAAATTTCTGACATTTTCCCCAAATGACATGCAACATTTTTTAACTTTTCCAGAAAAATATGGAAACTTTACTGACCACTTATTAACTGAACAAAATGTTAGATTACTAACAAATGCTCTTTTAATTTTGCTCTAACATGTTTTAAAAGTTCAGACATCACTGATGTTTTTGAGGATAACTGAAATCAACATACTAGTTGATTTCAAAGGATGAATCTTAGTATCTGACTCATTTGGCACATTCTTAGTATCCAGAATAAAATCAATAGAAATAAAAGTAATAAAATTTTCAAAGAATTCATACATACTGGAAGTCTTAGGAAAAGCAGCTTCTAAATGCAAGGATTAGGAGGTCTGCCCATCTTACAATTAATAGTTACACACATTTCTCCTCAAGGAGTAACTGAAGCTTTCTGGCTTGTTTGTGGAACTTTAGTTTGTAGGAAAGCATATACATAGGGCCAAATCTTGTTGGTTTCTGTTCCAGAAAATGTTTCCAACACCCCTTTTTTCCTAAAGATGAAACAAAAACAAAAGAAACACAGGTCTGAGTCTTCCTAATAAGCTCTTTCAAAGCTTTTCTGTAAATGATGATGATGTGGATTTAGGAGTCTCGGTAAGTATAGGTCTGTGTAATCAGGAGAGAAAGACACTTGGCTGGGCATTGGAAAATTTAGATTTTAGTTTCAATTGTATTCCTTGGCTTACAGAAATGTAACAGCACCAGGCCAGGTGCGGTGGCTCAAGCCTGTAATCCCAGCACTTTGGGAGGCCGAGGCGGGCAGATCACAAGATCAGGAGATCAAGACATTCTGGCCAACATGGTGAAACCTCACCTCTACTAAAAATACAAAAATTAGCTGGCATGGTGGCTCACGTCTGCAGTCCCAGCTACTTGGGAGGCTGAGGCAGAAGAATTGCTTGAACCAGGGAGTCGGAGGTTGCAGTGAGCCAAGATCACGCCACAGCACTGCAGCCTGGGCGACAGAGGGAGACTCCGTCTCAAAAAAGTAAATAAATAAAATTAAGTAAATAATAACAGCACCTATCATTTATTGAGTTTATTGGGCATACACTGTGTGTCAAAGGCTGTGCTACATGCTTTACATATAATAGTTCATTTAATCCTTTCCAAAGCTCAAATTTTCTTATTTTACTGAAAAATCACATCTTTATAATGTAGCTTAGCCCCAGTCACCAAGTTGGTAGTACATTTCCAAAGAGAACCTGTAAGATATTAGGATAACTGTCAGCTTTTTTTTTTTTTTTTTTTTTTTGTCTACTTACTCCTTTGCAAAAGCTACTTTCTAATACTTGAATATCCTTCCTTTTTGCCTAGGCCAACATTTATTTTTTCCTTTATTTCACTCTTTTGAATTTTGAATTCCACTCTTTCAGTTTTATTGGGTTTCCTATTGACTATCTTCATTTCTCCCCAGGCAGATCTGCCTAGCTTGTCACTAGACCAGCAGCCAAAGTATATTTTATTTACTCCAGTTTCCTGTGGATAATATAGTGAGGAGTGAGGATCGGAATGCTGGGGTTGCTTTTAAAGCCACACAGATTCCCTCCAGAGATTCTGGCATTCCTTTTGCTAACACCCCTCCTCTAGCCCACCTACACATATACGCACTGGTTTAAAGGGTGCATAAGGGCAACCTAAGAACTCTGGTTTATTTTTACACAGAAATATTTTCTGTGCAAACAGGATCCCTCATACCTTTGTAGCCCTTCTTACTAGGTTTTCAGGGTCTTCACTAAGGACAAAAGCATTCCTTTCTTGATACCTCATAAAATTTACCACAGTTAACTTAAATAACACCCACTGTTTTCTTGGTAAGAAACACTGCAAAGATGGGAAATTATGCAAATACGGCATTCTTGGGATATTAGAAACCCTCCTGCTTCTAAATTCACAGGCACCTGGTATAGCTTTCAAGGGATCAAGCTTCTTAACTGTTGTAAGCCACTTGAAGAGCCACTTTAAAAATCAAGCCAATGTCACAAGTGGGTTAATTACTGAGGGCACAATTGCAGGCGCCTATTCAATCCTAAATCGTGGATGAACATTCGTCATTTTTATTTCTGTGTAATAACATGGAACCAGCTTCAACAATTGGTCCTTCAAAGAGTAAGGGCATCATGTTGTTTGTAAATATAGACCAATTACTCTATAATGTCCCACAGCTAAGAGGCTTTTTTAAAACAAAACAAAACAAAAAACCCCAACAATATAACTGTCAGCATTTTTAAATAACAACGCTGACTAGGCGGGCAGATCACGAGGTCAGGAGATCAAGACCATCCTGGCTAACATGGCGAAACCCAGTTTCTACTAAAAATACAAAAAATTAGCCGGGCATGGTGGCACGAGCCTGTAATCCCAGCTACTTGGGTGGCTGAGGCACGAGAATTGCTTGAACTTGGGAGGCGGAGGTTGCAGTGAGCTGAGATTGTGCCACTACACTCCAGCCTGGGTGACAGAGCAAGACTCTGTCTTTAAAAAAATAATAATAATAATAATGCTATTACTAACGTTCTTGCAAATATAACTTAGAGTTTTTAGTTAAGTCTCACTCTAGTTCTATGTGTGAAAGCTGAGAATGAAAAGCTTGAATTAGGCTGGGCATGGTGGCTCATGTCTGTAATCCCAGGACTTTGGGAGGTCCAGGAGGGTGGATCACCTGAGATCAGGAGTTCAAGACCAACCTGGCTGACATGGGAAAACCCCATCTCTACTAAAAATACAAAAATTAGCCGGGTGTGGTGGTGCGCCCCTGCAGTCCCAGCTACTGGGGAGGCTGAGGCACAGGAATAGCTTGAACCTGGGATGCGGAGGCTGTAGTGAGCTGAGTTGGCACCACTGCACTCCAGCCTGAGAGACAGAGTGAGATTCTGTCTCTAAAAAAAAAAAAGAAAAGAAAAGCTTGAATTAACAGCAAGAGGTAGCAAAAGCCAGAAGCAGCCTAGAAAGACTTCTAAGGTATCTCCTACGATAGAGACCTATGTCATTCACTGCATCTTCGCAGCCTTCCTCAACTTCCTTTCCCACATTTTTTTTTTTTTTGAGACAAGGTCTCACTCTGACACCCATGCTGGACTGCAGTGGTTCATTCATAACTCACTGCAGCCTCAACCTGCTGGGTCCAAGCAATCCCAAGTAGTTGGGACTACAGGCATGTGCTACCATGCCTGGCTAATTTTTTTTTCATGTTTTGTAGACACAGAGTTTCACCATATTGCCCAGGCTGATCTTGAATTTCTGCCTCTTCAATCCTCCTGCCTTAGCCTCCCAAAGTGCTGGGATTACAGGCATGAGGCACTGTCCTGGGCCCCTACCCATATTTTGATATTTGGACAGAACGAATCCCAACAACCCCTGGTTCGTGATTGCACTGGGAGATTATCTATTCATAGCCTTACAGTGCTGGTGTTATCTGCCCAGCAACAATGCATTCTCCCTTCTGGTTACTTTTGGGAAACAACCTCTCTACCAGACTCAGTCACGAGGGTCAGGAGAGACTGTTCCCACTCCGCATCTTTGAAGATGGACATGATCAGAGCTAATCGGTGCCAACCCCAAGACTTTGCTGGCAAAAGAGGCTCTTTTCTTCTGGAGTTCCTGACTAGTAGGAGGTAAACTGGAAAGTTGAGGGGCTGCAACACAGGGAGAGCACATGTGAGACCAAAGTCAACACAGGACAATGGAGCTGAGAGACTGAGGCCTCAAGATAGGTGTTTTTCAACACCTGGACCCAGCCATCCACTTTTGACTTTTTAGTTACATTACCAATAAATTTCCCTTTTGCTTAAGCTGGTGTGAACTAGGTTCCTAGTTAATATAAGAATATTTCACATTGTATAATAAATACTGTCTACCCAGCCCCCAACGTCACCCACATACAGAGCTTCTTGGGACCTGTCAGGGACTGGATCTAATTGTCTGTGTGGACCAAGGGCCTAGCACAGTGTCAAGAGAGTAAACAATAATTGCTGACAACGAATGAGTTAATAGCCATCAGGGCTGTTGTAAGACTTTCTAGGATCTCTCACTTAATTGTTAAGATTCACTCAGGGTGTTTGGCAAAATATTAAGGGAAATACTAGGGAAAGTTATAAGACTATCGTCTCAAAGGTTTGAGATTATAATCTTATAACTTTCCCTAATATTTCCCTTAATATTTTGCCAACCACCCTCAGTGAATTCTAACACTTAATTCCTTTAACAACCCTATAAAGTAGATGCTATTTAATATTGCCTGATTTTACAAATAAGGAATTTGTGACATAGAGGTTAAATAACTTGCCCAGGCAGGGCAAAAGAGATGGTAATTTTCAGAAGCAGCATCATTAAACAAATGGCAAAATTACAGTAATGGCTACTATAAAAAGTGGATTGCCAACCTTGTAATTTTATGCTCCAAAAACAATTAAGATAGTTTGAAAGGCCAGACATGGTGGCTCACACTTGTAATCCCAACGCTTTGGGAAGCTGAGGCAGGAGGCTTGTTTGAAGCCAGGACTTTGAGACCAGCCTGTGAAATATGGCAAGAGCCTCATCTCTAAAAAATGTTTTTTTTAATTGGCCAGGTGTGGTGGCATGGGTCTGTATTCCTGGCTACTTGGGAGGCTGAGACAGGAGGATTGCTTGAGCCCAGGAGTTCAAGGCTGCAATGAACTATGATAGAACCACTATATTCCAGCCTGGGTAACAGAGTGAGACCCTGTCTCTAAAATAAATAAATAAATAATAACAGTTTGGAAATTATTCCTTCAGATTTTTACTGCATACATACTCTACCACAACAACAATAACAATAGCTAACATTTCTATAGTGCTTTCTATGTGTTAAGCACAGTTCTAAGAGTCATACATATTAATCTTTCAACCCTTTACTCTCTTCCCCAATTTATAGAGGAAAAAACAGGCAGAGGTTAAGCAGAAGGTGAAGGCAAAGATGGTGAGTGGGACTTGAACTTGGGTATTCTGGCTGCAGAGTCTGTGTTCTGCCCGAGATACTGTTCTGCCCGTGATACTGTTCTGCTGTGATCAGGGTCAGTATTCAATAAGCAAATGAATGAAAGGGGAGGCAGTCAATCCACTGCAAGGAGAAGGAAGGCTCAGTAAGAAACTGAGTAAGTTTCTTAGCTTAAGTCAAATACTTATTCAGTACAGTTCCCATATGTGTTGCAGACAAAACAATGTTAGAATGTAAGCTTTTAAAGACTGCTAGCCAATTACATAGTCTGAGGGATTAGCTGCCATATGAGATTCTTCTACACCACAGCATCCTGTATTGACAAATGTGGTGGGCAATATTAGATTTGCCTCCCCAGCATTCATTCCAGCCCTCCCTCTGCTACCGATGATACCTAGCTTACAATGATTCAAGGCAGGATTTTTCAGGTTTATGATGGCATGAAAGCAACACGCATTCAGTAGAAATTGTACCTCGAGCACCGGTACAACCATTCTGCTTTGCAATTTCAGTACAATATTCAGTAAATTACATGAGATATTCAATACTTTATTATAAAACAGTCTTTGTGTTAGATGATTTCACCCACTTGTAGGCTAATCTAAGTGTTCTGAGCATGTTTAAGGCAGTCTAAGTTATGGTGCTTGGTATTTCAAATTACAATGAATTTATCAGGACATAATTTCATTATACATTGAGGAATATCTGTACATAGCAGAGTTTGGGTGAGACTGTCCCACCGCCAGCTCTGGATGTGGACTAGTCAGTGTAATCAGTGTAATCCTTCCCACCCCAATGACTGGTTCTGCAATGGGCAGTAACCCAAGCCTGTAACAATTAGTGCCAGGCATTCCCTGACTGCAGTGGCTGTTCAAGGTAGCTCCATCTGAGTGATGCTCTGGGCTTCTTTTTATTGGGGGAAAGGTCACCCCTCAGCCTTCATGAAAGAGGAAGCCCTGGCTATTCCTCCAAATGTCTGCTACCAAGCAGGAAGCCTAAGGACAAAGCCAATACACACAGAAAGTCAAAACCAAGAGAACAGCAACATGGTCAAACCCAAGTGTGACTGAAGCACAGCCTTTTGTGGACTTCTATTATACAAGCTAATGTATTTCCTTTATTACTTAAGCCCATGTGAACTGGGTCTTTTGGCATTTTAGCATTTCAGCTCTAGAGTAAGGAAAATCATAACCAGACTTAGTGCACCATTATGCAAGAGAAGTTCGGAAAAGCAAAAACTCACTGGTAATATTCCAGGACTGGCTTTGTTTGGTCTTCATAAGCCTTTAGTCTCTTGATAACCGTCTCTGGTTTATCATCCTCACGCTGAATAAGAGGCTCTCCAGTCAGATCATCAATGCCCTAAACAGGATTAGAAGAGACTAGTATCAGATATCATATTTCTGAAGGATATTTTCATAAGCAGTTCAATTATTTTTAAACAGATATCTCTGTGCAAGTGCCAAGCACAAAAATGTGCTAACTTTTAAATAAATGAAATCCAACCTCAAGACAGATCATCGCCAACAGAAACGGGAGACGCCAGTTTCATTTCCATAGTTATCAGTCACTTTAGCCTTGGAGTAAAAGGTTTTCTAAGCAGGCTCTAAGTAAGTTCACATATATACAAAGAGATTCAGCTATAAACTGGGAATCTCAACTGCAAGTACTAAATAAACCAAGGTGTTATGAATCTCTATCAGCCCAACTCCTAACACACTCCTTGGCCGAGTAGGAAATCAACAAATGTTTCTGAATGAGTAACAAACCCCTGTTGCTCCTGGGGCACCTTTAGCACCAAGCTCAGTGGACTAGATCACTCAACTATACCAAGTAACCTGAAAATATACCCTCAGGAGTTTTGGTCAGGCAGAGGATTTCCAAGTTCACAAAACATGTCTGTGAGGGCAAGAGGACTCAGGGACAGTCTGCTATAGGACAGTTCCACAACAATTACTCACCACAGTTTTGGGAGGGTTGAATTCAATGTTGTAGACTCGGCCACTGGCAGGATGAATCCAGCGAGCAGTAAGGCGTTGTTTAATGACCTCAAAGGGCACATTCAGGTTAATCACTGTGTCGATCTGATAAGCTCTATCTAGAGCTTCTGCCTGTGGAAGTGTCCTTGGAAAACCTTTATAAAGTAAAAAACAAAAAGAAAAAAGAAAGAAAGCAGAGGGAGAGGGGTAGAGAGAGAAGAAATAAAAGGGAAGACTTAATGTTGAACAATCTGAACAAAAGGAATGAGGTACACCAGGCAGGTTGATCACAGCTGCAGGGCAACTGTGATGGTTACCTGTCAACTTGACTAGGGCATGAGTGCCCAGATATTTGGCAAATACTATTCTGGGCATATCTGTCAGGCTGCTCTTGTTATGAAATTATCATGTAAATAGGCAGACTGAGTAAAGTATATTGCCCTTCCTGATGTGGGTGAGTCTTATCTAATCAATTTTAAGGCCCGAATAGAACAAAAGGCTGACCTTTACCCAAATAATGGAGAATTCCTGCTACCTCTAACTGGGACACAGGTCTTTTCTTGTCTTTGAACTCAAACTGAACTCATGATCTTTGTTCAAACTCCAGAGGCTGGCCGGGCATGGTGGCTCACGCCTGTAATACCAGCTTTTTGGGAGGCTGAGGTGGGCAGATCACCTGAGATCAAGAGTTCAAGACTAGCCTGGCCAACATGGTGAAACGCCATCTCTATAAAAATACAAAAATTAGCCTGGCATGATGCTGGGTGCCTGTAGTCCCAGCTACTTGGGAGGCTGGAGCGGGAGAATTGCCTGAACCCAGGAAGCAGAGGTTGCTGTGAGCCGAGATCATGCCATTCCATTCCAGCCTGGGTGACAGAGCAAGAATCCTTCTCAAAAACAAACAAACAAATGAACAAACAAAAACTCCATATTTCTGAAATATGACAAAATGAAACTAAAGTTCAGCTAAAGGAAAACTATTAATGCAAAAGAACAAATCCTAACAGATGTGTTATACAGCTAAACAATGTGATTCAAAATTAGAGAGGCAAATGTACCTGATGAGTGAATTCAGAAATATACCCAAGCATATTTGGGAATTTAAAATGTTTGACTTTGCAATGTTGTTACTAAGGACATTTTGTCTAGAATACCACAGAAAAAATAAAATTGGTAGAAATAATATATTTGCAAAAGCAACAAAAGTTAGGCCAGGTGTGGTGGCTCACCCCTGTAATCACAGCACTTTGAGAGGCTAAGGCAGGAGGATCGCTTGAACCCAGGAGTTTGACACCAGGCTGGGCAACACAGCAAGACTCCTTCTCTATAAATAACAAAAGAAAAACATTAGCAGGGTGTGGTGGCACATGCCTATGGTCCCAGCTGCTCAGGAGGCTGAGGCAGGAGGATCGCCTGAGCCCAGGAGGTCAAGCCATGATGGCACCACTGCACTCCAGTCTAGTAACAGAGCAAGACACTGTCTCCAATTAAAAAAAGAAAAGAAAAGAAAAGTGACAAAGGTTAAAACTGCACATGCACAATTTGTTAGCACTAAAAATATTGCCTGAAAAATTACATTTTCTTGTTAACAATGAAATGTGGAAAAATTTGCCAGTGACCTAGACCTTACAATGTGCTAAGGTAACGATAATGACTAAAACTATACCCAGGAAAACTGGATTTGGGAGAAATAATGGTCCCCAAAGAAAGCTTATGATGGCAAAATCTCAATGTGTACAATTTTATATAATAAAAAATAAAGTATTTATTATAAAATTTACACTGAAGTAAGCAATCCTGGTGAAAACAATTTCGTACATTTAACAAGCACAAATGGACTTTAACAGCTAAATCTCAAGCACTTTCTAGATGCCAAGTACTATATGCTAAATGGTTTACAAGAATCACTTCTTTTAACCATCATAACAACCCTAAGAGAGGTACTTCTATTATTCCCACTTTATGAATAAGGAAACTGAGGCCCAGTGAGGCTAGGTAACTTACTCTTTAGCTCACAAAGCTCGTAAAGTGATGGAAGTGGGATTCGAACACAAGCTGTCTTACCTAAATGTTCCTTAGTAGGAGATTAGTTAAATTATGATACAGACACAAAATGCAAGCCCATGCATTTTTTTATTTCATGAGGCAAATCTATGTTTTAAATACAGATTTATTCAATGAAAAGGCAAAATGCAAAACATGGTATATGTATGTATGTGTGTGTATTATACAAAATAGATATAAACAATATTAGATACTACTTATGGCGAGGGGAGCTAGAAACTTAACTCACATCTTATACCAAATATAGTGGCGGCCAGGCGCGGTGGCTCAAGCCTGTAATCCCAGCACTTTGGGAGGCCGAGGCGGGTGGATCACGAGGTCAAGAGATCAAGACCATCCTGGTCAACATGGTGAAACCCCGTCTCTACTAGAAATACAAAAAATTAACTGGGCATGGTGGCGCATGCCTGTAATCCCAGCTACTCAGGAGGCTGAGGCAGGAGAATTGCCTGAACCCAGGAGGCGGAGGTTGCGGTGAGCCGAGATCGCGCCATTGCACTCCAGCCTGGGTAACATGAGTGAAACTCCCTTTCCAAGCGAAAAAAAAAAAAAAATATAGTGGCATCTGTGGGTTCCACATCTGTGTATTCAACTAACTTCAGATCAAAAATATTCAGGAAAAAAAATGGATAGTGGCATCTGTGATGATCATGTACTGAGTTTTCTTGTCATTATTCCCTAAATAATATATTATAACAACTATTCATATAGCAATTACATTGTATTCGGTATTACAAGAAATCTGGAGATGATTTAAAGTACACAGGAGGCTACGCTAGGTGTAGGTTACATGCAAACACTACACCATTTTATATAAGGAATTTGAGCACGCATGGATTTTGTTATCCATAGGAGGTGGGTGGAAAGGTCTTGGAATCAATCCCCCTGAGGCTACTGAGGGACAACAATGACAATTTTGTCATTGGTTCTATTGCAAAAATACCTTTTCTTTTTAAAAATTAAGAAAGATGTAAATGTATCACAGAGAGGCTCAAAATCCTCAATGATCACATCCTTTAGAAATAATTACTTTTAATTTATTGGTATGTAATTTATTAGGATTTTTTCTGTAATTAGTGATAAAATATATATATACACATATACATTCAGAAATGGGAATCGTTTGAACTGGGGAGGTGGAGGTTGCAGTGAGATGAGATAGCACCAATTGCACTCCAGCCTGGGAAACAGAGCCAGACGCTGTCCCAATTAAAGAGAAAAAAAAGTGCCCATCTCTCCAGTACATTACTCTCTGTTCACATCAACTTCTTTTTTTTTCTGAGACAGAGTCTCACTTTGGAGTGCAGTGGAGCAATCTTGGCTCACTGCAACCTCGGCCTCCTGGGTTCAAGCGATTCCCCTGTCTCGGCCTCCCGAGTCGCTGGGATTACAGGTGTGCGCCATCACGCCCTGCTCATTTTTGTATTTTTAGTAGAGACGGGATTTTACCATGTTGGCCAGGCTGGTCCTGAATTACTGACCTCAGGTAATCTGTCCACCTCGGCCTCCCAAAGCGCAGGAATTACAGACATGAGCCACCACCCCCGGCCCACATCAACTTCTAATTTACCTCTTGGCACTTATATCTGTGCTTACCCACATTTTTGTTTACTTGTTTGCTACTCGTCTTCTACTAGAGGGTACTTTACTTTACATAAGGACAAGGACTTCAGAACCTTTTTTTTTGAGACAGAGTCTCACTCCGTAGCCCAGGCTGGAGTGCCCTGGTGAGATCTCAGCTCACCACGACCTCTGCCTCCTGGGTTCCAGCGATTTCCCTGCCTTAGCCTCCTAAGTCACTGGGTTTACAGGCTCACGCCACCACACCCGGCTAATTTTTGTATTTTTAGTAGAGACGGGGTTTTACCATGTTGGTCAGGCTACTCTCGAACTGCTGACCTCGTGATTCCCCCACCTCAGCCTCCCCATTTCTTCTTAGATAAAGCAAGCAAGTCAGGGCTGCAGGGCTTGGTGAGGGCAGCTGACTGCATGCGTGCCTGTGCGAGAAGGTGGGGTATTGAGGTTGACTAAGAGAGAAAAGTATGTAAGCAGTAAGACTAGATTAGCTACCCTCTTCCAAAAAAGGATATTATGATTCAGATCTTCTTGAAGAAAAGGCTTATCCCAAGTTTATCCCAGTTTTAGTGAGAGCTCAGGACTCAACTAAAACAAATCTCTGTTGTGTCCTCTCTATATTAACAAAACTAAAAATCAACCTACCCTCAAGGATTCTGCCATACCTCTGGCTAGGGAAAGTTTACAGGCTATTGTAGGTTACTCTCGGGTCTTGCTTCTTCTATGGTGATCCTCCCATATCACAGAATATTCTCAAAGAAAGGGAAATGAACTAAAGCTACATCTGAAAGGAGCTTAGAAATCATGCAATTCACTTTCCTCTTTCCATTTGGATATAGAACTGGTCCCAGAGAAGAAGATGACTGGCTTCAGGATAGTCCCAAGCACCCCCAACCACCATCTTTGACATTTGTCCAAAGCCCATGAAATGCTCATTCTCCTGCCAGCACTCTTTATTTTGGGCAGGTGATATGCTCATGACACTCTACTTACCATCCAAAAGCCAGTTATACTGGGTGAGATTTTTCAGTTCATGAAGGGCCAGCCGAGTCATGACATCATCTGGGATCAGTTTCCCTTGGTCAATGAAAGCCTTGGCTAACACGCCAATTTCTACAGCAGAGGGGGGAAAATCAGTAAGTGCATTTGTTTTATCCCATTCCAGGCACCTCGGAACGAGTTACCTAAAGGGGAAGTCTGAATGGCATACTCATATGAAAATGTGCATCATCAATTTTTCTGATAAAAACAAAGGTTACGGCTGGGCACGGTGGCTCATGCCTGTAAGCACTTTGGGAGGCTGAGGCAGGTGGGTCACCTGAGGTCAGGAGTTCAAGACTTGCCTGGCCAACATGCTGAAACCCTGTCCCTACAGAAATACAAAAATTAACTGGGCATGATGGCGGGTGCCTGTAATCCCAATTACTTGGGAGGCTGAGGCGAGGGAAATGCTTGAACCCTAGAGGCAGAGGTCACAGTGAGCAGAGATCATGCCATTGAACTTCAGCCTGAGCAACAGAGCAAGACTCCATCTCAAAAACAAAAACAACAAAGAAACAAAAAACAAAGGTTACAAAATAATCTAAACTTCATATTCTTCATTATGGAAAAATACATAAATGTAAATATACAGACAGAAAAAAATACTGCAAAGGTATACACCAATAAGTTATAGTCATCTCTGTGTGATAGTTTTATAAGTGTTTAAATATATATATATGTATTTTTCTGTATTTTCTACCAGAAAAAAACTATGAAATAGCTAAAATTATTTTCTTTTAAAATAATTTTTAAAATACAATAAAATAAGAATTTGAAATTATCATTATTTTGAAATGATTCCATTTAAATGCCTGCTATCCTGTTATTGTAGAGACTTTTCCAATCCTGTAAAACAGGTGCTGCTATCATGAGACAATTCAATTTTTAACCAGATTAGCATTATGATTTTATTACATTTTTATTAACAAAACAACTCAGGAAAAGAGTTTACGAACAATTTAATAATATTACCTACAACCAGGTGTCACTTTTATGCAACAGTATTTGAATTTCCTCATGTTCCTTTCCCAAATTATTGTTATACATTCAGAACTGTAATACTATTGTAATCTGCATACCTACAATTTTGTGTTCTTTTTGTCACTTAGTATTATTTAATAAATACATACAGTCCACCATAAATATCTACATAAGATATTAAGAAATAAATATATAAAAATACACTTTATTACAACAGTACTGCTGGACATTTAAATTGTATAAATTTGTCTTGATTTTTCCTCCTTACTGAAGACTCTTTTTTTTTGACTTTGCTTTTTTTTAATTCTCTTTGGAATTGTTTCCGATGAATAAATTCCCAGATGTCAGATTAAAGGATCAAGGTATATATAAACATTTTCCTAAGACTTTGGAATGAATTACCATACTGACCTCGAAACAGATTCCAAATTGTCAAATTCATGAAACTTTAGATTTTTAACCAAGAACAGTAACTGCATGGACACGGGCTATCATGTGGCAAGTGTGCTGCTGGATTTGCAGACTGCTCTTATAAGAGGGCTTGGCGGATGTAGAGCTCAGGACTCACTAAAACAGCCTTATACTTAATGTGTGAAGCTCTGTGTCTCCAGGCTTTTGACCACTGCTCTGGGGAGGAGAGCTTCAACCTCATCAACAGCATTTGGAAAAAAAACTGTAAAAACGTGCAATTCTCTAGAGCCAAGTCCCAAAAAAAAAATTGTTATTGGCCCTTCCCCTTACCTCTCACTCATCAGGCCAAGCCCTCTTCTAAATCCCCAACCAGCTGCAACAGATGGGTTAAAAGATGGGGTTAATTAATAAAGTACTTAATTGCATCTGTATATGAATAGCCTTAAGAAAAGTTTCTCTGCCCTTGCCGCTTCTATATAATATTAGAGATTCTAGCCAAGGCAATTAGTCCAGAAAAAGAAATAAAAAGCATCCAGAAAAAAAGAAGTAAAAGTGTGTCTACTTGCAGACAGCATTATCTTGTACATAGAAAATCCTAAGGAATCCACTAAAAAACTATTGGAGCTAATAAATGAGTCCATTTGGCTGGGTACGATGGCTCATGCGTATAATCCCCAGCACTCTGGGAGGCTGAGGCGGGTGAATCACTTGAGGACAGGAGTTTGAGACCAGCCTGGCCAACTGGTAAAACTGTGTCTCTACTGAAAATACAAAAATTAGCCAGGCATGGTGGCACGTATCTGCAACCCCAGCTACTAGGGAGGCTGAGGTAGGAGAATCGCTTGAACTCGCCCAGGAGGCGGAGGTTGCAGTGAACTGAGATCACACCACGGCACTCCAGACTGGGTGACAGAGCAAGACTCTGTCTCAAAAATAAAAAATAAAAAAAATGAGTCCAGCAATGTTGCCAAGTACAGGATCAATATACCAAAATCTAGTAAATAAAAATCTGAAGATGAAACTAAGAAAATGATTCCATTTATTTTATTTTATTATTTTTTGAGATAGGGTCTTGCTTTGTCACCCAGGCTGGAATTCAGTAGCATGAACACAGCTCACTGCAGCCTTGATTTCTCAGTCTCAAGCGATCCTCCTGCCTCAGCCTCCAGATTAGGTGGAACTACAGGTGTGTGCTCTGCCTGGCTAATTTTGTATTTTTTGTAGAGACAGTGTTTTGCCATGTTGCCCAGGCTGGTCTTGAACTCCTGGGCTCAAGTGATCCCCTTACTCAGCCTCCCAAAGTGCTGAGATTACAGCCATGAGCAAACACGCCCAGCCTCCATTTATAGTTGCATAAAAAGAATAAGAAAATTGGCCGGGTGTGGTGGCTCACACCTGTAATCCAAGCACTCTGGAGGCCAAGGTGGGTGGATCACCCGAGGTCGGGAGTTCAAGACCAGCCTGACCAACATGGTGAAACCCCATCTTTTTTTTTTAAAAAAAAAAAAAAAAAGAATAAGAAAATTAGCAATACATTTTTTTAAAAAGTACATAACTTTTCATCTGAAAACTACAGTATTGTTAAAACAAAGAAGATCTAACTAAATGAAAAGACATCTCATATTCATACCTTTTAAGAGTTGTTTTTATTTTTTGAGACAGGATTTCATTCTCTCACCTAGGCTGGAGTGCAGTGACTTGATCATAGCTCACTGCAATCTTGATCTCCTGGGCTCAGCCAATCCTCTCACCTTAGCCTTCCAAGTAGCTGGAACTACAGGCACAAACCACCAAGCCTGGCTAATTTTTATCTGTAGAGATGTGGTCTTGCTATATTACCCAGGCTGGTCTCGAACTCCTGGGCTCAAGCTATCCTCCCATCTCAGCCTCCCAAAGTGTTGAGATTACAAGTGTGAGCTACCGCACCTGGCCTAAGAGTTAATACTGTTAAGATGGCAATACTCTCTGAAAATGATCTACAGATTCAATGCAATCTTATCAAAATCTTCACTGGTGTCTTTGCAGAAACTGACAAGCAGATCATAAAAATCATGGAAATGCTAGGAACCCAAAACAATCAAAACAATCTTGAAAAAAAAAAACACAAAGTTGGAAGATGCACATTTTGTATTTCAAAACTGCAGTCCAGACTATGAAGTACCAGTATAAGAATATACACACAGGGCTGGGCGCAGTGGCTCACGCCTGTAATCCCAGCACTTTGGGAAGCTGAGGCGGGCAGATCACCTGAGGTCAGGAGTTCAAGACCAGCCTGCCCAACATGGTGAAACCCCCTCTCTACTAAAAATAAAAAAAATTAGCCAGGCTTGGTGGCACACGCCTGTAATCCCAGCTACTCAGGAAGCTGAGACAGGAGAATCGCTTGAACCTGGGAGGTGGAGGTTTCAGTGAGCCAAGATCATGCCACTGCACTCCAGCCTGGGCAAGAGAGCAAGACTCCATCTCTAAAAAATAATAATAAATAAATAAATACATAAAAAGAATTCTTACAACTCAACAGTTAAAAAAAAGCAATTTCTCAGACTGAGCAACCACACATCAACCTCACAATTTCTACCATAGTTGAACTACTATTCACTATAGTGTTTTCTTTACTATACAGTTCTTTATAGGGACTTAGCTTTAAAAATTAATAGCTACAATTTTCATGAAATACAGCTTTGGTGCGCTAGTTTTGTGTCTATTTGGTTGTTTCAAATCTACTTTGAAATAAATAGATTAAAAAGTTTTTTCCTACCTAAAATATCTATTCATGTCTACCTCATGAATCTCAATGTGGGAAATACTGCATAGAGAAAAGGGTATTTAATTAGCACACAAGGAAATCTATGTTTTCACCCTAATCCCCCAATAAATGCTGTTTACTATCGAGCAAGTTCTTTAACCTCTCCTGAACTCAGTCTCCACATTTTTAAAAGAGAGGCCTGATTTTGGGAGGCTGAGGCAGGTGGATCACCTGAGGTCAGGAGTTCGAGACCAGCCTGCCAACATGGTGAAACCCCGTCTCTACTAAAAATACAAAAATTAACCAGCCACAGTGGTGTAGTCCCAGCTACTTGAGTTGGGAGGCTGAAGCAAGAGAATCGCTTGAACCCAGGAGTTGGAGGTTGCAGTGAGCCGAGAAGGCACCACTGCACTCTAGCCTAAGGCAACAGAGTGGGACTCCATCTCCAAAAAATAAAACAAAAGAGAGGACTGGACTAACTGTCTAAAGGTCAGACGCAAGTTCCCTGACTCAAAGGTTCAGTGATGACCTACAGTTATTTCAGCTTTGCTACTGTCAATGGGTTGCCTAATGTTTCCAGAGTCCTTATCCTATCTCCTGGGATGACTTTAAATGTTAGCTATAAAATACAGCCATGGGCTATAAAATATAGCACACTCATGAAACAATGGCTGAAAAGTAAATTGGCATAATCCTTCTGTTGTATTATTTGATAGTACCACATTTGTAGAAATTCTATACTAGGAATTTATTTGAAGGAAATAAGCAAACATGTGCCAAATGTTTCTGTGAAAGGTTAACAGTACTTATTACCAACAATGGTTAACAACATACATGTCCAATAACAGGAAAATGTTTAATAACTATATGACCTTTATAAAATTAAACATCTTTTTTTTTTTTTGACAAAGAGTTCTGCTCTTATAGCCCAGGCTGGAGTGCAATGGCACTATCTTGGCTCACTGTAACCTGCGCCTCCTGGGTTCAAGCAATTCTCCTGCTTCAGCCTCCTGAGTAGCTGGGATTACAAGTGCCCGTCACCACGCCTGGCTAATTTTTGTATTTTTAGTAGAGACAAGGTTTTGCCAGGTTGACCAGGCTGGTCTCAAACTCCTGACCTCTGGTGCTCTGCCCACCTCAGCCATCCAAAAAGTGCTGGGATTACAGGCATGAGCCACCTCGCCCAGCCTAAACATCATTTTTAAGACTGCTTAATGATGTGCGAACATACTGACTATCAATGAGAATACAAAAGTAACACCATTTAGCATATGATAATTTGTCTTTAGAATATAACTATTTTGCAAATACAAATGCAACAGAGAAAAAAAGAGAAAGAAAAAAAAGAATAAAAGAAAATGCACCTAAGGGTTAATTATAATTATCTCTGTGTGGCAAGGCAGAATTATGAGGGATCTTAACTTCCCTTTTTTATATTTGCATGACATAGACACAATTTTCTTCTTTTATAATAAACATGCTTTATTTTTTCTTTTGAGACAGGATCTCACTCTGTCACCCAGCTTGGAGTGCAGTGGTGCAATCTTGGTTCACTACAACCTCTGCCTCCCAGGCTGAAGTGATACTCCCAACCTCAGCCTCCTGAGTAGCTGGGACCACATATGCGAGCCACCGTGCCTGGCTAATTTTTTGTATTTTTGGTAGAGATGAAGGTTTTACCATGTTGCCTATGCTGGTCTTGAACTCCTGACCTCAAGTGATCTACCTGCCTCAGCCTCCCAAAGTGCTGGGATTATAGGCATGAGCCACCAAGCCAGGCCTACTCTCTTATACTTTGGTTAACCTGACTCAACCAGTACCAGTATCTGGGACTGTTTACTGTTACCTAACTGCTTCAATATGTTGCATTAACAACATTTAGCAAGCAAGTCAAACAACCTTTTTTCTTTTTTTTTTTTGTTTTTTTTTTTTTGAGATGGGGTCTTGTTCAGGCTGTATAGTGCAGCACTGCGATCTGGGCTCACAGCAACCTCCACCACCCAGGTTCAAGCAATTCTCCCACCTCAGCCTCCCAAGTAGCTAGGACCACAGGCACCTGCTACCACACCCTGCTAATTGTTTTTGAATTTTTTATAGAGACAAAGTTTCACTGTGTTGCCCAGGCTGGCCTGCAACTGCTTAGTTCAAGTGATCCGCCCACCTTGGCCTCCCAAAGTGCTGTGATTACAGGTGTG